>NC_041385.1:495407607-495563338 GCF_002162155.2 Triticum dicoccoides
GGGGAGTTAAACTACCAAACCGAGAAGATCGTATTTGATGTGGTGGACCTGCCCCTGCCGTACAATGGAATCCTTGGTCACCCAGCCCTGGCCAAATTCATGGCAGAATCCTACTATGCCTACAACACTCTGAAGATGCCAGGGCCAATGGGCGTCATTTCCATTCCATCAGACAAGAAAGATGCAATCATATGTGTTGACAAGATGTACCGGGAAGAAATTGCTGCAGAGGCAACATAATCTGCTGCTCCCGCCAAGGAAAGCAAGAAAAAGAAGAAAGCAAACAAGGAGGCCAGCGAGGAATCCGGGAAGCGCACCTCTTCGGAGTGTGTTGTGCCTGTTGATGACTTGCCAAAGAGTTCCAATAGCAAGAGATCCAAGGCTGCTGCACCCGCTGTAAAGAAGGTCCCGGCTAGGCTGGCTGGCGCTGATGGTACATTTACTATCAGCGCCACCCTCGATGACAAAAAGGAAAATGTGTTCGTTGCCTTCCTGTGGGCGAATGTCGATGTGTTCGCATGGCAACCATCTGACATCCCCAGTGTTCCCAGGGAGGTAATCGAGCACCACCTTGCTGTTTGCCCACATGCCCAACCCATCAAGAAGAAGGTCCGGAAGAAAGCTCTAGAGCGGCATCAGTTTATTGCCGAAGAGATCAGGAAATGTGAAGCAACTGGTTTGGTCAGAGGAGTATTGCATCCAACGTGGTTAGCGAATCCAGTGGTGGTGTGCACGGTTAATGGGAAATGGAGGCTTTGCATAGATTTCACAGATCTAAATAAGGCATGCCCGGAGGACCCGTTCCCCTTGCCGCACATTGACCAGATTGTGGATTCCACCTCCGGGTGTGACCTACTTTCCTTTCTGGATGCCTACTCCGAGTACCACCAGATCTTCATGTCCAAGGTAGACGAAGAGAAGACCGCGTTCATAACCCCATGTCGCACGTACTGCTTTCTATGGATGCCCTTTGGGTTGAAAAGCGTCGGATCCACTTTTCCAAGAGCAGAGATTGGCTTTGAGTCCCAGTTGCATAGAAATATTGAAGCCTACATGCATGATATAGTGGTCAAAACCAAGGACATAATGACTCTCATTCAGGATTTGGAAGAGACCTTTGCAAATCTGCGCATGATCGACTTGAAGATGAACCCGGAGAAGTGTGTGTTTGGCGTTCCTTCCAGCAAGCTACTTGGCTTCTTTGTATCCCATCGGGGGATAGAGGCCAACCCCGACAAGATCAATGCTATCGAGCAGCTTAAAGCACCCAAGACAGTTAAAGACGTGAGGCGTTTGACTGGATGTGTAGCCGCACTAAGCAGGTTCATTTCCAAGTCTGCCGAGCGTGCCCTACCGTTCTTCAAAATCTTGAATAAGGCGGGGCCCATGGAGTGGACCCTGGAGGCACATGATGTGCTACAAGATTTGAAGACCTATCTTTCCTCTGTGCCCAGTTTGGTTGCTCCCAAGCCACAAGAGCCGTTGCGGCTATACTTAGCGGCAACCAATCAAGTGGTTAGTGCAGCATTGGTGGCACAACGAAAAGTGGATGAGGTGGCAGCCGCAACAACCGTCCCTTCTGGAGAGGAAAGCGAACCCATCCTCGCAAGGTCAGGTGCAGTTCAAGACAAGGAAGAGCGGGGCAGCGGAGACAGTTCCAAGATCACGACAAGGAAGAAGGTGGTGCAACGCCGAGTGTACTTCGTCAGCTCCCTGCTGTAGTGGGCTAGGTTGAGGTACTCTAGCATACAAAAGTTGATTTTTGGCCTCATCATGTCCTCAAGGAAACCGCCACTACTTCCAAGCCCATGAGATCACGGTTGTCACCCGCTTCCCTTTGCAATGCATACTCAGAAACCCCGAGGCCACTGGCAGAATAGTGGAATGGGGCTTGGAGTTATCCAGCTTTGGTTTGAAGTTTGAGGGCATGTCAACTATTTAGAGCAGAGCACTAGCAGCGTTCATTGTGAAATGGACGCCAACCCCTAACTAAGAAGTACTAGAGACAGTCATCCCCAACAAGGAAGTGCCTCAAGAATGGATTATTTACTTTGATGGTGCCTTCTCCCTACAAAGTGCAGGAGCTGGCATGCTTCTCGTTGCTCCCACTGGGGAGCACCTTAAGTACGTCGTTCAAATGCATTTCCCCCAGGAGAAGGCTATCAACAATACTGCAGAGTATGAAGGGCTCCTTGCCGGGCTCAGGATTGCAACAGAACTAGGAATCAAGAAGCTGATCATCTGTGGAGATTCGCAACTTGTGGTGAGATAAGTAAACAAGGAGTACCAAAGCCCATTGATGGAGGCATACATCAAGGAAGTGAGAAATTTGGAGGAGCGCTCTGACGGATTACAAACAGAGCACGCGCCATGTGCCGAAAACAATGTTGCTGACCATCTGTCAAAGTGCACTGCACAAAAAGTCCCTATGGAACCAAGGAATTTTGTTCTCCATCTAAATCAGCCCTACGTGTCCCCAACAACAATGGCCAGAAAGAGGAGGAAACTGGACTCCGACAAGCCTCTCCCGGCAGAGAGCTTGGCGGAACAACTCCCCTTTGATCGATGAGCTGCACCCTCCCGCCAAACTACCAATCCTTGCGGTTGAGGCATGCACTCTCGTGAATGAGGATGTGTCGCTGGTCCTCGTTGTCAAGCCTCAGGCTCCAACTTGGGCACGACAAATCGTTTGTTTCCTCCAAACAGGAGAACTTCCCGAAGAGCAAGAAGAAGCTGAAAAAGTAGCCCGAAGGGCCAGTATGTATCAGTTCGTTGATGATACGCTATACAAAAGAAGGCCCAACGGTGTGAAGCTCAAGTGCATTTGCCGGGAAGAAGGAAAGGAACTGATGGCAGAGATGCACAAGGGTATGTGTGGCTCCCACATTAGATCAAGGGCCTTGGTTGGAAAAGCTTTCCGGCAAGGTTTCTACTGGCCCACAGCCCTCCAAGATGCAATTGAGCTAGTCATCAAGTGTGAAGCCTGAATATCCATCAGCCTACTCAAGCTCTTCAAACGGTCCCTTTTTCATGGCCATTTTTGGTCTGGGGGCTCGATATCTTGGCCCTTCCCCCGTGCTACCCGGGGCTTACAAAGTAGCCAGAAGTGGAGCGGATGAGAAAGGTAACCGCACAGTCAGCTATCAAGTTCTTGAAAGGATTGGTGTGCCACTTCGAGGTACCTACCCGAATCATCACCGACAATGGCACCCAATTCAGAAGCCGCACCTTCATGCAATACGTTCATGCCCTCGGAAGCAAGATCTCATTTGCCTCTGTTTCCCATCCCAGAAGCAACTGACAAGCTAAGAGGGCAACCGCTGAAGTGCTGCAAGGCCTCAAGATAAGAACATTTGATAAGCTATAGAAGTGCGGCAGGCGATGGATCGATGAGCTACCGGTGGTTCTTTGGTCCCTCCATACGACATCAAATTGAGCTACCAGGCAGACTCCCTTCTCCCTAGTCTATGGGGCAGAAGCAGTTATCCCCAAGAAACTCATATACGGGTCACCTCGAGCGCTTGCCTACGATGATGTAGAGCAAGAACAACACCGGTGTGATGATGCTTTGCTACTTGAGGAGAACCGTCTTCGGGCTGCTACGCATGCTGCACGCTACCAGCAAGCCCTGCGCCACTATCACAACCACAGGGTTCATGCCCGGAGCTTTGATAAAGGTGACCTTGTCCTTAGGCGCATTCAGTCCGCCAAGCGTACAAACAAGTTGACACCAAAGTGGGAAGGCCCTTACCGTGTAGTACGAGTCACTAGACCCGGCGCGGTCCATCTGGAGATCGGAGATGGCATTCAGTTGCAAAACTCATGGAACATTGAGCATCTCCGTAAGTTCTACCCATAAGGCGCGGTTGTCGGGCCCTACCCGGCAACCACCCTTTTGTACAAGCTTTGCCGAAGTTGCATGTAACCCTTTGTACAAAGCCAAGCATAGACCCTGAGCAACAGAGAAATAAACAAAGCGTTGGGGGCCCCCAAATAAGATTGCATGCATGAATAAGCATATCATGAGCATAGCATGATCATGTAGATAAGATTGCATGTAGCTCTGTTTTCACCTGCACTAAGCTGCAGGGACTCTTGCCGCGAACTCGGTCCTGAAGAAAAGAAGTGAAGACAAGCCTACACAGCGATCCCCGGCAAGCCAAACAGATAAGTTCTCTCTCTCTCTTATCCATCAGTGTTCTGTGAAGACAAACTTGTGCATATAAAACCTCGCCACCTTCGAAACATAGGTGCTCCCATCCTTTGACTCGAACGTTGCTTCGATCAGGATGGTCGCAGTAGCCTTTGGTGGAAAAGGTTTGGCAGGGGGGTTGGTCCCTCTTTGTGTTTTTGTGCGCGGCAGGCCTAGCCCAGCAGCAACAAACTGAGGGTACTGTGCCGGGGAAAACTTGTTTACTTGAATGTATAGAGGCATTTCACCTCTGCATAGATATGATACATGCAAAAGTACCCATCAAAGCTTGTCTTTTTCATTAATATGCTAATAAGCAAGTACAGATCTTACAAAACACAAACATGGCTAAAGAAGGTTACATAATTTAGACTAAAGTCTGGCCGATGCCTACATGTTTTAGACTGAAAAAAGATAAGTGCCCCGTAACCACTACAAAAAAAGACACATCCATGACATTTTAGGCCGAACGGAATTTTTTCCTGTCATACTTATGACACTTCTATGATCATAATTGTGACAAAACCCGGTATCATCATAGATGTGGTGGGCTCCTACTTCTATGGCAAAAAATCATGACAGAAAATGGGCTTTTCATCCTGGGCGGGCTGGAGATGCAGCTGCATGACATTCTTTGGGCCGTCCATGACGGAAAAAACCGTGGTAGAAGCAAGGGCGAGTAAAATATCGGGGTGTTCCCAGTTACGGTGGATGGTCGGGGCCGAGCGATGCGCGTTTCTCTCGTACACGTATGCGCGTGTGTGCAAGGCGTTGGGATCTAACTGAACCCGAGTGAGGCGTTGGGCTCTAACTGAACCCGAGCGATTGTACAGGAGGCTACGCGTTACTGAACCCGACTGATCGATTGATGGTTGTTAACTGAACCCGATCGAGCGATTCCTTCGCTACTACTACTAACTGAAGCCAATTGATGCTGCCTCTGGATGAACAGTGAGCATTGTTGGGGGGTTTGGATGAACAATGAGCGGTGTGGGTGGATGAACATGACCCCGTGGTGTTGCCTCTGGATGAACAGGACCCCGATCTATCAAGCCGATTGGGGCTGGATGAACAGGACCTTGTGGAGGGCTAGATGAACAGGATGACCCCGTGGAGCGTTGGATGAACAGTAGACGGTGGAGGGGTGGATGAACAGTAGCCCGTGGAGGGGTGGTTGAACAGGAGCCCGTGGAGAGGGGTGGTTGAACAGTAGCCGGTGGAGTAGCGTGCAGTGGAGGCTGGATGAACAGGAGCCCGTGGATGAACAGTCGCAGGTGGAGGCTGGAGGAGGTCGACAGTGGATGAACAGTAGCCCGTGGAGGTTGGAGGAGGTTGAAGGTGGAGATGAACAGTATCTCGTGGAGTCCTTTTTTGTAGTACGCCACACCCCTCCCGATGAACAGGACCCCCATTTTGACCGTAGCGCTCCAACACAAGTCAGTTTCCTCCGTTTTGCGGTACGCCACACCCCTCCTGATCCACAGGACCCTGTTTTGATCGTAGGAGGTCCAACACAAGTCCATTTCCTCCGTTTTGCGGTACGCCAGACCCCTACCGATGAACAGGATCCCGTTTCGAACCTGGCCGGTCGAACACAAGGCCGTTTCCTCCGTTCTATGGTACGCCAGACCTCGTTTCCATCGCCTGTTCTGTCCAAGCCCTCCCGATTCTGTAAGTGCATCTAGTGCCATCCCTAGTTGGTTTTGGAGTATTGACGACAAACTTGGTTGAGGGACTAATGTGTTTGTGAGAATTGCAGGATAACACAGGTAGTAGTCCCATATTGATTCAGTTTACCTGCCAGAGATGAACCCTAAAAACGTGTGAAGACATTGAAGATAATGGTGGTTTGTAAGACATTCACATTGAAGACTATGACAGTAGACGTGAAGGCTATGGAATGCGAGGACATAGTGGTTTCGTAGTTTCCTTTTCTTCTTTGTTGAGTCATAGGAACCACCATACTATTAAGTGGGGTCCAAGTGAACAAAGTCAGAGTGACTGATGTGATGGTCAACCAAATCCTATGTCTTCGAGCAAAGACAATGAGAGCAAATCTTATCCAGAGCTGGATGAGTCAGCTTTACTTGTAGCCCAAGTCAAGCTGCCGCGTGTGTTCGAAATCTGACCGTTGGACACATGTCAGTTCCTTAGTGACCCAGGGTCATTTTGGACAAATCAGGTCGGGTTGCCTCCTGGCTATAAATAGCCCAACCCCTACACCATAAATTGGTGGCTCCTCAGAGTTAGTGCACGGCTTTTGTTGTTTGAGAGAAACCCACCTCCGAACCCTTTGAGAGAGAATCCTTGCAAGGACAAAGTCCAAAACACCTAGATCCAAAGAGTGTTAGGCATCACTGAAGTATTTCTATCTGCGTGATCTGAAGACTTATTACACTTGAGGACTGTGAATCCTCTAGCCGGTTAGGCGTCACGTTCGAAGCATCCAAGAGTCATTATGGATTGCCGGTGAACATAGTCTACGAAGGTTTGGAAGTCTCCCTTGAAGACTTACCAGAGTGATTGGGCGAGGACTAAGTGTTCTTAGCTCAAGGGGAATAAGGTGAAGACGCGGTCTTCTGAGTTGAATCTTAGCATCCCTAACCAGACGTACAGTTGTCACAGCAACTGGAACTGGTCGAACAAATCCATTGTCCTCTTCGAACAACTGGTTCTATCCTACCTCTCTTGCCTTACTTACAATTTGTCTTCGTGAAGTCATTGCCTACTTGCCTTATCTATTTGACTTCACTGAGTGAAGACTGTTGTCTATTTGGCTTCGTACTATCTTCCATCCTGATCCAATCTACCTAGCTGCTTATAGTCTTCGTGCTTTCACTACATTGCTTACTTGATTATGGCTTGTCTAGTGTATTCTACCCCTCCGCTGCATATCAATAGGTTCATTTCCATCATTTGTCTTCGAAACATCCATGTTTTGAAGACTTCCATAAAAATCGCCTATTCACCCCCCCTCTAGTCAAATACTAGCAATTTCAGATGAACACGATGACGCATTCCGTTCCAACCCACCCGGTTGGCTCCCCATGAACACAACGACGACGATGTTTCTCCGTTCTGACCCAGCCATGTACATGAGCCCTGGCTGTACGTATGTGTGAGTAGGCATTCGAGACCCCGCCCGTATGTACATACATGGCTGTATTTACTTTCTTGCACCCTAGCCATTGTACGTACGTGTACATGCTACGTGCGCGCCTCTACTACAACACGTGCGCGCCTCTACATCAACCAGTATGTATGTACATGTTCGCGACCAGAATGACAACGCTATGTACGCTTCGACCAGGTGGGTCCCGACTATCAGGCACTTCCTTGCGTGTGAAGATGTAGCTGGTAGGTCCCAGTAGTCAGGGGGTGAATCATTTTTTTTGCCCGGGCGCACTTCCTTGCGTGCGAAGATGTAGCTGGCGGGTCCCAGCAGTCAGGGGGTGAATCATTTTTTTGCCCGTAATATGGACACACTTCCTTGCATGCGAAGATGTAGCTGGTGGGTCCCAGCAGTCAGGGGGAAACATTTTTTTTGCGGAAAAAGGTGGCCCGTCCGGTGGGTCCCTGCTGTTAGGTTGTGGAATAATTATTTTGCGCATAATAAGGAGGCACTTCCTTGCGGCTGACGGTGTCCTGGACTAGGGGGTACTCACCACGTCGTCTCCCGATCAGTTGGATTGGGTCGAGGACCCCCATGGCTGTATACTCATGGGCCAGTTCGGACAACCCCTGCCGCATACAAGGAAGACTCCACAAGACTTGGCGCCCAAGACAAGGACTCTTCTAAACCCTAGGCCTCCGGTGTCTTATATAAACCGAGGCCAGGCTAGTCAACAGACAATCTCATATTCATTACTACAATCTCATGGTAGACCCATGTACTCTGTACTACACCCATATGAATACAATCAAAAGCAACATGTAGGGTATTATCTCATCAAGAGAGCCCGAAGCTGGGTAAAACCCCGTGTCCATGTTACCATCGCTCCAAGACGCCTAGCTTAGGACCCCTACTACGAGATACGCCGGATATTGAACTGACATTGGTGCTTTCATTGAGAGCCTGCTAGGTGATCATCGCAGATCGATGGGATGATTAGGTGATATTTTTCTAATCAAATCTATTTTGCACAAGTTAGTTTTTATGAGAATTCTCTCTGGTTTGCAAGCTTCGTCCATAGATTAGGTCGAGATCAAGGTCTAAAAAATCTGCGACCAACGACGCGCTCCTACACGACATTTAGCGCCCTACTATGGTCCTTTGATCGACAGACAGGGGCGTTTAATGGATTGTCAAACTGGCCCTGATGGCGCACGCAGTTCTTGATCGCGGAGCCGAGGACAAATCCACCACGGCCAGCGATCATCAAGGGAGATCCTTTCCCTTATTCTCATTCTTTTTCCTTATTTAATTTAGCCTGCCGTCGCTTGTCCACTAGTAGTTTTTTATTTTTGCTAAGGTTTGCGTAGTTCTAACGCAATCATGTACTAGTTTTGCAACCGGTCTTCACTTCTTGATGACCACCACGCCAACTAGTGCTATTACTACCAGGATCAGGCAGTACTACTGGTTTAGCTAGCTACGTAACACCACCACTTCACGTGGAGTACATGTCCAAGTTTACTTTTCCCTCAAATTGCCATGTGCACTAAGAGGCGATCAACAGGAAGCGTGGATCCCTTTGCTTTTACTATGTTCTAAGGGATTGTTGCACATATATTATTTTTTGTTGGTTTGTACTGCATTATTTTTTGCAGAGATACTACGCCATCGAGCCGACCCCGATGCTCAGGCCATATTTACCAAACGTAATCAACTTTGACTGCATCACGCGGTCAACTCTGTGGGCCGACGTCGTTGTCCTGCCTTCATCGATCAAGTTGCGGCGTCACCTCAGCGCACGTCCCTGCATCAACATGTCCGCGACCATTCTATCAGGACGACCCGGTGTTCAGGCCATATTTGTTTAATTATCTACTTTACTTAAGTTAATTAAGTAGAGGATATTTTTTATAGAAAAAAACATATATATTATCATCTCTGGCCTTGCACTATTTTGTCTGTGCAGGCACTTGACTTACACCGCGCATTTCCTGGCGCAACGACGCCCATTGGGTCCGAAGAGAGTTCGACTCAGCGCAACCACAGGGAGATTTGACCTCCTTTTTTCCTTTCTCCCTTTATATTATTTAATTACGCAGGTAATGGACTTCGACTGCGTCACGTGGTCTCTTCGGCAAGACGACACCGTCGTCCCAATCGGCATAAATCGGCTCGCATGATCAACTTGTTGGTCGCGTTGCCATACCGATGTGTTCGGTTGCCTCGGGGACTTCAACATCGCTGAGAAAGCTCCACCTCATATAGTGTTCGGCGCACATGCCATATTTCTTTTATTACTCACTTTGCATAAATCATTTATTATGCAACAATTTTTTTATTTACTATTATCTCCGGTTCGCACTATTTTTTGTGCACGGGAAAACAATCCGGGTCGGGCAGTGTTGCCACCTCGGCATACTGACATACTACGTCATCTCGGCTGGACGGGGGGGGGGCATCATCAACACTTCGTTACCCCACGCCGGGGACTTCGGCATCACTCTGTCGGCCTGCATTGGCTGTACTATGTCACCACTTTGGATTGCCGAGCTCTTCGCTCCGCCACCTCGGGATCGACTTGGGGGCTGGGACCTTGTCCCGCCGTAAGCTCGGACCGCGTCATCAATGCCGAACACAGTAACCAGCTAAGTCGCTTTCACGCTCAAACTTTTAAAATTTTAAATTTTGTTCGGTCCGACCAAGCATTATACTTTTTTTAGCAAAAAGTTGTTTGTGAAAAACTTCCTTGTCCAAACTTTGTTTGTGACACACAAATTCAAATACCCCGTTTACTTGGGGGCTCCCTTGTTGGAGCTTTTCCTCTTGCATATGATTATACTTTTACGGCTTCGTTCCTTGTTCGTGTATTACGCCACAATACGCACCATATTAACCTAAGTGATTTGCAAGATGGGTTGCCTCGCTCCTGTGTTTACCCCTACGTTCCTGATTGTTCGGCTAGGGAGTAAAGGGAGCACCTCTGCGATTGTCACGATCGGGTCACCCGAGCCAGACCTCAGACTGGGTGAAGCCGAAAGCTAGCGCTCTTACTGTTTTCAATAATGGTCGGCACACAATGGAACTCATGAGTACAAAAAAATCTATTGCATAAGTCTCATAGTGAGCAACCAAAGAAAGGTATCGGTGGGGGTACTATTTTCTTTGAAGATGCTTCTTACACTTCGTCGGTAATATAACATAAGTTCCCTGAGCGTGCTTTGTCTGTTACAGCCTTATGGCCTGTTTGCCTGGTTATTGGAAACACCATCGATATTCTCGACAGGTGGAGTACATAACACTTTTGGGTCCTTGACCGAAGAGGGAGAAGCCGACGGTCGGTTAAGACGCGTATAAAGTTCGGGTGAACACAAATATGATATAAGTACTTCGGTACATAGAATCATTATACATAAAATTCTTTTACCCAAGTCACTTGGGGGCTCTTAAATTTATGTGAGCTGTTTTATAATAAGTGTTCTTCTTCTTAGTCGTTGCAAAGTCTTTTTTCTATCACTCCTTTTTTCGACGCGAGTGTTCGGTCAATGGCTGGGGAGCCTAATTTCTCTCTCAAAGCCACTAAAGTTTGCTAAACTGGCCTAACGAGAAGTACTCCTCCTTCGGGATAGGATGTTGAAGCCGTAGGCTGACCCGCTTGAAGTCTTGAGATAGGATGTGTCATGTTAAAACACGACAGAAGCAAAAAAAATCTAAGACCAATTTTTTGATTGGCACCGAACAATTGATCTAGTTCGGACGTCGAGTTTTTCCTGACGTTTTTTGGTTTTCCAGTCCCGCGGCACTTTTCAACTATTTGTATGTTTTCTGCATAAGTCTTGCCATGCCATGTCGGGCACCTTTAGAGATTCGGCAAAAATTCTCGGATATTGCTATATATACATCCGTTTTGAATTGTGTCTTCGATCAATAGTTGGGTTGCGCGGCTCCTGTGCTTGCCTTCTATGTTCCACTTTGTTCGGCTAGGTGTGCAAAGGGAGAACCACTGCGAGTGTGCTTCCATCTCGCATGGTTAAGCACCGCAGTGGAGAAAGCCAAAAACTGACTGTCACAATAAGCGTAAACTGGTCAGCGGTCCGATGACTGTATTATATGACGGGCAGTTCATAACATTGGCCAAAGTGTTTACGGCTTGACCTCGGTTGTCGCCGAACAGTAAGCGGGGGGCTACTTGCTGGCCTCCCAACCTTAAGCTCTTATGACTGAATGAAAGTTATAAAGCCCGCATATCTGATTGCCTCGTTTCCGCCAACACAACCGCCTTCGGGCACCGAGACATCGGCTAAGGGTTGTTTTGTTATTTTGGAAACACCCTAATAGCATCTACAAGGGGGTAGAAGCCGATGATGGGCCACTTTCAGATTATAAATGGTCGCAACAGCAGTAAAAATTTGGGTTCATTTAGACCACAGAGTTTGGAAGCTTCCCCCGAACTAAATCCTCAGTATTTTCCTCCCATGTTGATCGGAGTTGAGGTTTCATGATCATGCTTAGCATGACAACCCAAAGAAAGGAACCGATAGCGAGACTATTTTCTTTGGACGATGTTTCTTATGTTAAACAATAATATAACATGTCTATCTGCGTACCTTTGTTTATAAAACCGTATGGACGGATTGACTTGTTTGCCGTAAATCTTTGCCCTCATAAGGGCTTTATAAAGTAGGACAAACACCCCTCGGCCGCTGGCCGAGGAGGTTGAAGACGATGGTCGGTCAACAAAGTTTTGTACAATGCGGATCCGAGCATTAATGATGTAAAGTACTTGGATACATAGAGTCATTACACATAATTTGTGATTTTACTATGGATATCGATCCTTAATTCAGCCTCACATGCCTGCATTAAGGCTCGGGGGCTACTAGGCTTTGGGATTATTATTTACAAATATTAAAAGGGCACATCAATCCCCTGATATGGTGTTGCCACCCGACCAATGTCTCGGGGGCTACTGCATTGACAATCCAATGCAGAAAATTTAAAGCGCAATATAGTTTTCGAGGAGATTATTATCCTCAGGTTGGTCGGCCGCACCCAACCTGAGTCTCGAGGACTTTGCACACCGCGTTTCTATTTGTAAGTATGCTGCCGAGCTGGGAATTGATCGTCAGGCTGATTTTATGAATCGACCTGAGTCTCTGGGGCTACTAGGGTCAGCGGTTTAATTTTTTACTTCAGGTGCATCCCGGATATTAGGCCAACACGCACCTTGAGGGCTACTGTCTATACATCTCGGCAGAGATTACATTGCACAATTCGGAAGTAAATTCATAAAAGTCAGCCCATGGCTGAGGTGGTGCACCACCTCGGATATAGTCCAGTGTTGGTGCTCGACTACAATAGACACCCCGGAAGCAGTCTGGCATAAAGCTCGGACGCTAGTGGCTGGCTCTGTAGAGGGCATTTCCGGCATTAAGCTCGGCTAAACTCCTTCAACCTTTTTGAACAAAGGTGATCTATGACACCTCGGATATAGTCCAGCGCAGGATCTTGGACATAGTCCGGTGTTGGAGCTCAGATACAGTCCGGCGTTGGATCTTGGACATAGTCTGCTGTTGGAGCTTGAACGTAGTCCGGCGTTGGAGCTTGTACATAGTACGGTGTTGGAGATTGGATACATTCCGGCGTTGGAGCTCAGAAGCGGTCCGACGTTGGTGCTCGGTGTCGGTGTCAAAACCGGTGGATCTCGGGTAGGGGGTCCTGAACTGTGCGTCTAGGCGAATGGTAACAGGAGACAAGGGACACGATGTTTTACCCAGGTTCGGGCCCTCTTGATGGAGGTAAAACCCTACGTCCTGCTTGATTAATATTAATGATGTGTGTTACAAGAGTGGATCTACCACGAGATCAAGGAGGCTAAACCCTAGAAGCTAGCCTATGGTATGATTGTTGTTCGTCCTATGGACTAAAGCCATCCGGTTTGTATAGACACCGGAGAGGGCTAGGGTTACATAGAGTCGGTTACAATGGTAGGAGATCTACATATCCGTATCACCAAGCTTGCCTTCCACGCCAAGGAAAGTCCCATCCGCACACGGGACGAAGTCTTCAATCTTGTATCTTCATAGTCTTGGAGTCCGGCCGATGATGATAGTTCGGCTATCCGGACACCCCCTAGTCCGGGACTCCCTCAGTAGCCCCTGAACCAGGCTTCAGCGACGACGAGTCCGGCGCGTACATTGTCTTCGGTGTTACTAGGCGGGTTCTCCTTCAAACTTCATGTTCCTGTCGAATAGTGTCCAGCTTCCTTATAAATGTGGCGCTCCTTGGCTTCTACGCCCAATAATGGCCTTATTCCACGTGTCGTATGAATGCGAAAAGCTAGGGTATTTTTACATTTTACCCCCTAGCCGTGCGAACGAGCCGCCTATAAGAGAGGCGAGGATCTAGATCCAACTCACATCATCCTCCTTCTGCAAGTACTCATCAAAGCGCCTCTGACAAAAATCCATTCTATCATGGATAGTCGACGCGGCTCCTCCTCTCGCGCTCCCAGCCCTAAGCCAGGAGATTGGGGGAGATGCTTAGTTCCACACAGCGAGCTAGTGGCACTCCCAATCGAGGGATATCTTCCCCCAGCCTTCATGGTTCCGGTTCGAGCCGGACTGGTCACATTCAGGGGTGGAAAGCAGGCGGAGAGCGTCCCCAACCCTTCCAAAGGAGAGCGGGTACGCTTCGTCCCTTATCTAATAAGGGGACTCGGATTTCCCATACATCCGTTTCTCCGGGGGCTCCTGGAGTTCTACGGACTCCAGCTTCACCACCTTACACCTGCCTCCATTTTGCACATCGCAGGCTTTGTAGCTCTTTGCGAGCTGTTCTTGGGCATCGAGCCCCATTTTGCGCCGTGGAAGAGATTGTTTTGCCTCGTACCCCGTTCTCACGAGGGGTCAATATATCAAGTGGGCGGAGCCGAAATATGGCGCATCACCGGGACTGGATATCTATCCGGCACCACGAAGAAGGCGTCCAAAGACTGGCCTTCGGAATGGTTCTACATGGAGGACACCCCTCTGCCGGATCCAGTTCAGATCGGCCTCCCGGAGTTCAGCAATGCTCCCTTGAAGAAACGCCTGAGTTGGCGCCCGCGGAGCCCTCAACGGGAGGATGATGGGAGCATCCATTATCTGATGGGCCGGATTAGGTTACTGGCCCACTCCGGATTGACCATGATTGGGATCATGGCCACGTGCATTATGCGAGGGGTGCAGCCGCTCCAATATAGGGGCCACCCTATGTGGGATTTCAACGGGGAAGATGACGCCACCCGTCATGGCCGCAGAGGGCCGGGCTCGGCAGCCGATCTGGTAAAGATCCTATCCGGCTTGTACAAGGGGGAGGAGGAGGACTTCCTCCGCACGAGTCCATTTAATGGATTTGCCATGAATAACCCTCGAAGCTGGGTAAGAGGACATTTATCCACCCGATCCATACTTCCAAAGTCAAGTATCTTACTTTGTGATTTCGACGCAGGAGCTGCGCCGGGACGTGGAGGGCATACAAAGCCTAACTCCACAGCCCGAGGATCTGGAACGATCCCTTGATCCGGCCTCCGAAGAGGATCCAGACATAAAGGTGGAGCTGATTGACGGGGTGTTCCACCAACTTAGCATGGACAATTCTCTAGTCGCCATTACGGCTGACTACCCCGGTTTGTTTCCGGCCTCCCAGGTGACTACGACCGAGGTCTTGACACCATCATTTGATCCATGCTCAATTCTGACCATCCTATACCGATGGTGCATCGCAGGAGGTGCCTTTAAGGCGGGAAGTCGAACCCGCGGCGGCTGACCAGCAAGGGTCAGTTCGGCCTAGCAGGCGGAAGAGGAGTGCGACGCGAATCGAAACGTCGCCGCAACGGTACGGCGCACCGCTGTTTTTAAGGGAAGGATCCCTAGGAGGTATATTAATGCTCATAACTTTTCCAGGAGAAAGAGCGCTCGCCGGACAGTGTCTGGAGAGGTTGCCAATCAAGCCTCCGCCAGCCATGCTCCAACGCGTGGTCCGGAAGGGGAGGCGAATACAAGGCATGAGCCGGATGCTCCTCCGACAGAGGATGCCGACAGGCTGTCCGCCACCCGGTCTGAGGTGGAGAGCGCCATGAATCACAGGCGTCGCCGAATAGTTCTTCGTGACGCGTGTTTCTCCATGAAGGCATTGAATGCCTTTGATGCGGGAGACGCGCACCTCCGTGCCGCTCAAGATGGTTTAACCAGAGGCACGGAGCAGTATGTGAAGGACATACGGGTAAGTAATTTTAATAGTTATATATGCTAGTAGCCCCCGAGACTTAAAATAGTTAAAATAACTGATTTAAGGATCATTTATTATGCAGGATCTTATGGAGAAGAATACCCACCTGTCCCAGGAGCTTCAACAGTGCAAGGCCCAACTTGAGGCCGCACTGGCCGCCACAGGGGGAGCCACAGAGACCCCTGCTGGTAATACGTACTTCGAAAAGATAAGTAGTTAACAAATTGCAGCGTGTGCGTAAATCTGACAATAATATTGCAGAGGGCGCCGGACTAGATCCGGACAAGCAATAGCTACTGCTTCAGCTGAAGGCCAGCGAGAGGGTGCTTATGAAGGTGCAGCAGGAGAGGAACAAGCTCCAAGATGCCCACACCCAACTAGGAGAAGAGCTGAAAGATGTTCGGGCCCAGCTGTCTGGCTCCGTGAAGGAGAATTAGCGGCTTCGTCGCGGCATTTATAGTAAGTGCTTGAGCAAATTCCTTTGAAAAGAAGAATTCAGCGAGGAAGTCGATTAACAGAAATGTGTCTGTAGATGTGCTCACAGGTCGCCCTATGGAGGAAATGCCCGGTTCAATGGGTGACCAACTTCCCGAGCTGGTGCAACTGCTTGAACATGTTCGGCAGGCGATGAGTAGCGTCGTTCAGGCCTTATGGCCTTCTGTCTCCCTACCTGAGGGCCTTGGAGGGCTTGCTGAGAAGCTTCAGGGAGTACGGCGACGTCTCCGTCTGTGGAAGATATCGGCCTGCCGTCAAGGCGCCAGGGAGGCCTGGGCCATGGTGAAGACACAGTACCCGAAGGCTGACCCAAACCACATGGCCGAGGTCGGACCTGTGGGGCTTGATGGGAAGGAGATCCCTGTGAGCTTGATGTACGGCCAAGTAGAGCTGGCCGCGAAATATTCCCAACAGGACTGTAAATTAGACAGCATGTTAGATGGGATTGAAGAGGAGTACAATCAGTCAGTTTGACGATGTAATTTTAAAATGACATGTAAAATGCCTTCTAGCCGGATTGTAGATCGTTTGCCTTTGCGGACCTTTTCGCTTCAACCTCGGGACCCAACAGTCCGGAGTGTGTCCGAATACCTTGACAATTATAAAAGAACCGGGGCATGCATGGAGACAAGGCATAGGGGTCATTATTGCTTTATCAGACAAGTGCCCAACTAGCTATGTTATATTACATGGTTTGTAAGAAACATCATCCAGGGAGAATAGTTCCGTTAAGGGTTCCTTTCCCTGGGAGGCATGCCCTAAAGTGCATGTCCGGACTGCGAAAATAGCAGAAAAAGCATCTGGGGCAGATAAATAAGTAAGTAATAAATCATCTTTCAGGTCACCGACCGAATATTCCCTTGAGAACACTAGCCTTCGGCTTCACCCAATCTAAGGTACACATCCGGCTGACCCGGCAGTAACAATCGCAGAGGTGCTCCCTTTACCTCCTAGCCGAACAATCAGGAACGTAGGGGTAAGCACAGGAGCCAGGCAACCCGGCTTGGCCAAAACTTAAGTCATATCGATGCATATAATGGTGATCAAAAGGTACATGCGGAAGTGTGACACATGTGGTGGGCATGAAGCCCATATAAATAAGCTTCTGTTAAAGAATCCCCCAGGTATAACGAGTGTGAGTAGCACATCGAGCGAGTGCGAACAAAGCGCAGATTAGCCCTCAAGAGGTTTGTACTTAAAGAGGGAGGAAAAGGGGGGGGGGAACGGAGACAGCGAAAAAACATGAAAGGTGGACGGAGGAAGGAGACGAACCCTGAGTCTGGCGCTAGGCGTAAAATCTTCGGAGACGGGCTGCGTTCCATGGGTTTGGCTCGAGTCGGTTGTCAGATGCGTTGCATAGACGGTATGCACCGCCGGTAAGGACTTGATCGATGATGAAGGGACCTTCCCATTTGGGCTTGAGTTTGTCCTTTTTCTTGTCTGGCATGCGTAGAACTAGCTCGCCAACATTGTAAGTTTTGGCCCGTACTTCTCTGCTTTGATATCTTCGAGCCTGCTGTTGATAGAATGCCGAACGGGATTTTGCCACGTCGCGCTCCTCCTCTAAAGCGTCCAAACTGTCCTGCTGATCCAGCTCGGCTTCTCTTTCCTCGTACATGCGCACGCGAGGTGAGTCATGAATTATATCGCAGGGAAAAACTGCCTCAGCGCCGTACACCATAAAAATGGTGTGAATCCGGTAGTGCGGTTTGGCGTGGTCCGCAGCCCCCAGAGTACGGAGTCGAGCTCCTCTACCTAGTGTGTGTTAGATTCCTTGAGGGACCGCACTAGTCTGGGTTTGATGCCGCTCATGATTAGACCATTTGCTCGCTCGACTTGACCGTTAGTTTGGGGGTGATAGACTGAAGCGTAGTCGAGCTTGATGCCCATGTTTTTGCACCAGAGTTTAACCTCGTCGTCCGTGAAATTCGTGCCGTTATCAGTGATGATGCTGTGGGGGACGCCAAAACGGTGTACTACCCCGGATATGAAGTCTATCACAGGTCCGGATTCTGCCGTTTTAACCGGCTTGGCCTCAATCCATTTGGTGAATTTGTCCACCATGACCAATAAGTATTTGTGCTTGTGGGTTCCCCCTTTAAGGGGTCCAACCATGTCAAGCCCCCAGACCGTGAATGGCCAGGGATGGGTATAGTTTTGAGGGCGGTGGGTGGCATGTGGCCCTGATTAGCAAAGAGCTAGCATCCGACGCATCGTTGGACTAAGTCCTGAGCATCTGCCCGGGCTGTCAGCCAATAAAATCCTGTATGGAAGGCCTTGCCTACAAGGGCCCGGGCTGCAGCGTGGTGCCTGCCGAGTCTGGCGTGAATTTCAGCCAGGAGATTTCGCCCTTCCTCTTCGGAGATACACCTTTGAAGGACTCCGATTGTGATTTTCTTATAAAGTTCTCCCTCATGGACCTTGTAGGCTTTAGATCGCCGAACTATGCAGCGGGCCTCATTTTGGTCTTCGGGAAGTTCCTGCCTGATTAAGTAGGCTAGGAATGGTTCCGTCCACGGGGCAATTACTGCCATTATTTCATGGGCTGAAGGTGTTATTTCATTGGCTGAGCCGCCGATTGTGTCAGAATGGTCTGAGTTAGGTGATGCAGCTGGTTCCGGATTGTTATTTCCGGACTCCTCTTCCCATAATACGGATGGCTTGAAGAGCCGTTCCAGGAAGATGTTTGGAGGGACGGCGTCGCGTTTTGCGCTGATGCGTGCCAACACGTCTGCTGCCTGGTTATTATCTCAGGCTACATGGTGGAATTCGAGTCCTTTGAACCGAGCTGACATTTTTAGGACGGCGTTGCGGTAGGCTGCCATTTTCGGATCTTTGGCGTCAAAGTCTCCATTTACTTGGGATATTGCGAGGTTTGAATCCCCGCGCACCTCTAGGCGTTGAATGCCCATGGAGATTGCCATCCGGAGGCCATGTAGAAGGGCCTCGTATTCGGCTGCGTTGTTGGAGTCCATGTACATTATTTGAAGTACATATTGGACTGTGTCTCTGGTTGGGGACGTCAAGACGACTCCAGCCCCCAAGCCAGCCAACATTTTGGATCCGTCAAAATGCATGATCCAATTGGAGTACGCGCCGTACTCTTTAGGGAGTTCGGCTTCGGTCCATTCGGCGACGAAGTCAGCCAGAACTTGCGACTTTATAGCTCGCCGTGGTTTGTAGGTTATGTCAAATGGTAAGAGCTCAATGGCCCATTTTGCAATCCTGCCCGTTGCGTCGCGATTGTTTATAATATCGTTGAGAGGTACTTCGGAGGCCACCGTTATGGAACACTCTTGAAAGTAGTGTCGCAGCTTCCGGGATGCCATGAACACCGCGTACGCTATCTTTTGATAGTGTGGGTATCGGGACTTGCATGGAGTTAAGACAGTGGATATGTAGTACACTAGTTTTTGAAGAGGGAATTTGTGCCCTTCTGTTTCTCGTTCGACGATGAGTACCACGCTGACAACTTGATGTGTTGCTGCGATATAGAACAGCATTGGTTCGCCCAGGTTGGGCGCGGCCAGGACCGGATTTGTTTCCAATATGGCCTTTATTTCTTCGAGTCCGGCCGTGGCAGCATCCGTCCATTCGAAATGTTCGGTGCGCCGGAGGAGGCGATAGAGGGGCAGTGCCTTTTCTCCCAAACGGGAGATGAAGCGGCTTAGAGCCACCACGCATCCAGTTAGTTTTTGTATTTGCTTGAGGTCTTTTGGGATATCCAATTGTGACAGAGCTCGGATCTTGGCTGGGTTTGCTTCAATTCCTCTACCGGATACAATGAAGCCCAAGAGCTTTCCGGCTGGTACACCGAAAACGCATTTTTCCGGGTTGAGCTTAATGTCATATGCTCGGAGGTTGTCGAATGTCACCACATCATCTACGTATGCCTCTACTGTTTTGCCTATCTGGGTAGCCAGACATGTCTGAATCATGCACGATATGTTGCGCCGGCGTTTTTGAGTCGAAAGGGCATTGTGTTGAAGCAGAATGGCCCATATGGAGTAATGAATGCCATTGCGGCCTGGTCTTTTTCCGCCATCTTAATTTGATGGTATTCGGAGTATGCGTCGAGGAAGCACAATGAATCGTGCCCTGCGGTAGCATCGATGATTTGGTCGATGCGAGGGAGAGGGAAAGGGTCCTTTGGACAGGCCTTGTTAAGGTCTTTGAAATCGACACAAAGGCGCCAGGATTTGTCCTTTTTTGGTACCATTACTAGGTTGGCTAGCCAGTCCAGATGTTTTATATCTCTGATGAATCCGACTTCTAAGAGTTTGGCTAGCTCCTCTCCCATTGCCTGTCTTTTGGGTTTGGAAAATCACCGAAGAGCTTGTTTGACTGGCTTGAATCCTTTTAGGATATTTAGGCTGTGCTCTGCCAGCCTGTGTGGGATTCCTGGCATGTCTGAAGGGTGCCAGGCAAAAATGTCCCAATTTTCCCGAAGGAATTCTCGTAGTGCGGCTTCTACATCAGGATTTAATTGTGCCCCAATGGAGGCCGTCTTTGTGGGGTCCGTTGGATGGACATGAAATTTGACTATTTCGTCTGCTGGTTTAAAAGAGGTGGACTTGGACCTCTTATCGAGTATCACATCGTCCCTATCCACCATGGAGCGCAGCGCAGTTAGTTCCTTTGCCGCTAGGGCTTCGGATAATGCCTCTAGGGCCAGTGCGGCTGTCTTATTTTCAGCGCGGAGTGCTGTATCTGGATCACCGGCGAGAGTGATTATTCCATTGGGTCCGGGCATTTTGAGCTTCATGTACCCGTAATGGGGTATAGCTTGGAAGATTGTAAATGCCTCTCGCCCTAACAAGGCGTGATATCCGCTGCCGAATGGGGCCACTTGGAACGTGACCTCTTCGGACCTGTAATTGTCCGGTGAGCCGAACACTACATCTAGTGTGATTTTTCCTGTGCAGCGTACTTCTCCACTAGGGATTATTCCCCTGAAGTTTGTGCTGCTTCGCTCAATGCGGCTCTAGTCAATTTCCATTTTTTGAAGGGTTTCTTCGTAGATGAGGTTTAATGCACTGCCGCCATCCATGAGTACCTTGGTAAGACGAAAGCCGTCCACTATCGGACTGAGGACCAATGCGGCTGGTGCTCTAGCTATTCGGAATTTAGGTTCGTCGCTGGCATTGAAGGTGATAGCCATGTCACTCCATGGATTTGTTGTTGCTACTTGGTAGACTTCGGCGAGGCTGCGGATTGTTCATTTCCGCATGTTATTTGATGCGAAAGTCTCGAAGACTGTTAATACCGTACTGGTACTGCTGGGCTGGTTGCCCGGGGCTAAAAAGCCTTCGCCACTTTTGGCCACCTGCCGCAGTATCCAACATGCTCGAAGGCTATGTGTTGGAGTGGCGCCCTCCGTACTGTGGATTTTGCAGGGTCCGTTGAGCCATCCCTCCAGTACGGTTCCTTACCCTTTAGGGGGTTTTTGCTTCTTGGTTTTTAACCCAGGCGCTTGAGTATGACGCACCCTTTTATTTCGGACTGGGGCTGTATTCAGGGCCGGATTGTCCCAAAACCTAGTTTCGGTTTTCCAGGAACTCTCCATCGCGCAGTATTTTTGTACAATGGTCGCTAGGTCGGCGAAGCATGTAACTTCGCGACGACTAATGGCGTTTACGATTCCCTTGTCCGTGCAATTGTTGCAGAAAATTGAAATCGCGCTTTCTTCACGGCAGTCCATTATCCTGTTCATAACCAGGAGGAATCTGGCCCAGTAATGATGTACGGTTTCATCGGGCTCCTGCCGTATTTGAGATAGATCGCTTATGTTTGGGTGGGCGGGTGGAATTAAGTTCGGAACCCCGCCCGATCTGAGGCTCAAAGGCCAAGAAGCTTCCGGATTTGGAAGCTTGGCTTGTTGGATGCTTTCCAACAAATCTGGTCCGGTGCCTGACTTTAGGTTCAGTATTTGATTGGCGTCTGTCCCTCCGCGGGAATCCGGCATGGAGGGATCGGGAATCCGGACATAGTTGGTTTTTAGCATAGAAGAAGAGTCACCGCATTGTTCCTCTACCACAACAATGTGGTGGGTAACCTGGGGAGAGTTAATTTCTCTCAGATCGGTTTTAAGCCCAATCTGATCGTAGTCGGTAGCGACTCCCAGGGCGGCGATGCGATCCAAGAGCCCGTTTACGGAGGAGAGCTCAATCGGATCTAGCTGCTCGGCAAATTCCGAGCTGACGTGAAGATCGCTTTTAATGACCTAAGACGTCATTGTCGGAGCGGTGGCCGAACAGGCGGTCATAAGAAAACCGCCTAGCCGGATAGTCTGGCCGGCGGCCAAAGCTCCCTTGATGACGGTGCCATCTTTAAAGACGGGAAAATGCATCCTTCCTGATGGCGACGGCACAGAGGAACTCTCAATGAAAGCACCAATGTCGGTGTCAAAACCGGTGGATCTCGGGTAGGGGGTCCCGAACTGTGCGTCTAGGCAGATGGTAACAGGAGACAAGGGACACGATGTTTTACCCAGGTTTGGGCCCTCTTGATGGAGGTAAAACCCTATGTCCTGCTTGATTAATATTGATGATGTGTGTTACAAGAGTGGATCTACCACGAGATCAAGGAGGCTAAACCCTAGAAGCTAGCCTATGGTATGATTGTTGTTTGTCCTATGGACTAAAGCCATCCAGTTTATATAGACACCGGAGAGGGCTAGGGTTACACAGAGTCAGTTACAATGGTAGGAGATCTACATATCCGTATCGCCAAGCTTGCCTTCCACGCCAAGGGAAGTCCCATCCGGACACGGGACGAAGTCTTCAATCTTGTATCTTCATAGTCTTGGAGTCCGGCCGATGATGATAGTTCGGCTATCCGGACACCCCCTAGTCCGGGACTCCCTCACTTGGCTTCTAAAGATACCTCGAATGCAATCCGGCGTTGGAGCTCGGACGCAAGAGGACGTTGCCGCTCGGGAACAACTTCAAACCCGAGGTATGGCATAAAAATAACAAGGCATTCATAAAGGCCGGAAACTTAAAGGGGCTCCTCGGATACCCAACATGTAAACTCTTCGGATTCACTTTGACGGTCCTCAAGATCAAAGATGGAAAGATTTGTTGAACCAGGTTTCAAGACCGACGACCGAAGATGAAGAATAGTTCAGAAGAATCGAGGAGCGTCCCCAACTTGAAGAACGATTTAGGGGGCTACTGACGGTGTCCTGGACTACGGGGTACTCACCACGTAGTCTCCCGATCAGTTGGATTGGGCCGAGGACCCCCATGGCCGTATACGCATGGGCCAGTTCAGACAACCCCTGCCGCATACAAGGAATACTCCACAAGACTTGGCGCCCAAGACAAGGACTCTCCTAAACCCTAGGCCTCCGGTGTCTTATATAAACCGAGGCCAGGCTAGTCAATAGACAATCTCATATTCATTACTACAATCTCGTGGTAGACCCGTGTACTCTGTACTACACCCATATAAATACAATCAAAAGCAACATGTAGGGCATTATCTTATCAAGAGAGCCCGAAGCTGGGTAAAACCTCGTGTCCATGTTACCATCGCTCCAAGATGCCTAGCTTAGGACCCCTACTACGAGATACGCCGGATATTGAACCGACAGCGGCCGCCGTGGACCCAGCTGTCAGCCTCTCCACGTACAGTCCATGTTTGATGGAAGTTGTTCCTTGACCTTGTTGACCACGCCACGCCGAGAGCACCAGGGCGGTAGACGATGGCGAGGCCTAGGAAGAGGACGACGCGGAGCCGGGGAAGACGCGGCAGTGGAATCCCGCTCGGAGAGGAGTACGAGGGTTCATTGGTTCGGCTAAAGTGTGAGGCTACCGTCGCCGTAGAATAACAGGGGGGTGTGGGTGAGTAGAGGGATGGCCTAGCCAGCGGTGGGAGTACTACGGGGCAGTGAGGCCTCCGCGGCATCACAACCGGCCACGGGAGGCAAGAGCACGCGGCACGACCGGCGCTGCTTTGGGCGGCTGGAGCAAGAAGACCAGAGGTTGAAGAAGCACTATGACCATTGGATGGACATCGTATGGTCACTGCAGCTAGAATCATTTGTATTGACTAAGTTGACAAAGCCCTTGGTATGCGTCAACTTAGTAGGCCCACAAGCCAGCCTCCGAAACGGTGTGCCCCAGATGTCAGGGGGAGGAATCATTTTTTGGGCTGCTGAAGCAAGAATATCCAAGATTGAAGAAGAAGCACGACATCCGTTGGATGGACATCCAACGGCCACAGCTGCTAGAACCATGTGTTGTTGACAAAGCTTTGCATATGCGTCAACTTAGTTTTTTTAAGGGGACGCGTCAACTTAGAAGGCCCACAAGTGTGTGGCAGAGAACATATAGTCCATTTGCGATTTGTAAGAATGTACATCCCATTTTTTAATTCTAATGGAATTTACTACACCCCATTTACATTTTGTTAAAAGTACGGCCCAACTTCTAGCTAGGACAATGATTAATAATTTCAACCAACCGCTCGAAACAGAATTCAAAAAAATTTCCCATATTTTGATGGGATCCGAAATATTTGTATCCGAAATTTCTAGTCAGATTAAATATAATTTCAAAATAATGTTGTATTATGTTAAAATCCAATGAAATATTGCGCGCGTAACAAGTAATGAAATTAAAATTTTCAAATTCCAAAAACAATATATTTTTAAACTAATTACGCGTTTGGTGCATTTTTTATAGCTATTCCTCAGTTATTATAATTGCATCCCATTTATTAGTTCTTAAAGTCCATTTTCTTGTTAAGCCTAATTCATACCTCCTAGGAACGTTTGCGGCCCAGCGGGGCGGAGAATAACAAGTTGACCCAGATATTGTGTACAATTGTCGGCCCAGTTGCATTTTTGATGTTGAATAAAAAGGCTTGTGTAGTACGGTACAACCTAACATGGCTACTTAGCCCACATTCAGCGACACCGGAAAGGCCCAAACAAGGCTTATGTACAACCTTTTGAAGTCACTGAGCTCAATTAATAACTTAAGAAAAAAGTTAGATTACAGTGGAACCTAATTAAAAGCTATCACGAGCAAAGAAATAATTCAATGGGTCCCACTTGTGCGTGTGTGCGTGTGCGCATGCGCGCGCACATGTGTGTGTGTGTGAGAGAGAGAGAGAGAGACCCATTGGTCGATGCTCGTAAATACATCTTTCATCGATACGCATTGCTGATGCTCAGTAAAAACTTATATAGTTGACACAATCATATAGAACATCATAGCACACTGAACTTGCATACAAAAATTTCGCGCAGGCGGCACAATCAGGATGGAAGCAGTGGATCGCTACGGGTAGGGCTATGTTGAAACCAACAAACTCGTACATAACGGTTCATCATCTTTATCAATGCAGGGGAAATATCTTGGATGATGTGCAAAGAAAACAGACAAACAACACAATAAGTTCTGCTACACATTAAGTTGACGTACAACCCTTTGTAAAAAAAGTTCAGGTACAAAATTAGAGCAGGTCACAATCAAATGTACTGGCACATTAGTGCTTCACACCCATAGCTCGGATTTAACTAGTATCTGACAAGATTCAGTTGTTACCTCAAATTAGAGCACATCCAGGCAGCCAGCCCTGCCTCTTCTCCCAAAGAAACAGTGGCCTCCGCCGCGCGATGGAGTAGGCCATGTGCCATCCATCGTTCCGAGCAACACGGAGAAAGTCTGACACTGACTCCTGTAATGGACGTCGTCGATGGACCCTGGCACCAGCAACGACGGCGGGACTTCGATTGATGGATTGACCACTTCTTCGACATGCACGGACACTCGATACAGGTACACCCCTAACGTGGTCCACGGCGGCCTTGGTGGTGACGAATAGTACAACCCCGGTTCCTGCATCGGTATCTCAATACCAATCACCTTCGGTATGGTGGACGGCTTCTTCATCCATGCCATAACCATCAGAGTCGAGCTGTCTGGAGGAACAAACATACTTACGAGCTCACCTCTAGGGATGGCAATTTTGCCCATGGGTATGGGTACCCGCGGGTACCCTACCCGAAAACAATGGGCATGGGCATGACTTGGAAAGATTTTGTACCCATGGGTAATGGATATCCATACCTGCAAAATCTATGGGTAGGGCATGGGTATTCAATTGTGCCTATGGGTAACCCAACAGATACCCAAAAGAAATTAATAAATCAAAATTATTCCTATGACATATGGGGTAAGCATCTAACTCCCATGGCCTAACCCTAAATCTTGTATTCTCTAAACTAGCCATAGGTCATAGGCCTGCAATCGCCTTTTCGACACTCCTCTTACGTCCTATGTAACTTCTTGAAATAATGAAATCTTGACTCATCGCCATCGGACTCCTCTAAACTCTCGATCAGTGACCCCCAATTCTAGTTGCTCATTCCCACTACACCGGGCTTCCACTAACCGCTGCTCATACTCCCTTGATGCCTCCAAGAAGCCATCCATCAGAGGAGAGTATGTTGGTGCCATAATGCCCGCCCATATCACTTGAATTTCAGACTCATTTCTCTAAAAAATCAACATTTAAATGCTATATATGGTACCCAATGGATACCCATTGGGTACAGGATACCCGATGGGTATGGGCACGGGTATCAATTTATGCCCATGGGTATTGAAGTGGGTCAGTATAGAAAGTTTCTATGGGTATGGGTTTGGGTAGAAGGAGGTTGTACTCGCCCATACCCTACCCATTGCCATCCCTACTCACCTCCAAGGTTGTTGATAAGCTCATTCATGGACTCGTTGTTCCAAGCACGTCGAGGCATGCCATGGAAGGTAAGCTTTGTTAAAAACTCAAGCTTAGAGGGCACCGAGCCCCATCCTGGGTGCCACCGATCAAAGCTCACCAGCGCGCCATCGCAGAACAAACGCCGGGAAGATTCGAACACACGACTGCAGTCAAAAGTTGTCCGGAACCTGACAAAGAAACTAGTCGGTGGCGGACAGACTTCGACGAGCAAGTCACTTATTTGGATGCCGTGCGCAACGCCAAGAGCTTTGACAAGGTCGTCCGGCAAGATGGGAGGCCGGTCACCATTGATCGTTACCATCAGCACTTTGCCGGCAAATTGGTCGTCAAGCGCCGCCATGCCACTATTGAGTGACAGCACGCAGCGACCGAAGGCAGGACGGCCGCATTGATCGGAGACATGATAGTACGCTTGAGTACAGGAAGTACAGGAGGGGGATTTGGGGGAACTTGAGTAGGAATCGAGATTCCAGAGGTGGGGGAGGGGCGGGAGATTGGGGATGAAAAGGTAGCATGAATTTTGAACACGCGCCAATATGCTCTTGGCGCGCAAGCGCATGAAAACACCGGTGACGCCCACATGTCGGCCTAAGAGTCCTTATTCTTTCTTTTTTGGAGAGCCCGAACTTTTATTTTGAGGATCTTTTGAGAGCCCGACCTGAGATTCATAATTGACCTATTTGGCATTGTGTTACTACTCGGCCCATATTCAACGATACCTCATAGGCCCAAACAAGTGTATATCATCGAAAAGACACTGAGCTCAAATTATATAACTTGAAAAAAGGATATATACTCTGAACACTGGAGAATGGTGATGCCCTCATTTAGCCCACCAGTAGTTCGAGACAATAAACAGTTCGAAACAATGGTATATACAACATTCAATCACTGACTAGTGACTTCTACTGACATAAACAACAAGACATGATAGTTCATAAGAAGTCTTGCTACACCACCAAAACGCACCCATCTGTAGTGCTCAGACTCTCGTGATCCAGACGAGAATGACATTCTAAATAGAGGCAACTTTTACATAGTAAGAGTGACATAGACGAGGATGACCAAATGACAAGGAATATGCATAACAAAAGAAAGAACTACCCATCCAGAACCAGCAGCAAAGACAACAAAGTCATTCAAAGAGATGACCCAACATCATCATAATTTGCAGCCCTGCTTCAGCGACCAATGATCTGGAGACACCAGTACTCCACCCTTTCGATGCAACAGCCCAATTACCTATCAACCTGAAGCTTGAACCACATCACTACCTGTCGTAATTGAGACATCCAAGGATCAAAGATAATTCGGATGCCTTTGTCATTCTCACCTTCTTTTGGCTGCATGCTGTATCATTGACAATCAGGGAAGTTTGCTCCCAAACTCCTAGGCCTCGCTGTGTAGACACAATTTTCCATAGAAAATAGAGCCTCTCTGCCATCAAGGTCCTTGCCAACGGTGATCTCCTGGTTAATCGGATAATTGAGTCCGAGAAACAGAGAGTGTGAACCAAGGCTGTTTACACGCCTCCAACTAAAAAATCCCGGAGGCCCTAACAAGCTGGTATCCTGCTCATAGACATATCAGCCACTGTCTGGATACTCACGTATTTCACGGTGCTTGTATACAGTCGGGTTTTTGCAATATAACTTTTTCGGCTCATGTGTCCGTATGATCATTAGTCTTTTGCCGTCGTCTAATCGAGCGAGGAACGAGCTGTGCTTCCCTATTTTTGGCAAAGGTGGTGTGATTACAAAGGGCAGTAACTGTAGGGACATTGCATCATATCAAAAAGTACATGCATTGTTAATGTAAGATCAGCACTGTTCAGAGTATGAGTAGGATACTGCAAGAAATAGCATTGATATGTCCCTATTGGAACTGGGTTCGAAAATATAGAAGTCCCATGCATGCTTATACTCATGTTATCTCGCAATCAATTCTTCACAGGTAACTACCATGTGATGCATGTTATGTAATCATGTTCTGTCCACACAAACAAATTCTTCAAGGTAACTATCAGACCATGCATTGTTATATACTCGTGTTCTGTGGGCAAATTTTTTGTGAGGATATTATTCTAGCCATTGATTACTGTAGGGCGAATATAGGTATGTACACATGGTAAGCATTACATGATTTTAGTACTTCCAAATATAGAGTTCTCCATATGCACATTTACTTCCCTAATGTATGGTTAGATGAAACCAACAGTGTGGTGCATGTTTCTACATCATGAAAATGAGGAAACTAACATGGCCATTGATACACACTCATATTTAGTAGTAGTATATAGATTACTGTAAAATAAGGAGAATATCTATATATTCCTAACCATTTGATTATTCAAGGGTACAAATTAGCTGTAATGACATGGTCACAATTGCATGAATTAACTCATTCCAAATATAGCTGATTTACGGCGTCTCTAATACATTGCCATAGTTCTACTCAAATTCTGCTCAAACAGGGATATGACAATCATCACAAAAAGTTCAAACAGTGTCATGGCATCATCATTAACATGAGACAGAAACAACTTACATGCGCCGTCCCAGCAATACATGGTGCCATCTTGAAAGGATCGAGAAGAGGTGTCTAGAGGGGGGGTGATTAGACACTAAGTGCTAAAAGTAGCAGTTTTTAACTTGTTAAAGTTTAAGTGGAGTTTAGGCACAAGTTTAACACTCACAATACATAACAAGAAAGCATGCAAAGAGTATATAAGCAGCGGAAAGTAAATCATGCAACTTGCAAGAATGTAAAGGGAATGGTTCGGAGAATTCAAACACAATTGGAGACACGGATGTTTTTGTCGTGGTTCTGATAGGTGGTGCTATCGTACATCCACATTGATGGAGACTTCAACCCACGAAGGGTAACGGTTGCGCGAGTCCATGGAGGGCTCCACCCATGAAGGGTCCACGAAGAAGCAACCTTGTCTATCCCACCATGGCCGTCACCCACGAAGGACTTGCCTCACTAGCGGTAGATCTTCACGAAGTAGGCGATCTTCTTGCCCTTACAAACTCCTTGGTTCAACTCCACAATCTTGTCGGAGGCTCCCAAGTGACACCTAGCCAATCTAGGAGACACCACTCTCCAAGAAGTAACAAATGGTGTGTTGATGATGAATTCTTTGCTCTTGTGCTTCAAATGATAGTCTCCCCAACACTCAACTCTCTCTCACAGGATTTGGATTTGGTGGAAAGAAGATTTGAGTGGAAAGCAACTTGGGGAAGGCTAGAGATCAAGATTCATATGGTAGGAATGGAATATCTTGGCGTCAACACATGAGTAGGTGGTTCTCTCTCAGAAATGGTAAGTTGAAAGTGTAGGCTTGTTCTGATGGCTCTCTCTCCACGAATGAAGAGGAGGTGGAGGGGTATATATAGCCTCCACACAAAATCTAACCATTACACACAATTTACCAATCTCGATGGGACCGAATCAACAAACTCGGTCAGACCGATTTAGTAAACCTAGTGACTGTTAGGATTTTCGGTGGGACCGACATGCAACTCGGTAGGACCGATATGGTTAGGGTTAGGGCATAACGTAATCTCGGTGAGACCGATTACACAAACTCGGTGGGACCGATTTTGGTAATAAGCTAACCAGAGAGTTGGTCAGGCAAGCTCGCTGGGACCGATTACACAAACTCGGTGGGACCGATTTTGGTAATAAGCTAACCAGAGAGTTTGCATTGTAATCTCGGCAGTACCGATTGCTCAAACTCGGTGAGACTGATTTTGGTAATGGACATACATAGAGAGATTACAATCCCATCTCGGTGAGACCAAGATCCCTATCGGTGAGACCGATTTGCCTAGGGATTGTGGCAGTGGTATGACATCTGAACTCGGTGGCGCCGGATAGAAAGAATCGGTGGGGTCGAGTTAGACTTTTGGTTTAGGACATATGTGGATGTGAGAAAGTAGTTGAGGGCTTTGTAGCATATCACTAAGCACTTTGAGCAAGCAAGCCATTAACCAACACCTCATCCCCTCTTGATAGTATTGGCTTTTCCTATAGACTCAATGTGGTCTTGGATCACTAAAATGGAAAATGTAGAGTCTTGATCTTGGAGCTTGAGCCAATCCTTTGTCCTTAGCATCTTGAAGGAGTTCCACATCCTTTAGTCCATGCCACTCCATTGTTGAACTTGTCTGAAACATACTAGGTAAAAGTGTTAGTCCAACAAGAGATATGTTGACATTAATTACCAAAACCACCCAGGGAGAACTTGTGCTTTCAATCTCCCCCCTTTTGGTAATTGATGACAACATACATCAAAGCTTTAGATAAAGATATAGAGAATAGCAAGTAAAGCTTTGGAAAGACATGTAACAAGCATAGGCTCCCCCTACATGTATGCAATCATGTGAATATGGAATATAGAAGCATGTGAGAGCATAAACATGATAGAGTAGGCAATGTGTTACATGTATCTTGGCTATATGCATCAGAACAAAAGATAGCAACACATGTGTATGTGGGAAATGTACCTTCATGCTCATGAGTCCTTCTCAATATGTACATCAGCAAGAATTCCTCATACACATGACTGTGATGCATATACTTACCTTGTGGTCTTGAGTTGGCTTATGATGGAATGAACCTGTGAAAATAAGGTTAGACAACACAGATACACCTACTAGCCAGAGCAAACAAAAGCAACCACAAGAGTACCAAGACTGGGATGACATGCAGAGAGTGAGTACTAAGTACCACATTTAACATAGACATGTCCCCAAAGGTAAAGATGTGCAATGAATTTAAATGATTTCTTTCCCTTAGATGTCTTGTTCCCCCTGAATCTAGCATGTGATACTGGGAGAAGATAGGGAACAGAAAATCAAAGCAAAATGCAAAATCAGAGATAAATAGGCACATATGAACATGTCTTTCTTTCCCCTCAAGAAGACATGTGGCATCTCTCCTCTTGAACACCAATCATCTAGGATCCTTGAGGATTACTCTCTTCTTGAGTATTCTCTCCCCCTGGAGATCTCTCTCTCCCCCTATGGAAGTGATACTCTCTCTCCCCTTTGGAAGTGATAAGCTTTGATGTGATCTCTCTCTCCCCCTTTGACATCAATTTCCAAGAAGGGCCTTCTGGAATTTGTCGTGAATGGGTTTGATCCTCGAGTCACAGCACAAAGCACTGACAAAAATGTGATGCTTGTAGAGTACAAGATTCATTGAGTGGAGCTGGAGCAAATGCATTACAGAAGTAAGTGGCAGGTAGTTTTTCCTATAGTGAGATCGGTAGCACCGAGTAGTATTCTTCGGTAGCACCGAGAGGTTTCGGTGGGACCGAAAATGACAAACCGGTGGAACCGATTTCATCACAGAGAAAACACTTGTCACCTCAGCTCACTAGACTAGTAAGATCTCACAAGGATTTGCAAGGAAATAACTGAATGATTTGTAATGAATTGGATGCAGGGAATGCAGAACAAAGAAACGAGATCTAGATGAAGTTTTTTTTGAAAGGGAAAAGAAACATGCATGAGACAAATGCAAGAGCACAGAAAAGAACACAAGTAAACTTCATCTAGAATTGGCCGGCGACAAAGTCACCTATGTTAGAGTATATTGACTTAGGAGTCAAGTGAGTTCACTTGATCATAGGTCATACTCATCGTTTAAGCTCAAAATGGGGTTACCACTTATCGTTTAAGCATCTTGATGTATTCACATCTTGTCGAGTTGCTTTGACTCATGACTTGGAGTAAAGCTTCTCTAAGATGGAATGACATACCTTGGGTGGTGGTGTTAATCATGTAGTTGAACTTGTGTGGGTTGCTCAAGGTTGATGTAGCTCATCAAGAGTTGGGAGCATCACTTGGAATTTGATTTCATCTACCTACATGGGTTAGTTTTTGCAAGGAAGAGCACTTGTGTGTCCAAAATGACAATCATGAAACTCAACATAGAATTTGTCAAAGGATATGTTTGAATGGTTCCGTGCTTCCTTGTCTTCAACCACCATTGTGTAGAGACTTGGTGATGTAAAGATTGCTCAAGATATGAGTAGGTTACAATCTCATGGAATTCTATTCATCCAAGTACCTACATGGGTTAGATAACATGCAAGGTGCAAATATATCCAAGACATAAGATTATCATCATAAGAGAAATATCAAGGATTAGTCATAAGTTCATGTCTTGCATGTATCCAATGGAGTTTCTACTCCAAGTTTGAAGCATCAATGATGTTCAATTCACGTCTTAACCTGCAAAACACTTTCTCATCAAGTGGTTTAGTGAAAATATCCGCTAATTGTTTTTCGGTGCGAACATGCTTAAGATTTATGTCCCCTTTGCAACATGATCTCGAATGAAATGATGACGAACTTCAATATGCTTAGTTCGAGAATGTTGCACGGGATTGTGAGCAATCTTGATAGCACTTTCATTGTCACAAAGTAATGGAACATGTTTCACATATATCCCATAATCTTTAAGAGTTTGGGTCATCCAAAGTAATTGAGCACAACATGAACCAGCGGCAATGTATTCCGCTTCGGCGGTGGATAAGGATACCGAGTTTTGTTTCTTGGAAGACCAAGATACAAGAGATCTACCAAGAAGTTGACAAGTACCCAAAGTGGACTTTCTATCAACCTTGTCACCGTCATAGTCTGAGTAGGAGTAGCCAACAAGATCGAAAGAGGCCCTCTTAGGATACCAAATGCCAAAATTTGGTGTATGAATTAAGTATCTTACTATCCTTTTCACGGCCTTAAGGTGACATTCTTTAGGAGCAGCTTGATATCGTGCACACATGCACACACTTAGCATGATATCGGGACGTGAAGCACATAGATATAACAATGAACCAATCATGGAGCGATAAACCTTTTGATCGACCGGTTCACCATCTTTGGTAAAATCAAGATGTCCACTAGTATGCATGGGTGTAGTCATACCTTTGCATTCTTGCATATTGAACTTCTTGAATAAGTCCTTGGTGTACTTCGTTTGAGAGACAAAGGTACCTTCCTTAGTTTGTTTGAGTTGCAAACCAAGAAAGAATTTGAGTTCACTCATCATAGACATCTCAAACTTCTCCGACATTAGCTTCCCAAACTCTTCACTAAAATGAGGGTTAGTAGAACCAAATATAATATCATCAACATAGATTTGGCACACAAATAGTTCTCCGTTGATCCTTTTAGTAAAAAGAGTAGAATCTATTTTTCCAATTTCAAACCCTTTTTCAATAAGGAACTTGGTCAAGCATTTATACCACGCTCTAGGAGCTTGTTTAAGACCATAAAGAGCTTTGTGAAGTTTATAAACATGATTAGGTTTCTTAGGATTAACAAAGCCAGGAGGTTGTTTAACATAAACTTCCTCCTCTATTTCACCATTTAGAAAAGAACTTTTAATGTCCATTTGGTACAAGGTGATATCATGGAGATTAGCATATGCAAGTAAGATGCGAATGGACTCAAGTCTAGCAACAGGAGCATAAGTCTCACCATAGTCCATACCTTCGACTTGTGTGTAGCCTTGGGTGACGAGACGTGCTTTGTTGCGAACTACTTGTCCATCTTCATCTTGCTTTTTGCGAAACACCCATTTGGTACCGATGATGTTGTGGTTGTTGTCGGGCTTCTCAACCAATGTCCAAACTCGATTTCTCTCAAAGTTGTGTAGCTCTTCATGCATGGCATTTATCCAATCCGGATCTTCCAATGCTTCTTCAACCTTCATAGGTTCAATGCTAGAGATGAATTAATAGTGTTCACAAAAGTTAGCTAACCGAGTTTTAGAGCGAGTGATTCTCCTGGTTTGGATATCGTTGTAGATTTGCTCAACGGGATGGTCTTTAGCAATTCTTGCTCGAACTCGTGAAAGCTTTTGCTTGGGTCTTGGTTGAACATCTCCTTCATCTTGTTCTTCTTCTTGGCCTTCTTCATTGTTGGTGTTGCCGTTCTCTTGTTGTGGGGGAGAAGGAGGTTGTTGACATTCTTGGTGTACTTCCTCATTTTCTTCATCTTGGTGTGTCCCACTTGTGGATGCTTCTGTATCAACTCTTGGTTCACCTTGTCGTGAGGTAGAAGCTTCCACTTGGACGGACGAGGTACTCTCCTTCACCTCCGTTGGGCGAATCTTTCCAATAGACAAGTCTTGGATTGCTTCCGAGGGATCTTTGTCTCCTACATCAATTGGCAATTGCTCTACTTGCGAGCCGTTAGATTCACCAAACTTTACATCTACCGTTTCTTAAACCTTTTGGGTGAAGTTGTTGTAGACACGGTATGTGTGATGTTTGAGCCATAACCAAGTAGGAAACCTTCATGAGACTTAGGAGCAAATTTAGAACGAGATGTTTATCAAGAATGTAGCACTTTTAGCCAAATACTCGAAAGTATCCAACTTGGGGTTTGTTACCGGTGAGGAGCTCGTATGCCGTCTTGCCGAGTAGCTTGTGAAGATACAAGCGATTTGTTGCATGACAAGACGTCTCAACCGCTTCCGCCCAAAAGTGCTTTGGCGTCTTGTACTCATCAAGCATCGTTCTCGCCATTTCGATGAGCGTATGGTTCTTCCTCTCAACAACTGCATTTTGTTGAGGTGTGTATGTAGCCGAGAACTCATGTGAAATCCCTTCTTCATCAAGAAAGGTGTCCACATTTGCATTCTTGAACTCCGTTCCGTTGGCTCTGCGAACCTTCTTGATCTTCACTTCAAATTGATTTTGGGCCTTCTTAGCGAAGTTTTTGAAGATCTTTTGGACCTGCGATTTGTCATCGAGAAAGAACACCCACGTAAATCTCGAAAAATCATCAACTATAACTAGACCAAAAGAATTTCCACCGAGACTCTTGTAAGCATTGGGACCAAAAAGATCCATGTGAAGTAGCTCGAGTGGCCTCCTTGTGGTCATGATGTTCTTCACGGGATGCCTTCCTCCAACCTGTTTACCTGCTTGACAAGCACTACAAAGTCTATCCTTATCAAATATGACATCGTTAACTCCAAGGATATGATTTCCTTTAATAAGTTTGTCAAGGTTTCACATACCAACATGACCTAATCGTCTATGCCATAGCCAACCTTTAGAAGATTTAGCAATAAAGCAAGTTCTAGGTTGAGCCCTTTTAGTGAAGTCAACAATGTAAAAATCACCTCTACGTATACCGGTAAAGATCATTTTATGATTATCTCTACGAAACACTTGGCAATCTACTTCAGTGAATAGGACATTGAAACTGAAATCAGCAAGTCTAGATACTGAAAGTAAGTTGTAGCCAAGAGATTCAACGAGCATGACATTTTGTATGGAGCTATCATGTGATATGGCCACCTTACCGAGGCCAACCACCTTACCCTTTGAGTTGTCACCGAAAGTGACATACTTTTGAGGACCATCGTTTTCAGCAAGCTCACGAAACATGTCTTTATCTCCGGTCATGTTATTGGTACATCCACTATCAAGAACCCATTCCTCTCCTCCTGCCATATATCCCCGAAGATTTGCCATAAGACCAAAGTGTCTCATTGCATCATCAAGATCAAAGTTATTATCATCATCCTCATCATAGTATCCATGTTCAACATCGTCATGTGGTGGATCAAATCCTAGAGAGGGTGATTCGTTAGAGTGAGTTTGATAATGATCTTGCTTGTGAATTTCTATAGCTTCGGAAATAATATCACTAATAATTCCAACATCTCCTTTGGCACGCATAAGGTTTGTAAGATCAAATAGACAATCACCAAACATAGGATCACTGGAATTTATCTTACTCAAGGCAATAGACTTATGGAGAATTTCATATAGAGTTTTCAAGGAATAATTAGGAAATCGTTCTGCAAGAAATTTCCATATAGTGTAGGCACACTCAAGAGTAGGCAAGTTTCTAATCAAGTTTCTAGGCAAGCCTCTAGTGATAAGATTAACGGTTCTAAGATTCCTAATCATGTCAATTGACTCATCAAGGGTAGGATGCATAGGATCAACATGAGGTGCACAAGGATTAGCAATGTACTTGTTCAAATGATATTGATTGAAGATCACAAGCATCTCATTTTTCCACTCATGAAAGTACTCTCCATCAAGTATAGGCACTCTATGTCTAAAACTCCCAATAGTAGACTCATCCATCTTCCTCCAATGGTGTTTAAACCAAAGCAATGGAGACCAATGCTCTGATAACAATTGAAAGGATCGAGAAGAGGTGTCTATAGGGGGGGTGATTAGACACTAAGTGCTAAAAGTAGCAGTTTTTAACTTGTTTAAGTTTAAGTGGAGTTTAGGCACAAGTTTAACACTCACAATACATAACAAGCAAGCATGCAAAGAGTATATAAGCAGCGGAAAGTAAAGCATGCAACTTGCAAGAATGTAAAGGGAAGGGTTTGGAGAATTCAAACGCAATTGGAGACACGGATGTTTTTGTCGTGGTTCCCATAGGTGGTGCTATCGTACATCCACGTTGATGGAGACTTCAACCCATGAAGGTAACGGTTGCGCGAGTCCATGGAGGGCTCCACCCACGAAGGGTCCACGAAGAAGCAACCTTGTCTATCCCACCATGGCCGTCGCCCACGAAGGACTTGCCTCACTAGCGGTAGATCTTCAGGAAGTAGGCGATCTCCTTGCCCTTACAAACTCCTTGGTTAAACTCCACAATCTTGTCGGAGGCTCCCAAGTGACACCTAGCCAATCTAGGAGACACCACTCTCCAAGAAGTAACAAATGGTGTGTTGATGATGAACTCCTTGCTCTTGTGCTTCAAATGATAGTCTCCCCAACACTCAACTCTCTCTCACATGATTTGGATTTGGTGGAAAGTAGATTTGAGTGGAAAGGAACTCGGGGAAGGCTAGAGATCAAGATTCATATGGTAGGAATGGAATATCTTGGGCTCAACACATGAGTAGGTGGTTCTCTCTCAGAAATGGTAAGTTGGAAGTGTAGGCTTGTTTTGATGGCTCTCTCTCCACGAATGAAGAGGTGGTGGAGGGGTATATATAGCCTCCACGCAAAATCTAACCGTTACACACAATTTACCAATCTAGGTGGGACCGAATCGACAAACTCGGTCAGACCGATTTAGTAAACCTAGTGACCGTTAGGATTTTCGATGGAACCGACATGCAACTCGGTAGGACCGATATGGTTAGGGTTAGGGCATAACGTAATCTTGGTCACACCGATTACACAAACTTGGTGGGACTGATTTTGGTAATAAGTAAACCAGAGAGTTGGTCAGGCAAGCTCGGTGGGACCGATTACACAAACTCGGTGGGACCGATTTTGGTAATAAGCTAACCAGAGAGTTTGCATTGTAATCTTGGCAGTACCGATTGCTCAAACTCGGTGAGACCGATTTTGGTAATGGACATACACAGAGAGATTACAATCCCATCTCGGTGAGACCGAGATCCCTATCGGTGAGACAGATTTTCCTAGGGTTTGTGGCAGTGGCTATGACATCTGAACTCAGTGGCGCCGGATAGAATGAATCGGTGGGTCTGAGTTAGACTTTTGGTTTAGGACATATGTGGATGTGAGAAAGTAGTTGAGGGCTTTGGAGCATATGACTAAGCACTTTGAGCAAGCAAGCCATTAAGAAACACCTCATCCCCTCTTGATATTATTGGCTTTTCCTATAGACTCAATGTGATCTTGGATCACTAAAATGGAAAATGTTGAGTCTTGATCTTGGAGCTTGAGCCAATCCTTTGTCCTTAGCATCTTGAAGGGGTTCCACATCCTTTGGTCCATGCCACTCCATTGTTGAACTTGTCTGAAACATACTAGGTAAAAGTGTTAGTCCAACAAGAGATATGTTGAGATTAATTACCAAAACCACCCAGGGAGAACTTGTGCTTTCACATCTTCTTTGTCGATCGCGTAGATGATGCCATTGTGTTCAATAGCATCATAGAAGTGTGTATCAGCTTTGACGATGATCCACTGCGAGCTGAGTTATCTCCAGCTAAAGAAGGCACCAGCGTAAAGATAGGCGAGTCCGCGGTCGAACAAGGCAATTAGCTTGAAGTCTGCGTAATTCGCATGTCGTGTGGGCACTTGGCAGATTACAATCTTCTGCAAAACAAGGTCCGTCCAACTGACGTGGTAATCCAGATGACTTGGACCGCGATGGTAAAACTCTATATAATCCAACGGAGGAAGGATAATCTCATGGGAGGTCTGGAAGTTCACGAGCACCAACTTTTTACCGTCTTCTCTGAAGGCAGCCATCCAGCGGGAGTTCATGCCGACCCAGTACATACCTGCCAAGAAGTTTCGGGCGATGGTGATCGGATTGAAGTCGAGGGAAATGATGTATGGCGACCCACTACATACCTGCAAAGAAGTTTTGGCTAATGGAGATCCGATGGAAGTCGAGGGGCATCATGTACGCCTCTGTATCATGGTGAGCCAATCTCGCAAGACCAAATAGCAGCAAGCAGGGTGTCTTGAAAAGCTTAGGCCTCGCTTTAACGATGGCCATGTGCATGTCCCTCGAGCATGCAGCCAGCCGCAGGGCACTCAACATATCCATAGACAAACAACAGAGGTCGAGGATGTTAATGGGGAGATTGCTCCAATCGCGGCTCATATGGATGCTGCGCGGTTCGCGTTCGGCCATGGTGGAGTTTGGAAGGTGGGGGTTTTGGGGGTCTTGATTTATGGGGGAGAAGGTTGTCGGTGCTGGAGCGGCTAGCGAGGAAATAGTGGTACTGGGGGAGGCGAGCAAGGCGACGGTACATGGGGGCACAGTGAGATGGAGACGAAGACGGAGATGGAGATGGAGATGGAGTGGTGCTATGGGAGGGGAGAGGGAGACGAGGCGAGGTATGCTAATGTGATGTACAACGGTGGTGACAGACTGCACATTGCACAGGGTGAGGCTGACTTTGGTAACCCGAACACGCCGCCTAGACTAGAGTCAGGCGCAGGGTGTTGTCACTTCACTGTGAGGATCGGACGAATAGTATTTTGACCATCAAGTGTAACACAGTTGTACTACTACTACTACTACTAGTACGAACATGAGTACTCCAGTATTGTATAGCAGAAATCCCGTGCTAGCATGCTTGTTCACTTCATCCTCCAGGTATCATCCATATTGCAAGCAGAACCAAATTCTCGTGCATGCAGACGTGCGAAGATGGGCCTTTGATGAGGATAACCATGTACTCCCTCCATCTAGGTGAGCACAACCTAGGTCGCTGTAGATTGGACGGGAAAGAGCACCGGGACGAGCAAAACTTCCAACCATGATACTGTTACAAATGGAAGCAAAATCAGCAATTAATACGTAGTTAGAAGGATGCCTTTTCAGCTCTCCAAGCAGGCCCAATCAACACCCTGCCGCGATGCATGAAGTGGTTGTTCTGGTACATCAAGGACGGCATACAGATCGTTCCACACTTGAGAAGAGGAAAAATGGAGAGGTAGAACGCGATAGCAGAGGAAGAGAACACTGGCTAACGAGGTTGGGAGGGGATCGAGCAGGAAGTTAATTCAACACGCCTAATGGTTTTGGGAAAACCTGATTTTCATAAGGTGACTTACTCACCTAGATGGAGGGAGTATTACTTAACCATAGAATGTTGTGTCTCCCACTCATGCGCCAATATCCATCTGAACTAGCTACGACACATTTTTTTATCTGTTTGCATAGGTCCCACCTATCAGGAAGGATGGCACATACACGAACAGATACGACTCCTCAGTCTGCCCGCATAGCCTTTTCATTTAGTCTACCTAGCCGTCTAATCAACTGCCTGCACGCCACTTCTCCCATTTAATTCTCCATCGGGAACTGATTTTCCTCGGCTTCTTCACCTCCCCTTCATCTTCATTTGCATCCAAACCCCACTGCATTCACATTGTTTTAACCTCTTTAAATAATCATCTACTACTTTAGTTAGACTAGCCATCTAATCCTAATTCTCCAAACCATAGCCCTCCATTCCAGCGGTTCCAAATGGCGAAAGAGATCGATATGCAGGTTTTTAGCATCCAACATGTCCTCGTTGAAGGCTCGTTGAGCATAGTTGCCACCATCACCGTCCACCCAAGGGTTGTGCGATAGTGGATCAACAATGTATCCAACTCCCTCGAAAAGGTAGAGACGAGGGTCATCGATCTCGACGTAGAGTACACGAAGCGTGCCACTAGGAAGATCCAACGCACCGCCGTCCTTCAGCTGTGCCTCGAAGATGATGTTTTGGTGTACCACATCATACACGCGCCCTCCATAATAGGTGAGCTTCACGATTTCTTGTCTCGGGAGGACATATACTTTTGTGGGGCAGCCATCAAAGGGGACAAACAGAAGCTGGAGCCTTACAACCTTGATTTGAAAAGCATCGCTGACCTACAAACCAGAATCAAAATTCCTGTAGAAGATTGTGATAGACAGACACCATCCCTATTCGACGTAGAAAATTTTGTGCTCGGTACAAATCTTCATAAGGGTGACAAGATGGTGGCATTAAGGTCGTCTGGATGGGAGAATTGTCCCTTGACGTACAAGCGGATAAAATATGTTGCCCTCGATGCCCGTGTGAGTTTCGAGATGGCTGCAAGGTCCAAAGAGCTTGTTGCGAAGCCGTCTCCCAAAGAAAATGAGAAGAAGAAGAAGAAGAAGAAGAAGAAGAAGAAGAAGAAGAAGAAGAAGAAGAAGAATAAGAATAAGAAGAAGAAGAAGAAAAGGCTGCACCAGCAGGATGGCAATATGGATGGATGAACTATTTCCTCTCTTGTAAAAAAATTATTCCCTCTGAGTGTATATTGATATAGATGGACTATTTTGATGGTGTGCTTGTCTTTGGAACAAAGTAGTAGCGTGGGTCCGCTTGACTATAAGGAACTATTTATCTGCATATATAGCTTTCTCTACTACTCCTTCCGGTGATCGGTATGCAATGCATGTGTCCGTAGACATGATAGCTTGTCCATGGAAGTTCAACTACGATGACCATCACGTTTCATCCACTGCCACTCGCGATTCCCATGACGCTGCTCCAACCCACGGCACCACGTCCCCCGACTGCGCCTCACCCCTCTTGTCCGCACCGCCCTCTGCCTTTGTGTGCATGACATGTGGGCCACCTAAAATGCGGCGAGCATCAAGTTTCTACCATAGCCACACGTGATTCCCATGATGCCACTCGAACCCATGACACCACACGTCCCTCAACCTACGTCTCACCCCTCTCGGCCCCACTGCCCCTCTGCCTTTAGGAGCATTACATGTGGACCAGTCACCTATCGGGTCCATACGTTATTGAATCAAAGGAAGGTGTAGTAAGGCGCTGAAGCTCAGTCCCAACGGCCCTGAGAGGGAAATGTAACTCTTGCGCCAGGCCTTGTGGTGCTACCGCTGCACGAACTCATGCCAAACTCGAGATTTGTTTCTTTACTATACATGCACGCAACGATTTAATGGACATTGTAATCTCAACATGTGATGGGGAGCTCTAAATTTGAATTTGAAACTTATAAAACGAAAATATTCAAAACAAATAAACTGGGAGAGAGGGAGTATATCGTAGGATGTGTCCCATACGAAATAAGTCCCATGGTTTGTCACCGCGAAGAAGCGGTTAGAAAGGAGCACAACGTCTTCGTACTCATACGGCAACAAATCGGCCGCAGACAGCATGGTCTGCCTTTGACCGCCATGTGCAAGGTTCGTGCTATCTTATTCAATCTCACTGTGGTTCCATCGTACCAATTCATGCGGTGGCCTGTTGCATGGCTGATTGCAATGTTGGACAAAGGTTCTACGGGAACGGTGTCACTGTTGTAAATGTTGTGCAAATTGATGTTGGTACCCTCCCATACATATGCAAGCCAATCTCCACTCACACTGAGCCTAACCTGTGAAACAGTGGGAAGGGGGAGAATCATGAAATGGACACGGAAGTAGTCTTTAGAATGCATTTACTACGTGATCAAACTCATCTTACCTGCTCATCGGAGGAAATCCGGGTGCCCCTCAACGTCAGCATCTCAAGGGGCGTCAACTTGGAACTACGGCCACGCCGCGCTGGAGAGAAACCCAAGGAAACATCCTCGTGCGTTCCACGGAACATCAAGATGCATTTGTATGAGTAGTTTATCTTGTGAGAGAAAAGGATGAATGAGTGAAGGCCTTTAGAGATAGAGATAGACACTACTACTACCAATGTGCTGGCCCGTGCGTTGCAATGGATCCAAAGTAGTAGAATAACACTTGTTCACGTGCTTGAAATATAAACACTCTAGTTTTGATATACATGTGTCAGCAGACATGATAGCTTGTCCATGGAAGTTGAACCACGACGACCCACACGCGATTCCCACGACGCCGCTCCAACCCACAACACAACGTCCCCTGACGTGAACATGGATCCTTTGACGTGGCTATCACTCCCTTGCCCTTCCTTTCCTTCACTGACAGGTGGGACCCACGCTTGGGGGTCCCACACGTCAGTGACAAAATGGTAGGATTGTTCGCATCAGGGGATCCCCATCCCCCCGACGTGCACCTCATCCCTCTCGGCCCCACCGCTCCTCTGCCTTTGTGTGCATGACATGCGGGTCAGCTGAATTGCAGCGACCATCAACTTTCTACCACAACCACACCCGATTGTAAGTGGTTTGCCTGCTCCGCTGCTGTGCTCCAATCCATACTCCCGCACCATCGAATTTTCATCCAGCGGCTGTGACACATTTCGTCCCGGGCATTAATCCTCAGCTAGAGTACTTCTATACTACAGGTAGTACTCGCCGGTGTGGCCACCTACGCCTCGTAACGCCCCGACGCCCAGCTATGGCACCCTCGCCATGGCCACGCCACCATCGGCCGTTTCATCTTGAATGAGTGAGTCGTGAACCATGCCACCACCATGAGAATGACATGTGGGCTAGCCGCATTTAAGGTCCGCATGTCATTGAATCATAGGCCGGGCACTAAGCCACTGAAGTTCGGTCCCGTGGGCCCTGAGAGGGAAATGTAACTCCTATGGCAGGCCTTGTGGTGCTCCCGCAGTACGAGCTCATGCCAAAACCAAAATTTGTTTCTTACTACTACCAACTACTAGTAAGGTACACGTGCATTGTACGCATGAGATTCTGGTGGTTTGTGCATTATGCTTCTACATGTGGAGTTTTCTAGATTTTACATGTGGCAAAATCAGGTGGAATGTAGATCATATCCAACGGCAAGTAGTGCTCAGATTTGTCATGTTTGTACCGTCGGATTGGCTTCATCCAATATCCAACTTTCAAAGTTATTCACTGTCAGGACCCCGATCTAGCATGTAACACCTCATATCACTTTGCGGCCTCACGCACGGTATTCCCATGGGTGACGCCTTACCCGGCCCGGGACCGTTTGCACCTTTTGGCTCACATATATGATAGTGTCGCTAGCATCCATATGACCAAGAATCCGGGCTGACATGGCTAGTCATGAACCCAAAGTGGCACTAACTTATAGGACAGGCATACATGACCCAACAACAAACGTGTCGGTCATCAGCGAGTGAATCCAGGCTGTAGCAATTGGGCTAGCAGGATTCCGGTAAACTGGGCTGTAGCAGGCTAACAGGACTCCGGTAGACACCGCGTGACATTTCCCTGAAGGGACAGACACAGGAACGAAGAAGGACACATGCCGGCCAGCCTAAGTGTTCCGGAGCATTAGCAAGCTACTAGGGCTCAGTGGAAGCACTAGGAGATATTTCCCGGTAAGAGAGGCTACCAAGGATAAACAACTAGATAGTCAGATCCCACACATATCAAGCATTTCAAATCATACACACAATATGCTCGATATGTGAAAATACAACATGGCATCACAACATAACTCTACGACTCAAAGTATTTATTCAATAGGCTCCGAGGAGCGAGATATTACAAACATGGGTCTCATGACCCAACATTCAGAGCACACAAGTCAAGGCACAAGCGGAAGCTTAACATGTCTGAGTACAGACATCTACAAATGAAAAAGGCTAAGAAGCCTGACTATCTACCAGATCCTGCCGAGGGCACAAGATCGTAGCTGAGGTAACAAGCTAAACGTCGAAGTCCACGTGGAACTACTAGCGAGACTGAAGTCTCTCTGCAAAAACATAAATTAAGCAACGTGAGTACAAATGTACCCAGCAAGACTTACATCAGAACTAACTACATATGCATCATTATCAACAAAGGGGTGGTGGGGTTTGACTGCAGCAAGCCAGCTTTGACTCGGTGGCTATCCGGAACTACGACTGCAAGTAACTCTTTTGGGGGTGGCGCACACGAGTCCACATATTCACCATATCAATAGACCACTATGGATCCGCTCCCATCTCCCTACGAGAGCGCCATCCATAGCACTCATGCTTATCTTGCGTATTTTAGAGTATCCACTTTCACTTGTCTATGAACTGTATAGGCAACCCAGAAGTCCTTTACCGCGGACACGGCTATTCGAATAGATCATATTAACCCTGCAGGGGTGTACTTCTTCACACACGCTCTCACCACTTACCGCCATTTACACGACATGTACTCGACAACCTTCAAGCGGAAGCCCAGCAAGGTTGTCGGCCACGACCTGACTAACCACACAAGTCTCTCTTCCAGGTTTATCGCCTATTCGGGTTCCATCCGCAAGGAGATCCGGACGTGGTGTCGCTCACGGCCCCAAACGATGTGAGCAGGGTTCCCAAGCCCACCATCCGGGTGCCACTTGGTACACCGTGCCACTGCACCTAGTCTGTCCCAAGCCCACCTGTACCGGGTGCCACTTGGTAGACTACTAGCACTGCATACAAACACCAGAAACTAGTAGTAACTCCTGGACAGAGATCGAGTTGATTAATAAGTCGAGAGAGCTTGGAGCGCTTGGAGCCCAATGTGTGGTAGTAACTGTTCATGGATCACAAACACAGAACTCAGTTCCTAAGGACGGCTTCAATGAGACAACCCACCATGTACTCCTACATGGCCTCTCACCGCTACCTTTACCAAATCGTGTTCACACACTTAGCTCACCCACAGTAGGACATGTTCACACACCTCCAATTCATCCCCGATGAATCAGACCTGACACAACTCTAAGCAATAGCAGGCATGATAAACAAGCATGAATGAGTAGGCACATCAGGGCTCAAACAACTCCTACTCATGCTAGTGGGTTTCATCTATTTACTGTGGCAATGACAGGTCATGCAAAGGAAAGGGGTTCAACTACCGCAGCATGTAACAGATGAATTGTTGTTGTCCTAATGCAGTAAAAGAGAGCAGGAGCGAGAGAGTGGGATTGTATCTGAATGAACAAGGGGTTTTTGCTTGCCTGGCACTTCTGAAGATAGTATAGCTCTTCATCGGTGTCATCAAACTCATCGTCAGAACGTCGTCTACTGAGAGGGGACAAATACCGGCAAACAAGGAAGAATACAATCAATACAATGCAACAATATGATGCATGATCATGACATGGCAATATGCTGTGGTTTGAGCTAATGCAACTAGCAACAATTTAAATGAAGTTGGTTTGAACCCTAGGTTCAAATTCAAACTCCATATGTGAAGCTTTAAATGCCATTATATGATTTGTACTAAACAGCAGCTATAAGTTGTTCTAACATGCATGCAAATGGTACAGATGGATAGACTGGATTTTTCTGATCATTTTTCATATATAAATTATTTGATTTGGAGCTACGGTTGAATTTCTATGAATTTTGGAAGTTTAAGCTATTTTCTGGAATTTCCTGGATTATTTTTATTCCAGAAAATGATTAATTGCGTCAGCAGCGCGTCGGGGTGACGTCAACAGAGTCAACAGGGCTGGTCCTGGTCAAACCTGAACTATGGGACCCATGTGTCAGTGACTAACTAAACTAACCTAGTTTAAACTTAATTAAATTTAAACCTAAACTAGATTAATTAGCCGGGCGGGGCCCGCATGTCATAGACCCAGGGGAGGTCAAATCCCCTGGTCAACCGGGGCTAAACCACCAGCGTTGAGTCACCGGCGAGGCCGAGACGGCGGAGGGCATCGGGATTCCTCCTCCGGCGACCAAATGGCCGGCGGAGGGAATCTACGCGACGGGGAGGCTCGTCCGCGTCGAGTGGTGCACACAGCAGCGGCTCCGGTGGCCTAAGTCGACGGTGGCAGCGACTTGCACGGCGGCTGGAGTTCGGGAGTGCTTGGAATCGGCATTGTGGTGCACGGTGAGACGAACGGGTGGCTAGATCGGTTGCTGGAAGCAGCGCGAGCGTGATGACGTGCTCAGGGGCAAGCTGAGCTTGCTCAAGCCATGGTGATGACTTCGCCGGCGGCGTGAAGCTCACAGCCATGGCGGAGGGAGATGCTACGGTGAGCTACATGCCACGGGGATAAGGGGAGACAGTGAAGGAGCCCACTGGGAGGTCGAAGAGCAGCTCCGTGGGCTCGGGGAGGCGCTCGGGGCGGCGAATCAACGACAATGATCTTTGGTGGCCGACGAGGGAAACGACGGTGGTGGCAGCATAGCAGAGCTTCTGGCGCCATGTGACTCGGTGGAGAGGACGAAGACGGCGAGGTGGAGACGCCTGGGATGGAGAGGGAGTGAGGGAGTGGCTGTGGCCATGGCGACGGTGAGCGACGACGACAGTGGCGCACGGGTGTGGCGATCCAGAGGCGAGGGAGAGAACAGGGGATCGAGTGAGCGAGTCGGACGGATTGGGACGGCACCGAGGAGGGGATTCGCGGCGTCACGCTGTCCTCGGACGCAGGCAGGCAGCCTGGTGGCGTGGCGCTCGCGTGCGCTCGTGCGTTATCTCTGCCTATGCCTACTGGCAGAGGTGGGAGACGACTGGCAACGGCCAGGTGGGCTAGGCCGGCTCCTGGGCTGCACAGGTAAGTGGCCCAGGTACTATCTTTCTCTCTCTCTCTGTTGTTTACTATTAAACTCTGTTTTCTATTTTCTGTAAATGTTGGGCTTTATTAAAAATACTAAAACGTTTCCAAAAATCCTGCAAATAATTGTGGGCTCTGTTGGGTTTATTCCTAACATCCCACACTTATGTTCAGAATTAATTAAGCACTTAAAATAATATATATCATTTAAATGCCCAATTGCAAATACTGTATGATTTAATTCAGTGACCAAATATGTCATGGAAAAATGTGCAACACCACTGGTTATGGTTTCTAGCATTAACCAGAAATGATGAATATTTTTGAAAGCCATTTGGACTTACTGAAATTTTTTTAGGTGAACCTAGTGAGTTCCTTTAATGCTAGGGTTTGGACAATCCCCATTTCAAGTTTATTTGAAAAAATTAAACATGATGCACACACGAAGGGCTAACCTACTGCATACCAGGACTAGGGATGTGACATACACACACTATAGAGGGGTATAGATATAGATGTTTGGTTTGCAGCCTAAGGTTGCCAGGCCTAAGCTTAGGCGTGCCACAATATCTTAGGCATGTGTTTGATTCATTGCTACACTTGTGGCTTGCCACACTTTTCTAGCTACATGTTCCACATGTCATAGACTCAACTTCTTGCCAAATCTTGCCACACTTGTGGTGCCCATTTTGTTAGCCACATTTTTTGTGGCAGATAGGGGTTGTTTGCTTTTAGGCCTAGCAATGCCACACTTTATCATACAATGTTGCCAAACTTGCCTAAGTTTAGGAGCTATTTGGTTAGTAGGGCTATTTGAGTTGTGACTATATTTGCCATATATTGCCACATGATTTTTGCCACACTTGCCTTAGTTGAGTTGCTTTGTTAGCCACACTTTGGCTTGCCTAAGGGAATCTTGCCACACTTTTTGGGCCTGTTTGGTTTGTGACTAACTTTGCCAAAGATTGCCACACCTAAAGTTAGGCAAGTTTGACCAACTTAGGTGAGTGTTTGCTTCAAGCCACATCTTAGGCAAGCCACACTTGGGCCCCACATGGCATACACATAAAAAATGTGGCAAGATTCCCTTAGGCTTGCCAACTTATGGCTCTCATTTTGATGAACTAAACTTAGGTAAGCTTGGCAAAAATGTGTGGCAAAGTGTGGCAATGCTAGGCCTAGAACCAAACAACCCCATGTCTATGACATGCGGGGCTCACTGCTCATAAAAAAATCTTTGCCTTAGGTGTGGCTAGAACCAAACACCTACCTACCTTGGTCAAACTTTCCTAAGGTTAGGTGTGGCAAAGTGTGGCAAGGTGTGGCTAGGAACCAAACAGCCACTAAGATTGCCAAAGATTGCCACACGTAAGGTTAGGCAAGTTTGACTAACTTAGGTGAGTGTTTGGTTCAAGCCACACCTTAGGCAAGCCACACTAAGGCCCCACATGACATACACACAAAAAATGTGGCAAGATTCCCTTAGGCTTGCCAACTTGTGGCTCTCATTTTGAAGAACTAATAACATTGCCTAAGCTTAGTTGTGGCAAAGTTAGTCATGAATTAAGTTCAACCATGGACTCTTCTAGATTATACATGTGGCAGAATCTGGTGGATGATATCCAACGGCCAGTAGTGCTCGGATTTGCCATCTTTGTACCATCGGATTGGCTTCATCCAACGACCAACTTTCAAAGTTTTTCACACACTATATAGGGGGTATAGATATAGATGCGCCAGTCCGTTGCAATGGATCCAAAGTATATCAATTTAGTGGAGTGAACTCTAAACACATTATCTATTTATTTTTCTCTAACCTTTCGTAGCCATGCAACCAAGCCACATTAGCTTCATGGGTGCCCCCCACATCATACTATGTTGACTGGAAAAAAGATAAATCGCCCAAAACAAGATCTTCCCATTTTTTGTTCCTACGATGTTGTCCTGTGCACGTACCTACTAGTTGTATACTAGTAGTACTAGTAATATATTAGGAGTACAAACTTGGTACTAGTAGGAGTAGTACTAGTACGGAATGCTCCTATTCTATCAACCAGCCCCATCTGACACCAAATTTCTTGGCTTTCGTGCTACACCTAGATCTTCCCCTCGTTTCTATTTTCCAACCTAGCGGCGGGCGGGGTGCGGTTTGCCAATAGTCGGTTTGCTCAATGGCGGTCCCACATGAAAGTGAAAATGTTAGGCAACACGCCTTCCCTAAGATATGTGTCGTGTCGGACGGGCTGTGGAGTACTCCCGATTCCCGGGCGTGTGGGGGTGCGACGCGAACGCGGCAGGCCTTTTCCTTTTACTAGCAATGTGCCCGTGCATTGCGACGGATCCAAAGTAGTAGAATAGTAGTACTTGTTCACAAACTTGAAAGAAATCACTCTTGTTTTGATATACTCCTAATATGTTACTCCCTCTATTCCTAAATATTTGTCTTTTTAGAGATTTGAAATGGACTATCACATACGGATTATATAGACATATTTTGAAGTGTAGATTCACTCATTTTTCTCCATATGTAGTCACTTATTGAAATCTCTAGAAAGACAAATATTTAGGAACGGAGGGAGTACTTTTCACTCAAAATATATTTCTCAGGCTGTTTTGATGAGGCAAGGGAGGGATGTCATTGCTTTCAGGATAATAAGGGGTTTTCTGCAAATTGGAGCAGAGAAGTGGGCTATTGTTGCAAAAATGCCACAACTTACCTCACAGCCATTAGATGCAGATCTAATGGTCAGAATCGATGGACGACAGACACACCACCATCACCAACTGAGTCTTTTATAGGAGTGGGAGTAGAGAAACATGGATAAATTGTAACATTTGGTTCTGCTCCTTGGCACGATCGATAGATAGAAATAACGATTGGAAATGCTACGGAGGGGCTATTTACGCCAGATAAGCAGGGTACATAGTAGCTAGGTTGGCGCATCGTCGGTTTGGTCACACACGGTCTGACATGTTCTTGTGTTTCTAGCAAGATGCCTGCGCGTTGCCCGAAGTTGATGGAAAAGGTAAGCACAACTTATAAATTGATGGATGGAGTACTAGTTAAAGTGATGCATATAATTAAGCAAAGGGATCGCACATGTCGGTATTGACTGGAACGAGAATGCAACAACACAATAAGAATTAAGGCCATGATGATGCAATCACAGTGGTGGTTACAGAAGGCAAGAAGAAAGATGCATCCATCAATGTACAACCTCCTCCTCCTCAACTTAGTGCGCCGGGCCACCGACCGGCGGCTAAGGAGCGGCAGCTTTTGTGGCGAGGTCGAGGTGCTTCTCAGCAAGGGCGTCCAAGGCTTCTAGCCGGTTGAGGAAGGCCAACATCGTAGCGTCCTCACTGGCCTTGTAGATACCAATGTACATGATTTTCTCGTACACGTGGATGTGTAGGTCGATGAATTCTTGCAGGGCGAGGCGCCTCGCGGGGAGCCTGACTGAGGGAGTCCCGGATTAGGGGGTGTCCGGATGACCAGACTATAACTGTTGGCCGGACATCTAGACTATGAAGATACAACATTGAAGACTTCGTCCCGTGTCCAGATGGGACTTTCCTTGGCATGGAAGGCAAGCTTGGCGATACGGATATGTAGATCTCCTCCCATTGTAACCGACTCTATGTAACCCTAGCCCTCTCCGATGTCTATATAAACCGAAGGGTTTTAGTCCGTAGGACGAACAACAATCATACCATCGGCTAGCTTCTAGGGTTTAGCCTCTCTGATCTCGTGGTAGATCTACTCTTGTACTACCCATATCATCAATATTAATCAAGCAGGAGTAGGGTTTTACCTCCATCGAGAGGGCCCGAATCTGGGTAAAAACATTGTGTCCCTTGTCTCCTGTTACCATCCGCCTAGACGCACAGTTCGGGACCCCCTACCCGAGATCCACCGGTTTTGACACCGACATTGGTGCTTTCATTGAGAGTTCCTCTGTGTCGTCATCTTTAGGCCCGATGGCTCCTCCGATCATCAACAACGAAGCGGTCCAGGGTGAGACTTTTCTCCCCGGACAGATCTTTGTATTCGGCGGCTTTGCACTGCGGGCCAATTCGCCTGGCCATCTGGAGCAGATCGAAAGCTACGCCCCAGGCCATCAGGTCAGATTTGGAAGTTTGAACTACACGGCCGACATCCGCGGAGACTTGATCTTTGACGGATTCGAGCCACAGCCGGGCGCGCCGCACTGTCACGATGGGCATGATCTAGCTCTGCCGCCAAACAGTGCCCAGGAGGCCGCCCCAGTGTCTGCTCCAACCCTTAGCTCGGAGCCGGCTGCGCCAATCGAGGACAGGTGACTGGACACCGCCTCGGGGGCTGCAATCTCTACGGCGATCGAGCCGAACACCAGCCTTGTCCTTTGCGAAGCTCGTGACTCCAAGGTGCCGGACTCCTTTCCGCACCCTTGCCGATCGAACCCGATTGGGCGCCGATCATGGAGTTCGCCGCTGCGGACATCTTTCAGCACTCGCCCTTTGGCGACATTCTGAATTCACTAAAGTATCTCTCTTTATCTGGAGAGCCCTGGCCGGACTATGGTCAGCAAGGTTAGGATGCAGACGACGAAGAAATTCAAAGCCCACCCACCACCCACTTCGTAGCCACTTTCGATGATTTAACCGACATGCTCGACTTCGACTCCGAAGACATCGACGGTATGGACGCCGATGCAAGAGACGATCAAGAACCATCGCCTATAGGGCACTGGAAGGCCACCTCGTCATATGACATATACATGGTGGACACCCCAAAAGAAGGGAATGGCGACGGAACAACGGAGGATGAACCCTCCAAGAAGCAGCCTAAGCGCCGGTGTCAGCGGCGCCGCTCTAAATGCCGCCAAAGCAAAAATGGTGATTCCAGCACGGGAGATAATAACACCCCGGACAGCGCCGAAGACAACCCCCTCCAGCAGGATTCAGCACAGGAGGATGGAGAAGCCAACCCTCATGAGAGAGCGGCAGACAGGGAGGTAGAGGACGACAATTACATGCCTCCCTCCAAAGACGAGGCAAGCCTCGACGATGACGAATTTGTCGTGCCTGAGAATCCTGCCGAACAAGAGCATTTCAAACGCAGGCTTATGGCCACGGCGAGCAGCCTCAAGAAAAAACAGCTGCAGCTTAGAGCTGACCAAGACTTGCTAGCCGACAGATGGACTGAAGTCCTTGCGGCCGAAGAGTACGAACTCGAACGCCCCTCCAAGAGCTACCCAAAGCGCAGGCTGCTACCCCGATTACAGGAGGAAGCACCTAAACCTACATCTCCAGCGCGCAACGCGACCGACCGGCCACCTCGTGGCCGCGACAGAGAGGCCTCTCGGCCATCCACTCAAGCCGCACCACGGCGTCGCTCAAAAAATACCAAGACACGGGGAAATGCACCAGACCTGCAAGATATATTGGAGGACAAGGCAAGGCAAACAAGATCGATCTATGGTCGCGTGGGTGCCCCACGGTACGTAACGATAACCATCATGCCGGATATGGCTAATACGGCGAGGCCGAACACAACAAACAAAGCTCATTTGAGCTACGTTGTGATATAGCCCAGTACAGAGGCGCTGCACACCCACTATGCTTCACAGATGAAGTAATGGATCATCAAATCCCTTAGGGTTTTAAGCCCGTAAATATCGAATCATACGATGGCACAACAGGTCCCGCGGTATGGATCGAGGATTATCTCCTTCATATCCATATGGCCCGCGGTGATGATCTACACGTTATAAAATACCTCCCACTCAAGCTTAAAGGACCAGCTCAGCATTGGCTTAACAGCTTGCCAGCAGAGTCAATTGGTTGCTGGGAGGACCCGGAAGCCGCATTCCTTCACAATTTCTAGGGCACTTATGTGCGGCCACTAGACGCTGATGACCTAAGCCACATAATTCAGCAGCCAGAGGAATCGGCCAGGCAATTCTGGACATGGTTCCTAACCAAGAAAAATCAAATAGTCGACTGTCCGGACACAGAGGCCCTCGCAGCCTTCAAGCATAACATCCGAGACGAATGGCTTGCCCAGCACCTAGGACAGGAAAAGCCGAAATCCATGGCAGCCCTCACAACACTCATGACCCGCTTTTGCGCGGGAGAACACAGCTGGCTAGCTCGTAGTAATAACATGACCAAGAGCCCTGGTAATTCGGATACCAAGGACAACAATGGCAGGTCGCATCGCAACAAATACAAGCGCCGCATTAATGGCGACAATGTTGATGATACGATAGTCAATGCCGGATTCTGAGGCTCCAAACCCGGTCAGCGGAAAAAGACATTCAAAAGAAGTACTCCAGGCCCGTCCAATTTGGACGGAATACTCGATCGCTTGTGCCAGATACACGACACCCCCGAAAAACCAGCCAATCACACCAACATGGATTGTTGTGTGTTCAAGCAGGCAGGCAAGTTAAGCGCCGAAAATAGAGACAAGGTGCTGCATAGCGATGACGAGGAGGAGCCCCGGCCGCCGAACAATAGGGGACAGAAGGGCTTTCCCCCACAAGTGCGGACGGTGAACATGATATACGCAACCCACATCCCCAAAAGGGAATGGAAGCATGCACTCAGGGACGTATATGCGTTGGAGCCAGTCGTCCCAAAGTTCAACCCATGGTCCTCCCGCCCGATCACTTTTGATCGAAGGGACCACCCCACTAGCATCCGCCATGGCAGATTCGCCGCGTTGGTTCTAGACCCAATCATTGGCGGATTTCACCTCACTAGAGTCCTTATGGACGGCGGTAGCAGCCTGAACCTGCTTTATCAGGATACAGTGTGAAAAATGGGCATAGATCCTTCAAGGATTAAACCCACAAAGACGACCTTTAAAGGCGTCATACCAGGTGTAGAGGACAACTGTACAGGCTCAGTTACACTCGAAGTGGTCTTCGGATCCCCGGATAATTTCCGAAGTGAGGAGTTAATCTTCGACATAGTCCCATTCCGCAGCGGCTATCAAGCACTGCTCGGACGAACCGCATTTGCAAAGTTCAATGCGGTGCCACACTACGCATACCTCAAGCTCAGGATGCCAGGCCCTCGAGGAGTCATTACGGTCAATGGAAACACTGAACGCTCTCTCTGGACGGAGGAGCACACGGCAGCCCTCGCGGCGGAAGTACAAAGTAGCCTCTCAAGGCAATTCTCCAGTCCGGCTATTAAACGTCCAGACACCGTCAAGCGCGCCCAAAGCAACCTACAGCAAGACCGCCTAGCATGGTCCGAGCAAGTGTAGCAGTGCGGCCCCAACCCCAGCCCTCGCGAAATTGTGAAACCAGTACTACACGTACATAATTACGCTCTGGAAATACCATGGGCATGAGGGGAGGGACACAACCACGGCACGCCCACGATGCAGCTCAACCTCACTAGGGGCTCCCGATTTTATCATTCCTTTTTCTTCTTAATTTCAGGACTCCACTCTCCGGAAGGCCTATCCGGCAGTACAATTGTCGGACACACGATGCAACAGCCAGGGAGGCAGCAAGCTATGTCGAATAACCAGGTGGTCTCTATAACGAGCTAAATACCTGTCCTACATAAAGTTTCGCAGCTTGCCCCTGGAGGGGGACATGTCAGATAATCCCATCTCTTTCTTATCGCACTATTTGTATCGTTCTGCTTTCACAGCAGTGTTTTAATAAACAATACATAGCTCTTGTCTATTATTGCATTCATTTTTTCTGTAAATATGTTCAGTTATGACATTATGCAACTGTACACTTTGGTACGGCCAATACACTAGGGGCTTAAGTACCCCAGAATATGGTGTGAGAAGTCTGAACACTCTCACGAGTGCGGCACCCCGAACTTATAGCATTATATGCATCGGCTCCGAATCATGTCTTGGGTCAATAGTTGGGTTTGCCCGGCTCCCATGTTTTGGTACCTTACGTTCCGTTATATCGGCTAAGGTAGCGCTGGGAGAACTGCTGCGATTGTGCCCCAGTTGAGCTGGATTAAGCACCTCAGTAGAGAAAGCTAAAACTGACCGTCATGATAAGGCGAGAGCCGGTCGCTGTTTGAGAGGTTTTCGAGTCCCTAAAGACTTGTGCCGCTTAGAGCGAGGAGCTGGTTTTGTCCGGCCTAGGCGTGGATAGCGCCCCGAACTCGGTCTTCCGAATACTAGGGGCTTTGCCGAAATATAAAATTATAGAATTCTATGGCTAAGTGAGAGTGTTAAAGCATTATAGTCGGATTGCCTTGTTCGTTGGGCTGAGCGCCTCCCTCAAAGGACCCAAGAATGGGAACAAGAGCGCTCAGGTTTGTCCTGAACACCCCAGCACTCGTGGCATGGGGGTAGAAGCTGACGACTCACCATCTCTCGGATTTAATAAACGGCCGCACAGAAGGTAATATTTTAAATTCAAAAAGCATTGCTTAGCGCATATGAAGAAGTTTTTAGCGCACAGGATAAACACGAGCGAGTTTACTCAAAAATTACATCCTTGGCAAATTCATTCGCCACAAGGCGGGCACCCTTCAGGACATCCTCATAATACATCTCGGGCCTGTGATGCTCCTTCCCCTCCGGTGGCCCATCTGTCACCAGCTTCTCAGCATCCAGCTTGCCCCAGTGTACTTTAGCACGGGCAAGGGCCCTACGGGCGCCTTCGATGCATAAGGAGCGCTTGATGACTTCAAGCCCTGGACAGGCATCCACCAGCCGCCTCACCAGCCCAAAGTAGCTCCCGGGCATGACCTCCCCAGGCCATAGCCGGACTATTAGGCCCTTCATGGCCTGTTCGGCTACCTTATGAAGCTCGACCAGCTGCTTCAGCTGGTCGCTCAAGGGCACCGGGTGTCCGGCCTCAACATACTGGGTCCAGAACACCTTCTCCGTCGAGCTCCCTTCCTCGGCTCGGTAGAATGCGGCAGCGTCGGACACACTGCAGGGTAGATCTGCGAATGCTCCTGGAGAGCTCCGGACTCGGGTACGTAACAAGTAATTCACTTTCACGTGCTTACTTTGCATAAAGAATGCCTTACCCGCCGCTATCTTCTTCATCGCCTCAATTTCCTGGAGGGCCTTTTTGGCTTCGGCCTTGGCAGATTTGGTGCTCTCAAGGGCCGAGGCAAGCTCGTACTCTCGAGTCTTTGAGTCAAGCTCCAATCTCCCATGTTTCTTCACAAGAGCATGGAGCTCTTGCTGCACCTCCGCCACCCGCGCCTCCTTCTTTTCTCGCTCGGTGCGCTCCATGGCCGCATTGTCTTCGGCCTTGGACAGCGCTTCCTTTAGGGTCGCCACCTTGGTTGTGGCCCCTGTAACACTCATGTTGGTCCTGTCATTTTTTGCAACCAGGTATTTTTTATATACTAACATCAAGTACTACTTACCTTCCTTGTCCTTGAGCTGCTTCTTGGCAAGGCCGAGATCGTTCTCGGACCGCTCGAGGCTATACTTCAATGCATCGACCTCCGCAGTTAGTGCGTTAGAGGTCAGCAGCGCCACCTGCATTCCCATATTGACATATTTATGTTAGACTCCTGCGTATATCTTTTTAGATCCTCAGTCCGGCTTTTCTTCCCGAACACCAGACTGAGCATCAGGGGCTACTGTCTATGCGGTAATATTTTTACATGTCTTAAATACATACCTCAAAGCCTGTTAGAAGGCTGGCACAGGCTTCCGTCAGCCCGCTCTTGGCAGACTGAACCTTCCGGATCACCGCACTCATAATAGTGCGGTGCTCCTCATCGATGGAGGCGCCGTTAAGCACCTCCAGCAAATTATCCGGTGCCTCCCACTACTAGGGAAAATCCTATACACAGAAAGTTACTAGTAGCGAGGGTTAAAAACCCTCGCTACTGCTACTTACCAGTAGCGCAGGTTTTTAAACCTCGCTACTACTAAGTTGATAGCAGTAGCGCGGGTTTTTAACCCACGCTACTACTAAGCGGTCTCTACCGTGCCCCCCGGGACATGCCGTAGTAGTAGCGCGGGTTTTTAAAACCTCGCTACTACTAAGTTTGATAGCAGTAGCGTTCGTTTTTAGCCCTCGCTACTACTAAGTGGCGCAATAGTAGTAGCGAGGGGGTAAAAAACCGCGCTGCTACTAAAGGTCCCATTTTCAAACTCTACCCCCCCTGTGGATCGCCTTTTCAGTTTTAAAAAAACTAAAAGAAAATGTCAAAAAAATAAAAGAAAATAAGTTTCCCATGTGATATGTGGTCTAGTTGTTGGGAAAATTTGCAAATATGAATTTTGACTTTATTTGCAAAATCTCTCGAGAATTTGTAAAAATGGGCATAACTTTTGCATACTAACTCGGATGAAAAAGTTTTTTATATGAAAAATCATCTACTCGAAAAGTTACATCCAAATTTAACCGGGGAACCCCGTTAAAATTTTTCAAAATCCTCAAAAACCTAACAGAAAAAAGTTACGAGGCTTTTAAGATCTAGAGTGGAAAAAACCAAAAAAAATTCAAACTGTGTGGTCAAACTGTGGTCAAATAATGGTCAAACTAATTATTCTAGAATATTAGTGTTACTAAATAATTATTTTAGTTTTTTTGAATTTTGGTCAAATCTGGTCAAACTATGGCCAAATTGTGGTCAAACTGTGGTCAAACTGTGGTCAAACTAATTATTCAAGAAATATTAGTGTTACTAATTTCTTAGAACAATAGTTTCAAACTCAAATAGTGAAATGTGTGACTTCATGCTCAAGCTAAATTCCTGAGGTTAATAGGATTGACATCTTACTATTGTCAGGAAAACAACAAGTGCAGACTTGGAAACGAGGGAGAATAGAACCCGGAAGTTAAGCGTGCTCAGGCTGGAGTAGTGAGAGGATGGGTGACCGTCCGGAAAGTTAGATGATTTGGAATGATGAGGGGTGATTAGAGATTAAATTGAGCAGCGATGAGGGGTGATTAGAGATTTGAGGTTAAAATAATTCAGAAATTTGAAAATTAGGTAAAAAATCGAAATATTTTTTCAAAAAAATTCAAAAAAAACCGGCGCTGGTAGTAGTAGCGCGGGTTTTTACCCACGCTACTACTAAAGGACGTAGTAGTAGCGCGGGTGGCACCCGCGCTACTGCTATAAGTTAGCTGTAGCGCCTTATTAGTAGCGCAGGCCCCCACGCTGCTAATAGGCCCAAAACCCGCGCTGCTGCTAGGCTTTTCCCTAGTAGTGTCCGGTTGGACGGAGGTCACCGGCGTCGTAGGCTCGCCCTTCTTACTAGGGGGCCGCCTGCCGGATTCCGGAACCACTGAAGGTTCCGGTGCGGTGTCCGGCCCATGGCCGGACTTAGGTCCCTCTGGGGTTTCATCCCCTTTGCGCCTGGAGTCCGGGAGGTCGCCTTGCGGCGCCTCTAGGACCACCTCCTCCTGGCTTAGCCCCTTTTGGGATTCCACCTCAGCATCGTCCGCAGGGCGAGGGGAGGTAGCAGTCGGGAGTGAAAGACTATTCACATCCGACGAATCCAGGGAGCCGCTCGACGAAGCATCGAGCCAGGCCTTGGGCGAACTGCATGATTATATTTGGCGTCAGAAGATACTGTGAACTAGAGGAATGCCATGAGTCATTCTGGTATCCGGATACTTACGATTTTGCCAGGGGCTTGGCCCTGGATGGCCACTCCTCTCCGCCGTCGTCAGCGCTGGTGGAGTAGTCCGGAAGAAGGGTCTTTCCCTTCTTGGACCCTCCGGCCTCCCTAGTTGGGGCGGCCTTCCTTTTCTTTCCTCCCCCTGTTGGAGGGGGAGAGGCTTCTTCTTCCTCCTCCTCGTCTTCGGGGGAGGAGTGCGCTTCGGGGTCATCGGGCGATGAATCCAACACCACCAGGTGCCAGGAACTCTTTCGAGTTCCCTTGGCCTTCTTCTTGGCCTTCTTCTCCGGCACTACGTGAGGTGCCGGGACCAGCAGCTTCGCCAAGCGTGCATCTGCTGGGCCTTTGGGAAAGGAGCCGGACAGTCAATCTGTCCGGACGTCTTCTTCCAGTCCTGTCAGTGGAGCGGGAGCTTAGATCCCGCATAGAGTCAAACTATGAAAAACAAGTATCATGTAAAGGGTAAACAAGCTTACCGCGCTGGCTTGGCGCTTCGCGCAGAATCCGCGATCCTCAGTAATGGGTGGGGTAACCTCGGCGCCCTTGAACAGCACTTTCCAGGCATCCTCGTGCGTTGTGCCGAAGATCCTGGACAAAGTTTGGTGCTGGGCCGGGTCGAACTCCCACAAGTTAAAGGACCATCGTTGACACGGGAGGATCCGGCGGAACAACATGACCTAGACTACGTTGACAAGTTTAACCTTCTTGTCCACCAGGTTTTGGACGCAGGTTTGGAGTCCGGTCACCTCTTCCGAATTACCCTACGACAGGCCCGTCTCTTTCCAAGAGGTGAGCCGTGTGGAGATGCCAGATCAGAATTCATGGGTCGCTGCCCATTCGGGGTCACGCGGCTCGGTGATGTAGAACCACCCCGATTGCCACCCTTTGATGGTTTCCACAAAGGAGCCCTCAAGCCATGTGACGTTGGGCATCTTGCCCACCATGGCGCCTCCGCACTCCGCTTGCCGGCCGCCCACTACCCTCGGCTTGACATTGAAGGTCTTTAGCCATAAGCCGAAGTGGGGCTTGATGCGGAGGAAGACCTCGCACAGGACGATAAACGCCGAGATGTTGAGGATGAAGTTCGGGGCCAGATCGTGGAAATCCAGGCCGTAGTAGAACATGAGCCCCCGGACAAATGGGTGCAGTGGGAAGCCCAGTCCACGGAGGAAATGGGGGAGGAACACCACCCTCTCATGGGGCCTAGGGGTAGGGATGAGCTGCCCCTTGTTTGGAAGCCGGTGCGCAATGTCGTTGGACAAGTATCCGACCTTCCTCAACTTTTTGATGTGCCACTCCATGACGGAGGAGGCCATCCACCTGCCTCCCGCTCTGGACATGGCTGGAGAAGGTCGAGGTGGGAAGTGCGGACTTGGGCGCTGGAGCTCGAGTGCACGGATATGGATAAGCAAAGGAGGAAGAAGGCGTAGATGGAAAAGGTCGATCCTTATCCCCTTATATGGGCGGACAAAACTATGTACCCCCACCAGCCTGGTAAAACTCGCTTATCTCCCAAGCGCCGTGATTAATGGCATGGTTGGGTTACCCACGCCCGTATTGATGAGAATCCCGGAATAGGGGGACACGATCTCTGTTTTGACAAGACGTGCCAAGGAAACCGCCTTACTAAACGTGCAGAGGAAGGACAGTAAAACGATTCGAATAAAGGCTTGGTCGTGGCATGATGGCACGCTGCAGAATACGTCTGCAGATTAGATTTGTACAAATATTATTCTCTCTATGGTGGTATCTGGAACTTATTTTGCAGAGTCGGACACTATCCTTGTGTTCAAAATCTTCTATGAAGTATTCGGAGGAGGAACCCTCCTTGCAATGTCGAAGACAATCTGCGCGCCGGACTCGTCATCATTGAAGCTTGGTTCAGGGGCTACTGAGGGAGTCCTGGATTAGGGGGTGTCCGGATGACCAGACTATAACCGTTGGCCGGACTCCTGGACTATGAAGATACAAGATTGAAGACTTCGTCCCGTGTCCGGATGGGACCTTCCTTGGCATGGAAGGCAAGCTTGGCGATACGGATATGTAGATCTCCTCCCATTGTAACCGACTCTGTGTAACCCTAGCCCTCTCCAGTGTCTATATAAACCGGAGGGTTTTAGTCCGTAGGATGAACAACAATCATACCATAAGCTAGCTTCTAGGGTTTAGCCTCTCTGATCTCGTGGTAGATCTACTCTTGTACTACCCATATCATCAATATTAATCAAGCAGGAGTAGGGTTTTACCTCCATCGAGAGGGCCCGAATCTGGGTAAAAACATTGTGTCCCTTGTCTCCTGTTACCATCCGCCTAGACGCACAGTTCGGGACCCCCTACCCGAGATCCACCGGTTTTGACACCGACAATGACCTCCAGGTGGACATTCTTCGTGGCGTCGGCGGGCAGTCACAGGGCCACCAGTGCTTGCAAGAGGTTCCGGCCATGGAGGCCAATTAGGGTGGTGGTCAATGAGGAGCCCGGGCATGCGGGCTGGAGGAGTACGGCGATGTCGTCCGCGAGCTTCTTGAGGAGTGAACTTGTTGCTGGTGGCAACGATCATCTGGTCCAACTGAGAGTGTAGTTGGCGTCGATGGCGGCCATCCACCAGCCAGTCCCCAACACCCTCTAGAGACGATCCTCGGTGCCATGCCGTAGGCCGGCATCGTGGACCATCTAGCACAGCCGCTGGCCGCTTGCGTGCATCGCCGCCATGGGTCTAGAGTGAGCTCTTTTGCGCTTAGTGTAGGTGCTTAGGCAAAAACTTAGGTGTGTACGATGTGGTAGATGCATTGGAATGGAGGGGCGCCTTTATATGAGGGCAAACTGCTTTGCATTCACATCGTGCAGCCTCTTTTCCTGGTCCTACTCCCATTACTTCCCTCATGCATTAATTGAAGGACGATGCATTGGTCGTTCAACATTTCGGGGACCGCTACTCCCTCCCTCGTCTGCATTTAAGCCGTATCGGGAACTGCGCCGCCCGCTATCAAATCGAATACTCCCTCCGTCTAGGTGAGTAAGTCATCTTACGAAAACCAAATAGTAGTCCCAAAACACATAGGCGCGATGTATTAACTCTCACATTGTTTCTTATTTTTTGACATAAATAGAGGAATCAACCAATAAGAGATGTGGGGCTTGTATGCTTTTAATGACTTGAGACTATAAAACGTGACATGCAGTGGTCAGTTTGTTGCATGCAATGATATTAATAATGCTTAGTATCACATATATATATATATATTAGTATCATGTAGTACTATATTTATTGCCATACATGACATATTAGTAGCATAGCATTTATTCTGATACGGTATCATGATATGATACTCAACTCTCTCTTTCTTCAATTAATTCTATGACACCTCATCAAAATTTCCTAGTTGGCATGCATGATACTAGCTACTCCCTCCATCCCATAATATACGAACGTTTTTGACACTAGTGTAGTGTCAAAAACGTTCTTATATTGTGGGACCGAGGGAGTATGATACTACCATTACAACCAGCCTTAGCAAATAAACATTAAGTTCTCTCTTTTTCCTCTCCACCTTGGTCACTTAGACGGAGGGAGTATACTATACTATTTAAAAGTCAAGGGTGGGGCTTTTCCTGTGCGGTAGGCGGGGCAGTTCCGCCTAGTTAGTTCGACAGAGACGCGAGAAGGTGAGGGAGTAGGCTGCTGCAAACGTAGGGTTGTATGATTTGACAGCGAGTTACTGTTGGACAGGTAGGGCCCCGTGATTTGACTTGACATTATCATTTTAACTGCGGTGCTACGACCGGCGTGAGTCTCCCGATTCCTGACCACCTCCATACATGTGCCTCTCCTAATGCTCCACCATGTAGAGGCTGGCTCTTGCATGAGAGCCCACTTCTCCATTTTTTCCTTGCCTCTTTCCTCCACATATGCAAAAATGCCATGTAAAGCGGGCTTATAGCCCACTATTGTAGTACTTACTTGCTCCTACAGGTGCTAAGCTTGCCACATAGGCATCAAGTCTGATGTGGCAAGTTAATTAAGAAGAGAGAGACTAGTTTGGTGATCCAAGGAAGAAACGGTGCTAAGCGCGTGTACCTAGGTGAAAAGACAATTTTGAGTCTATAGCTAATTAAATGAATCAAACCTAGCAACAAAAAACTAATAAGCACCTATGCATTGGGGACTTGATTGCTAAGCCATTTAATGCCCTTAGCACCTCATCTAAGCACCATTTCATTGGAAGAGGTCACTCCTTGGCAAATGCAATAAATACTACTCCCTCTGTCCCATAATATAAGAACGTTTTTGGCACTACATTACTGTCAAAAACGTTCTTATATTATGGGATGGAGGTCGGAGGGAGTACGAAGAAAGAGATTGAGAGAAGTAAAAAAGTACACTTATGACCAACCTTATAGCTAACCTTGTTGTAGTATGAGTGACTAAGTGATGACATGCCAACATCAGATAGCCTAACACACTGTGTTAAATCTCCAAGGGCGCGACCGCGCGAGCGACGCGACGGTCGTGGTAGGCACGACCATAATACAGGCTGCTAGCAGCCCTTGGATATGAGATCGAACAGTCGCATGCTAAGTTGCTAAAAATTTACAGAATAACCCTCCAGGATAGGATATTCACCCATAGGTCTAGAATCACCGGATGCAACCGCTCGATCTCAGATCCAAGGGCTCTCAGAAGCCCGTATCATGGGAGCATGGAAAGCCACTACCCTGCCGTTTGCATGCTGGCAGTTCGCTTCTACTCGTCCCCGCACGTCCTTTAATAGTACAGTGGTTTGCTCCTAGTCGTCCCGTCCTTTCACATTACGGCAGTTCCACCAATCCTAACCCTCCTCCCAAATCCATGGCGTCCCAAATCTCCATGATCGGCGGTGAGTACAAGGTTAGAACCATCACCAGCGATGAGTTCGACGTCATCTACACCCGTTCTTCCGTGACAGTGAAAGGATGCCTTGCTTGAAGCCCGCCGTGATCCAGGTTTGCATGCATGACTTATGCTTGGTCTACCACATATGCCATGCCGATGTTGAATGCAAGGATTTTAAGAACTTCCTCAAGAGCAACCTAGTCAAATTTGTTACTGTAGACTTTACGAACGACAAAAGTGTCCTGGGTCAGATAGGCCTCGTTGTAGGCAACCCCTTCGACCTCTAGAAGAATCAGTTGCTCCCCTCCAGTGGTCAGCCTTCAATGCTGACCCTGGCAGGACCCATGGTTCATCCTTCGTATGGTAAACTAGAGAAACCTCATTACACGTTTCATCGTCATGCATGGCAGCGGAATGTACTAGATATAGACCACATCCACTATGCTGAAATGGATGGCTACCTTTGTTTCAATATCTACAAGGGTTGGATGAAGAGTAAGAGCCAAGTGTGTGGTTCAAGCAAAGAAGTATCGGCCAAGAGGAAGAGGGACGAGGACGAAGTCGAGGACATGGACGAGGACTCCGAGTGACTAAGGTGGCAGTGTCATTTCTCATGGTGGTTCTAATGCACTGTCTACCAGATTAGTTGCATAGTTTAATTTCAGGTGTGCTTAGTTTAATTTGAGGGGTGTGTTGTGCTGAGCCCTCAGCAGAACTATGTTATGTTTCTTCTCGTTACTTTAACTCTTCAGTATGTACATACTAGTATTTCTTTAATAGAATTTAGCACCCCATTTAAGCACGTGCTAGCTTTTTTAATAGTACTATATGCATACTTTGGCGACGAGCGCTCTCTATATGTACCGCCTTTTTTTTTAATTTCAAGTTTTGCTCCATGGCGCAATCCATCGAAACTACTACTGTACACAAGTGGAGTATACATTTTTTAAAAGGCTAGACAGCGGGGCAGTCTAGCTTGGTCGGTTTCATGAGAGGCAAGGGCCTTTGTGATTTGACGGCTCATTATTGCTGTCAAATCGAATAGTACTGCGCCGCCCGCTGCACGGCCGGCTGAACACGCCTCCTCGCCTCCATCAAACCCCTCTGTTAAACCCGCATACAAACCGAGAGTCCTACTCCGGCCACACGTCCATTCATGAGTGGGACGGAATTAAATGCAACATCGGCCAAGCTCCTCCCGTCCGCCTCAGTTTAAATGAGGCCAGATGCTGGGCATGCTCCTATCGTCCGCCCTCTATTTACATGAGGCCAGACAGACAGCGGGCAAGAATCACACCCCTCCGCTGGTCCCCCATTTCCTCCTTCACCATTTTCTTCACTCTTCCGATGGATTCCAAGGAGCCATTCTCCGGCATATTACCCGGCTGGGTGGCCTGCCGAGCCCTCCGAATACGGGTGAGGCCACTCGGTGCTTCACCAACCTCGCTTGGCCCGACGGAGCCAGTTGCCGCCCCAAGCAGGCGCGTGGTTCAGTAACTCGCCGCTCTAGTTCATGTCGATGAGGAGTGGCGAGTTTCTCCATGCCGACTGATACGTCTCCAACGTATCTACTTTTCCAAACACTTTTGCCCTTGTTTTGGACTCTAACTTGCATGATTTGAATGAAACTAACCCGGACTAATGCTGTTTTCAGTAGAACTATCATGGTGTTATTTTTGTGCAGAAACAAAAGTTCTCGGAATGACCTGAAAATCCACGGAGATTATTTTTGGAAAATATAAAAATACTGGTGAAAGAATCAAGGCCAGGGGGCCCACACCCTGTCCACGAGGGTGGGGGGCACGCCCCCTCCCCCTGGGCGTTCCCCCCGCCCTCGTGGGCCCCCTGGATGTCCACCGACCTCAACTCCAACTCTATATATTTGCTTTCGCGGAGATAAAAATCAGAGAGAAATTTTCGTCGCGTTTTATGATACAGAGCCGCCGCCAAGCCCTAATCTCTCTCGGGCGGGCTGATCTGGAGTCCGTTCGGGGCTCCAGAGAGGGGGATTCATCATCGGCGTTATCATCAACCATCCTCCATCACCAATTTCATGATTCTCACCGCCGTGCGTGAGTAATTCCATCGTAGGCTTGCTGGACGGTGATGGGTTGGATGAGATTTACCATGTAATCAAGTTAGTTTTGTTAGGGTTTGATCCCTAGTATCCACTATGTTCTGAGATAGATGTTGCTATGACTTTGCTATGCTTAATGCTTGTCACTAGGGCCCGAGTGCCATGATTTCAGATCTGAACCTATTATGTTTTCATGAATATATGTGAGTTCTTGATCCTATCTTGCAAGTCTATGGTCACCTATTATGTGTTATGATCTGACAACCCCGAAGTGACAATAATCGGGATACTTCTCGGTGATGACCGTAGTTTGAGGAGTTCATGTATTCACTATATGTTAATGCTTTAGTTCGGTACTCTATTAAAAGGAGGCCTTAATATCCCTTAGTTTCCATTAGGACCCCGCTGCCACAGGAGGGTAGGACAAAAGATGTCATGCAAGTTCTTTTCCATAAGCACGTATGACTATATTCAGAATACATGCCTACATTACATTGGTGAACTGGAGCTAGTTCTATGTCACCCTATGTTATAACTATTACATGAGGAATCGCATCCGACATAATTATCCATCACTGATCCAATGCCTACGAGATTTTCACATATTGTGCTTTGCTTATTTACTTTACCGTTGTCACTGTTACAATTACTACAAAACTACCATCATTACTTTTGCCACTGTTACTGTTACTATCATACTACTTTGCTACTAAATACTTTGTTGCAGATACTAAGTTATCCAGGTGTGGTTGAATTGAAAACTCAACTGCTAATACTTGAGAATATTCTTTGGCTCCCCTTGTGTCGAATCAATAAATTCGGGTTGAATACTCTACCCTCGAAAACTATTGCGATCCCCTATACTTGTGGGTTATCAAGACTATTTTCTGGCGCCGTTGCCGGGGAGCATAGCTCTATTCTTTGAGTCACTTGGGATTTATATCTGCTGATCACTATGAGGAACTTGAAAGATGAAAGAACTAAGATTTTTCCCTCAAGTACGAGGGGAGGTAAGGAACTGCCATCTAGCTCCGCACTAGATTCTTCTTCTGCTTTGAGTAAGCTTGCGACACCTAAACCTGCTACTGCTATGAATTCTGATATGTCGCATGTTATTGATGATGCCAGTTCTACTATGCATGATACTTATGATGAAACTACTTCTATGCTTGATACTACTATGCCATTAGGTGAATATCTTGATGAACAACTTGCTAGGGTTAGAGAGAACGAAATTATTGATGATGAAATTATTGAAGATAGAGATTATGAAGGTTCTCCCCCTAAGTATGAATTGCCTGTTGTTCCAGAGGGTTATGTTATGGATGAAGAAACTGCTAGAGATCTTCTTGCTTGCAATGATAGATCTGATCTTAAGAAGTTATTAGCTAAACTAAAACAGAAATCTCTAAATGCTAGAATGAAATATGACCCTGATTTTGCTACTTCACCTATCTTTGTTACTGATAAGGATTATGAATTCTCTGTTGATCCTGAGATAATTACTTTGGTTGAATCTGATCCTTTTTATGGCAATGAATCTGAAACTGTTGTGGCACATCTTACTAAATTAAATGATATAGCCACCCTGTTCACTAATGATGAGAAGTCTCGCTATTATTATATCCTTAAGATATTTCCATTCTCATTAAAGGGTGATGCTAAAACTTGGTTTAATTCTCTTGATCCTGGTTGTGTGCGTAGTCCCCAGGATATGATTTATTACTTCTCTGCTAAAATTTTCCCTGCTCATAAGAAACAAGCTGCCTTCAGGGAAATATATAATTTTGTGCAAAGTGAAGAAGAGAGTCTCCCACAAGCTTGGGGTAGGCTTCTCCGATTACTTAATGCTTTGCATGATCATCCTCTTAACAAAAATGAAATACTTGATATCTTTTATAATGGACTAACCGATGCTTCCAAGGACCACTTGGATAGTTGTGCTGGTTGCGTTTTCAGGGAAAGAATAGTCGATCAAGCTGAATTGTTATTGAATAACATGTTGACTAATGAAAATAATTGGACTCTTCCTAAGCCAATTCCTGATCCAATTGAGCCAACTCCTGGGACAATTCCTAAACCAACTCCGAAGAAAAGGGGAGTTCTATTTCTCAGTCCTGAAGATATGCAAGAGTAAAAGAAATCAATGAAAGAAAAAGGTATTAAAGATGAAGATGTTAAGAATTTACCTCCTATTGAAGAAATACATGGTCTTAATTACCACCTATTGAAGAAACATGTTGTCTTGATAACCCAAAAAAGGTATAAAGGTAAATTCTCTCTATAGATATGATAAAGTTGAAATCCTGTCTACTAAGTTTCCTAGCCAATGTTTGGATGAATTTGATGACTTTATGGCTAGACAAGAAAGTTTTAATGCTTATGTTGGTAGAGAATTAAACAGTAATGCTTAAATGATTGGGCGCTTGAGTGATTATATGGCTAGAGTTAAAGGTGAACTTAAACTCACTAGTAAATATGCTTCTACGGTTACCACTCAAGCGGAGCAAGTACTTAAAGCTCAAAGTGATTTGCTCGATGAATTAAATAATAAACATGATTTTGCTATTAGAGTGGCTACTAGAACTGGTAAAATGACTCAGGAACCTTTCTATCCTGAAGGCCACCCTAAGAGAATTGAGCAAGATTCTCAGAGAAATACTGTAGATGCACCTAGTCCTTCTAAAAAGAAGAAAATGAAAAATGATAGGACTTTGCATGCTTCTAGTAAACCTGTTGTAGACACACCTGAGAATCACAATGATATTTCTATTCGTAATGCTAAAACACAATCTGGTGATGAACATGAACCTAGTGATAATGTTAATGATAATGTTCATATTGATGCTCAACCTAGCAATGATAATGATGTAGAGATTGAACCTACTGTTGATCTTGATAACCCACAATCAAAGAATCAACGTTATGATAAAAGAGACTTTGTTTTTAGGAAGCACAGTAAAGAAAGAGAACCATGGGTTCAGAAACCCATACCTTTTCCTCCAAAGCCATCCAAGAAAAAGATGATGAGGATTTTGAGCGCTTTGCTAAAATGATTAGACCTATCTTCTTACGTATGCGCTTAACAGATATGCTTAAAGTAAATCCTTATGGTAAATACATGAAGGATATTATTACAAATAAAAGAAAGATACCGGAAGCTGAAATTTCCACCATGCTTGCTAATTATACTTTTAAGGGTGGAATACCTAAGAAACTTGGAGACCCAGGAGTATCAACTATACCATGCTCCATTAAAAGAAACTATGTTAAAACTGCTTTATGTGATCTTGGAGCCGGTGTTAGTGTTATGCCTCTCTCTTTATATCGTAGACTTGAATTGAATAAGTTGACACCTACTGGAATCTCTTTGCAAATGGTCGATAAATCAACTGCTATACCTGTCAGTATTTGTGAGGATGTGCTTGTTGTGGTTGCAAATGTCACTATCTTAACGGACTTTGTTATTCTTGATATTCCCGACGACGATAGTATATCGATTATCCTTGGTAGACCCTTTTTGAATACTGCAGGGGCTGTTATTGATTGCAACAAAGGCAATGTCACTTTTCATGTTAATGGTAGTGAGCATACAGTACACTTTCCAAGGAAACAACCTCAAGTTCATAGTATCAACTCTATTGGAAAAATTCCAACTATCATTATTGGAGGTTTTGAATTTCCTCTTCCAACTGTCAACAAAAATATATGATATTCTTATTATTGGGGATGTTCATATCCCCGTTGAGGTAACCTAGTGTTGTTCGAAATTTCTCCGGTTCCATGTTATTCGGAATGATTTTGTTAACAAGACTTGATCAACCTTGTTAGTGGATTCCTTTTGATGATCATGAGATGGATGAAACTAGAAGGCACAACCTTCTGTACCCTCTTTTTACTTTCTGTTATTTAGATTAAATAAAGTAAAAATAGTATTATCTGTCTGTTTTCTGAATTATCCATGCAATAAAAAATATCCCAAAAATAAAAGTTCTCCAAATGCCCTCTCAATTTAGTATGACTTTTTATGGAATATTTGAGGATTTTAGGCACTGAGAACACAGCAGGGGGGGCAAGCACCTAGCCACGTGGGTCTAGGGCGCGCCCACTCCTATAGGGCGCGCCCCCTGCCTCGTGGGCCCATGATGGCCCCCCTCCACTTATTCCTGCATCCACACACTCCATCTTCCTCCCAAAAAAATCCCCATCCAGCTCAAGCACGAGGTCTAGCTCATTTTGCTGCGATTTTCGATCTCCTTGCTCAAAGCTCCATTCACAAAACTGCTTTGGGAGATTGTTCTTTGGTATGTGACTCCTCCAATGCTCCAATTAGTTTTTGTTCTAGTGCTTTATTCATTGCAAATTTTTGCTGCCTAGGTGACCCTGTTCTTGAGCTTGCATGTCAAATTTTTGAGGTCCCAAGTAACTCTAATGCATGATATAGGCTCTAGGCACTTGTGGGAGTAGTTTCTATCAATCTTGTTTAGTTTGATTCACTTTTATTTTTAGTTACTAAAAATTTCATAAATTTTCAGAACATGATGAAGAGATTTTTGAGGGGCTCTTCTAGTTAAAGCTGCAAGGATAAACAAGCTAAGGAGAAAGAAAAGGCCAAGTATAATCTTCCTCGCGTAGCGGAAGTACGACTGTGTCAATGGCCTTGTGATAATTTCTTGAGAGCAGCTGGGATTTATGAAGACTTTTATTCTTTAGATGATAATGCCGGCCTCACCGACTTTCTCCACAACCGGATCAAAAAGTATCTCTTACTCACCAATACTTCCATGCAAAACTTCTACTATTATCCTAAGAATTCACCTCCTTTAGTAGCTTTTCATTTATATGATGAGGCTAAGGAGATGTCATTATATAATTTTTGCGTGGTTTGCAAAATACCCTTCGAGGGTAGGTTAGATGAACCACATCATAAAGATGTGGATGGTTTTATTGATACTATTACTGTAGGGGAACCGAGGAAGGTTTTCGATGCAAGAATCACTAGCATACATTTTCCTGTTTTACACTACTTTGCCATATTTGCTAGTCGATGTTTAATTGGTCACAGAAACTGTGGAAACCTTAGTGTTCCTGATATTATTATTTTGTTCCATGCTTTATTCCGTGATAACTCTTTTAGTATGGGTGCCATTATTGCTAAATGATTAAGACTGATTCGTACCAAGGGCCCCATCTTTGGAGGTATCTATGCTGCATGCCTTGCTAGACATTTCGAGATACCTATTAGGCATTATGAGAAAGAGGAAAAATTGCTGCCCCCTACTTTTCTAGATTATAAGAGCATGGTAGCACATGAGTTTATTGTTAACAATGATGATAATATGCTTCTGTATAACTTGAGATTTAATAAGAAACACAATGAGACTATTATCGTGCCTGCGCCTTCTTTGTTAGATTTAACTGCAGGCCATTACCTCGTCTTGTCGTCGGCTGTGTACGTGCACCGAGGCCAGACATTAGCTCCGGAGCCTGAGCCGGAACCACCACTGGACCCTTACCGTCCATCATCTTATCAGTGGGATCCGAAAGAGATCGCCAGCCAGTGGTACCCTGATGACACCCCTCAGTACACTGGGGAGAGTAGCCGCAATCCATGGGCATAGACCAACTTAGGCCAAAAGCCTAAGCTTGGGGGAGTACGTATTTCTCACCGACATTACATTCATGTTCACACACTCATTCTAGTTGTCGGTGCTCATACTTTTTCGTTGTACTATCCATGCTAGTTTAATTTCTTTTTCTAGCTTTCTTCTTGTGTGTTTGATAAACCTTAAGAAAAAACAAAAAATTAGTTAGTTTAATTTTCATGTTGTAGTAGTAATTAAAAAGAAAACCCAAAAAGATTTCTCGTTCTTCTTTTGCTTGTTGGGAGCTTTCCCATGTAAATTGTTTTATTTCTTTTCTTTCCTTTGGGGGTCGAGAGGAGAAGACCATAATGAAAATGTTAAGTGGCTCTCATATGCTTTATTGTTTATTTAACCAAGAGCCCATATTACCTTGTCTTCTCCCTTGAATTGAATGCTTGCAGATTCCAGCTTAGTCCAATGCATGTGCACTATTATTATTTTACACACTGTTCGGTTGTGCAATTGAAAGGCAATAATGATGATATATGATGGACCGATTGAGATGAGAGAATCGGGTATGAACTCGACCTCTCTTGTTTTTGTAAATATGATGAGTTCGTCGTTCCCGATTCAGCCTATTATGGATAAGCAGGTTTGCAATGAGAATTAGAGATCATAGTAGCTTATGCCATGCTTAATTAGCTAAGAGTTTATAATGATTTACCTTGCGTGCCAACATGCTATTAAAATGGTTGTGATGTGGTATGATAGGGTGGTATCCTCCTTTGAATGATTCGAGTGACTTGACTTGGCACATGTTCATGCATGTAGTTGAAACAAATCAACATAGCCTTCACGATATTTATGTTCATGGTGGATTATATCCTACTCATGCTTGCACTCGGTGTTGATTAATTTTAATGCATGTACATGACTGTTGTCGCTCTCTCAGTTGGTCGCTTCCCAGTCTTTTGCTAGCCTTCACTTGTACTAAGCGGGAATACTGCTTGTGCATCCAAACTCCATAAACCCCAAAGTTATTCCATATGAGTCCACCATACCTTCCTTTATGCGGTATCTACTTGCCATTGCAAGTAAATTTGTATGTGCCAAACTCCAAACCTTCAAATGAAATTCTGTTTTGTATGCTCGAGAAGCTCATGTATCAACTAGGGTTGTCTGTATCTTCCATTCTAGGTGAGTTATTCTCAAGAGGAGTGGACTCCACTCCTCATTCACGAGAAAATGGTTGGTAACCGGGATGCCCAGTCCCATGATCAAAAAGATCAAAGCAAATCAAAATAATTAAACAAAACTCCCCCAGGGTTGTTGCTAGTTGGAAGCACTCGTTGTTTCGAGCAAGCCATGGATTGATGCTTGTTGGTGGTGGGGGAGTATAAACTTTAAACTTTAGCATTCTGTTTGGGAACCGCCTATAATGTGTGTAGCATGGAAGATATCGAGATCTCATAGTTGTTGCATTGATAATGAAAGTATACCGCTCAAAATGTTATTCATCTCTATTTTAAAATCGAGCTCTAGCACCTCTACAAATCCCTGCTTCCCTCTGCGAAGGGCCTATCTATTTACGTTTATGTTGAGTCATCACCCTCTTATTAAAGAGCACGCGCTGGAGAGCACCGCTGTCATTTGCATGGATTACTATTAATTTATATTGGGTATGACTTGACTGGATCTCTTTTACCATGAACTACAATGTTTACTTAGTCCTTGATCTTTAAAGGTGCTCTGCATTTATGTTTTGCCGTCTTAGAAAGGGCTAGCGAGATACCATCTTGTTATATAATATTATGATTGTTTTGAGAAAGTGTTGTCATCCGAGATTTATTATTATTGCTCGCTAGTTGATTATGCCACTGATATGAGTAAACATGAGACCTAAGTGTTATTGTGAATATGGTTAGTTCATAATCTTTGTTGAAAACTTGAATACTGGCTTTACATATTTACAACAACAAGAGCAAACAGAGTTTGTAAAAGTTTTTCTTTATCACTTTCAGTTTATCAACTAAATTGCTTGAGGACAAGCAAAGGTTTAAGCTTGGGGGAGTTGATACATCTCCAATGTATCTACTTTTCCAAACAATTTTGCCCTTGTTTTGGACTCTAACTTGCATGATTTGAATGAAACTAACCCGGACTGATGCTGTTTTCAGCAGAACTGCCATGGTGTTATTTTTGTGCAGAAACAAAAGTTCTCGGAATGACCTAAAAATCCACGGAGATTATTTTTGGAAAATATAAAAAATACTGGCAAAAGAACCAAGGCCAGGGGCCCACACCCTGTCCACGAGGGTGGGGGCGCATCCCCTCCCCCTGGGCGCGCCCCTGCCTCATGGCCCCCTGGATGTCGACCAATCTCAACTCCAACTCTATAAATTTGCTTTCGTGGAGAGAAAAATCAGAGAGAAAGTTTCATCGCGTTTTACGATACGGAGCCGTCGCCAAGCCCTAATCTCTCTTGGGAGGGCTGATCTGGAGTCCGTTCGGGGCTTCGGAGAGGGGGATTCGTCACCCTCGTCATCATCAACCATCCTCCATCACCAATTTCATGATGCTCACCACCGTGTGTAAGTAATTCCATCGTAGGCTTATTGGACGGTGATGGGTTGGATGAGATTTACCATGTAATCAAGTTAGTTTTGTTAGGGTTTGATCCCTAGTATCCACTATGTTCTAAGATTGATGTTGCTATGACTTTGCTATGCTTAATGCTTGTCACTAGGGACCGAGTGCCATGATTGCAGATCTGAACCTATTATGTTTCCATGAATATATGTGAGTTCTTGATCTTATCTTGCAAGTCTATAGTCACCTATTATGTGTTATGATCCGACAACCCTTAAGTGACAATAATCGGGATACTTCTCGGTGATGACCGTAGTTTGAGGAGTTCATGTATTCACTATGTGTTAATGCTTTGGTCCGGTACTCTATTAAAAGGAGACCTTAATATCCCTTAGTTTCCATTAGGACCCCGCTGCCACAGGAGGGTATGACAAAAGATGTCATGCAAGTTCTTTTCCATAAGCACGTATGACTATATTCGGAATACATGCCTACAATACATTGATGAACTGGAGCTAGTTCTGTGTCATCCTATGTTATAACTATTACATGAGGAATCACATCTGACATAATTATCCATCACTGATCCAATGCCTACGAGCTTTTCACATATTTTGCTTTGCTTATTTACTTTACCGTTGTCACTGTTACAATTACTACAAAACTGCTATCGTTACTTTTGCCGCTGTTACCGTTACTATCATACTACTTTACTACTAAATACTTTACTGCAGATACTAAGTTATCCAGGTGTGGTTGAATTGGGAACTCAACTGCTAATACTTGAGAATATTCTTTGGCTCCCCTTGTGTCGAATCAATAAATTTGGGTTGAATACTCTACCATCGAAAACTGTTCCGATCCCCTATACTTGTGGGTTATCACTGGCACGGCGGCGAGTATGCCGGTACGGGCATCATCGTTGCCGTGTCGTACTGCGGCACCAGTGTCTGCGGGCGCGCCTCCCGTGCCTGCGGCAGTGCCATGCAGGCAGAGACAAAAGCCGGGTGCGTGGAGAGCGACAAGTCGGTGTCCAGCTTCTCCGTGTCCGCCACCATCATCGAGGAGAAGTAGAACACGGGAGGCCGCCGCCACTTGGGACCCATGAAGGCCACCACCGAGGCAAGGATTGCACATTCAGGTGGTTTCTTTGTTGCTTCGTATCTTCCGAGGACCTTCATCGACCCCGCAAGTGTCTGACGGACATGAGGAAGACAAAGGGATCCGTGGGCGGGCAATTAGATTATGTACTCCCTCTCCAACTGGCGGGAAATATTTGTTCTAAGAATGGATAAATTGTATGTATATATAACTAAAATAAGTCTAGATACATCCATTTCTAGGACAAGTATTTCCGGACGGAGGGAGTATTAATTATACCAAGAGATACGGATTGGCACCGCTTAGTTCATGTAAATGTAATGAAATCCATCATGTTTATATGAAGATCCGGCTTTTTTATACGAAATCCTTCATGCTTATATGAAATCAGTCCGTGTTTGCACGAATTTCATATGGTTGGTTAGAGTTGTGAAAATGTATGCCGCTGGCTTTTGATGTCGTCCTCCGCGGAAGGAAGTGGGAGGAAATTTGTCGACTGCCGTTGGAGATGCTCTTATGCTGGAAATAATAGAGTGACATCCAATCCATTTGAGTTATTTGCATGTATGATTGTCCCTCTATAAAAAGTTAATTGCATGTACAGTGTACACGTGACTTGCAGGGTGGCTATAGCTTCGTACAGAAAGTTAAAAAGAAACAAGTCCATCCTTAATCTTGTATTCTAAGTACTCTGTGGGTTCCACTGTTGGTACAGTAGCGAAAGAAGTATATATTAAATAAGTAATATATAATATAAAAATCTAAAGTTAAAGCGAGCATCCAGCGCTAACCAGTCTAGCACATTTTTGTTGTAGACCATGCTGGAGAATATCTCCATGTCTACTCTTATACTCTATTCATTACTAAATATTTGTCTTTTTCAGATTTCAAATGGACTACCACATACAGATGTGTATGTAGACCTATTTTAGAGTGCAGATTCACTCATTTTGCTCCGTATGTCTTTTTAGGAAGGGGTCAGATTTCTCCTTGATTTATTTATGAGGTATCCAGATGGCACTGCACCGCCAAGAAAAGAGGGTAACATCAAAACTATGGACTGCTTTTTTGAGTATGTTGGTAAGGTCCGGTCATAGTCACTTGTTGAAATCTCTAAAAAGACAAATACTCCCTCCGTCCAGAATACTTGTCATCAAAATGGATAAAAGGAAATGTATCTAGACATATTTTAGTTTTAGATACATCTCTTTTTATCCATTTTGATGACAAGTATTTTTGGACGGAGGGAGTATTTAGGAACGGAGGGAGTAGAAAACAGAGTTGGTGATGCTGGTGTGCGTGCCATCCTGCAATATAGAACGCCGGATTTATATCTAACGGATAGGAAAGAAACTATGGCAATTTTGCAAAAATATACCCACACGCCTCTCCACATTCGCACATAAGGCCTTCCCTCGTTCATCCTTTTCTCTCACCAGATAAACTACTCATACAAATGCATCTTGATGTTTCATGCAACGCACGGACATCTAGCTAGTTTCTTTTAAAATAGTTGCTGCGATAATTGGGTTGAAGTGATATATTTTATGTCTTCCCCGAATGATTTTAGATTTATTAGTAGTAACAAAGAAAAGGTTGCCTTGTTAACTAACAGAAAACAGGGTGAAAACTATCACATGAGGCTGGTAAAAACAAGGCACACTGGGTTCAGCGTCATCGTCACTACAGCTGTGCGCGCGCGAGAAGTCTACATATCGAGGGGGCTACTAAGCGAGGCATAGAGACACAATGTTTGAGAGAGAAACCAATTGACAGCTTACGATCAGATCGAGTTGTCACCCTTCTGTTGTCATTGTTGGGGTGGGGGGAGGGGGAGGGAGAGAAAGACGTATTGAGAGTGTGCGCGGTAGGCACAGAGGCACAAAGTGTATGTGTGTGTGTGTGTTTGAAAGAGGAGTAGATAGATTACTATCAAGATTGAGGTGACACCCTACTCCTTCGGTGTCGGGTAGTGTGTGTGTGTGTGTGTGTGTGTGTGTGTTTGAGAGAGAAGCCAGTCGATAGATTAGTAACAAGATCGAGGTGTCACCTTACTCCTTCGGTGTTGGGAAGTGTGGGTGTGTGTGTGGGGGGGGGAGTGACACTCACATATCTCTACAGAGTTGGTGATGATGGTGTTCCTGCCATCCGGCAATATAGGCCATCCGATTTATATCCGAAGGATAGGAAGGAAACTATGACAATTTTGCAAAAAGATACCCACACCCCTCTCCGCATTTGCAAATAAGGCATTCCCTCGTTCATCCTTTTCTCCCACAAGATAAACTACTCATACAAATGCATCTTGATGTTCCGTGCAACACATGGGAATCTTGCTAGTAGGGAGAAGGAGTTTGTGTGACACATATCTAGGTATATTAAGGGATAGGTAGATAGCATTTGTGCAAGGCATACTTAAAGCATCATGAAGATAAACAAAGGATGTGCATGCAAGTGCCAGAAAAAATGAAGCGAGAAACAATGTGTGCGCGCACACGCGTGCGCGCGCGCGCGCGTGTGTGTGTGTGTGTGAGAGAGAGAGAGAGAGAGATCTCAAAACAAAAGGTGCTCTGTTGGAATCCCATTGTATGTATTCATATGGTTCCGGAACTCGAGTTAACCTTAGGCATATGTGTGAGAGACATTATTATACTTTGAGACATTAGTGGTTGTGGGTGGGCGGAATTAAAGTGGTGGGCATGTTAGACAGAGAGAGCGTGTGTGTTTCTGTGTGAGAGACTTGTAGGACGGGGTAGAAAGACGAATTTTACCTTGACGGAGGGAAAGAAATACATGAAGTGTGCGTGTGTGATTCTGATGCCCACAGGGAAACGAGATATGTATGCATGTGAGAGAGATTGCACAATTCATTCACGTATCACTATCTAGCGATCGTGGACGTGCATCGCTTGAACATAAGTCAATATCTACTTTGTATCGTGGCCAAAGGTACAATATCGATTCAACGCTATAAAGATTGGACACTCACATATCACATTTTTTTCTATTTAAATAAACCTTTTCAGTTGTGCATGCCAAAGTTAAAGTGATGTTTCTTCAAACAACCATAGCTATCATGTACATGCACCATTGTTACTCTTGCATTCAAATTCATTAGTCTTGGATGATTAAGTTTCTATTTTGAAGTAATATATGGAATATTCATATATGAATTCAACGGGTACACAATTTATGAAGTGGAGGCTATGTAATCATATGAGGTAACACTTTTAAGTAGCGGACTACAATATCCATTTCTTTTTGTGCGCCTCTACACTAACAACGTCAATGCATTATGTTTAAAGTAAATAACAAATGGCACTAAATTATCTATTTACACGAGAAATACATAGGCTGAGCGTTTGATCCCTTTTTGTGAACGCGCCACTACCCCCATACGATTGGCTGCGCCCATGTGAACGTCCAAGTTATCGGCGCATCATCCCGAGTTATTGTATTTTTTTCTGGGGTGGACTTCACATTAGTTATTAACTGCTGACGCGTGCCCCGTGTACACAGTCTCGCATGACCTTCCCGCAAGCACGGTCCAAAATTAGTTGAAACTAGATATGAACGATCCTGCGGGCGGCAAAATCTCCCGCCTCCTTCTAAAATTTCCGCCACCTTAGTCTTTAGCATGCCAAATTCCCCTTTTGTCCTTGGTGCACGGAGACCAACAGTTACAATACCGCCCTCATCTACATAATAGGTCGGGGCTGCTTTGGTAACTTACCGTTCCCCCCACTACACGACACTCCCATTTCTTCTTCCCCTCCCGCAAAAACGACTAACTCCACATCACCAAAGCATATTACATCATGCTGTCCGTACTTCATCAACCTTTCTCCCCTCCCCTCTCGAAACCCTAGACTGCTCATCCACTGGCATACCATAGCCCATTCACTGCCAGCGGCGTCCACCTCACTGGATCTGCTTCAGCGGCCGCATCTACCCCTCCCACCTCCCCTAGAAACAAGTAGACTGCTCATCCACCACTGTACCACAGCCCATTCAGTGCCGGCCTTGTCCACGACACCGGATCTCCTTCGCCGGTACTCTCGTCAACCGCCGCGCATCTGCAGCGGCTCATTCATACTCCCCACCGGAGACGCTTCATCCACACCCTTCGAAGCCACCCCACCGACGCCTCCATCAACAGCCTCTGATCCTCTTCGCCGACACCTTCCTTAACCCTACCGGAGCCGCTTCGCCGACACCATCGTCAACCCTACCGAAGTAGCTTCGCCTATACCATTCTCAACCCTACCTGGGCCGCTTTGCCAACTCACAAGTCCACGACCTCATATCCACCTCCTCGCACCCGCATCCAACCTACTGGAGCAGCTTCTGACGCCCCGTCCACGGCCGCAGATCCGCATCGTCGACACCATCCTTAAACCAACCACCGGAGCAGCTTCTGACGCCCCATCCACAGTCGTAGATCCGCATCGTCGACACCATCCTTAACCCAACCACCGGAGCAGCTTCATTTATGCCCTCGTCCATGACCACAGATCCGCTTCGCCCACACTGTAGTCCACCCTAACGGAGCCGCTCCACAAACACCCTACTCGACGGTTCTAGATCTCCTTACCAGACCCCGACAGCCAGCGTAGCGTCATCACCCTTGACGTTTCTATCCTGATTCACACCATTTGGAGAGATGCCAAGCACCCGCCACGGCCTAGGTACTTGTCACCTTTAAACACGTCCAGCATCACCTGCCCGATGTACTTCAAATATACTAACAGGTTGTTGTTGCCTGTTATGTTGCTGGCAAAAACTACAAGGACGATGTTTCTTCTGGATCTAACAGCTTGGCCAACCAAGATCTTGGACTGAGGCATTGCTATGATCTTGTAAGTGCACCTCTCTCTCTTGTATTGTTCTGTGCCTGCCAGCGTGCTTTGCTAGGATTTTCGACTAGTAATCCCTTTGTGCAGACAATGATTTCTACTACTGGCTGCCAAATTAGATATGTAGATGTCATACATGATACTACCTCGTACCTCCGTTCCTAAATATAAGTCTTTCTAGAGATTCCACTATAGGCTACATACGTAGCAAAATGAGTGAATCTACACTCGAAAACGCATCTATATACATATGTATGTGGTTCATACTGGAATCTCTACAAAGACATATATTTAGGAACAGAGGAAGTACATTACACAAAATCATAGGTGGCATGTAGGAATTCCAGTGCACTACATTAGGCTCCCTTAGAGTGGCTGCTAGTCCAGCACACAGAGTAATGGCTAGTTTATGCTACGCACACAATCGTTAATTGGTGGTTTAAATATGCACAAGGGATATGCAATGTAGTATCATGTAGAGATGTCTGAAATTAGCCGTGTCAACTTGCAGATAGGGTTACACAATGAAAAAGTACAAGATGTATGTGGTAATTTCATGGAACATCGCAAAAAAGGAGAGGCAGCGGTGAGCCTATATAGTGTGCTATGGTACGTCACTCCTCCATTGCAATCATCATGACATGTTATTTGTATGTCAGTTCTATTGGCCAAGTTTCTTAGGGACAGTTATTACGAGTTATCCTAAGAAAATAAGCACATGTGAATATAAGCTCCATGTAATAAGACAACGAGTTCTTTTCGTTGTGTTTTCAGCTTATCTTTGGTATGATCAGTGAAAAGTCTAGATTGCATTATATTTTTTCATTTTGCTGCCCATATGAAAATTAATTTGACTTGCAAACATCACAAATTGAACCCAGTGCAGTAACTAATATGATAGGAAAACAGACCATCACTATTTGCTCAAAATGCAAATACAAAGATACCATCTACTTGGCACAATCTACTTTGGTCAATGTTTTCCATAGAGATCCCATTGCCTAATTTAAATGAAGAACGCATGACCCACATTTATATGAAGAACAATTATTTATTGAAATTCGATGGTCCAAGTGGCTGGTTATTATCATATAGCAGCAGCAATAGCTCATAGCAACTCATCATACAGTAGCAGCAGTGTGCAATTCATCATATACCAACAGCAGCTCATAGCAATTCATCATATAGCAGCAGCAGGAGCAGCTCATAGCAATTCATCATATAGCAGCAATAGGAGCAGCTCATAGCAATTCATCATATAGCAGCAGCAGGAGCAGCTCATAGCAATTCATCATATAGCATTAGCAGGAGCAGCTTATAGCAACTCATCATATAGCAGCAGCAGCTCATAGTAATTCATCATGTAACAACAGCAGCAACTCATAGCAATTCATCATATAGCAGCAGCAGCTCATAGCAATTCATCATATAGCAGCAGCAGGAGCAGCTCATAGTAATGCATCATATAGCAGCAGCAGAAGAAGCTCATAGCAATTCATCGTATAGTGGATCAGAATGAAAATTTGGCAAAAAATTAGAGGATATCCTCACCTTGTTGGATGAGTTCATCCTTCAACAACACCTCAAGGCCATGGACTGGGAGGAGGGGAGGGGGAATAAGGTGCCTTCTGCCGCAGTGTGGCATCAGCCGTAGTTGTGCAGTGCCCACCGGAGTAGTGCGTTGGACGAACCACAGTAGAGCAGCTGCTGGAGACCATGAGAATGAGGGGCGGCGCCAGAGGGAGAAGCAACCAGGGAGATTTGCCCCTACCCGTCGGCCATGTAGCCTAGCTGGACAGAGCATCATCGAGGACCAGGCCAAATGGGACCAGTGGTGATGGCTTGCTGGAGGAACCCTAGTGCTGCAGGCAGGGGATCAAGGTAGAGGGAAAGGGGAGAGGAGATGCAAGTGGGTAGGGCAATGAACGCTTGCGTGTTTGTTTTTACTTGAGGGTCAGGTGTGACACGGGCATCAGGAGTTGCATTTTGAGTGTAATATAGGCAGACAATAGAGTCATTTCACTATTCCCCTTCCCTTCAATTTTTAGTGAGGTTCTACCCGAAACACCCCCCCTCCAAAGCGAAATTAGTTAAGCCCAAGCCCATAACTCAAAAATGACTTCTTTACATCCTTTATGGCTTATTTTGATAATAAGCCCTAAAAAGGCGGAATCTAACTGGCCCTTAACCTGCAATTCAATTGTGTGTGCAATGATGAATCACTCCTGCCTGCTATAGTGTACATTTAGGCATCATCATACATGGCATAACCTAATACATGTGCATTCCATTGTAGAATCTGGAATATGCAATGTTTATGTTAGTTCATACGTTGCACATGATGTTTAAATGCCCCTTAAATTTGGTCAGTCAAGTGATGGTCTTTAAGCCTCCTTCTTTGCTTCTTTTCTTGATATGTAAGATTTGCTCACACATCTCTTCAATTGCTTGTTTGCATCAGCCAACCATACTAGGATTGTTTTCTTTGATTACTTGTTGTTCTTGACCTAACAATCTAACAGAGCTTGTCAACAATTTAAACACTAAGGGTTGTTGTAGTGGGGCCTTGTCTAACTCCTAGTTGACATGAATGTTTGGTTGTACACTAAAGTAGGCTCTCCAAGAGTACCTGGACATCCAGTTCAAAGGTATGCCTAGTTTTTACATAGTGTAGACATAGTAAATGATCATTTCATTGTGTGCAAGTGCAAGAGATGCGGCATGTTTCATTATGTGGTGTTGTTTTGTTATAATCTCATCCTTTTGTGTTCACAGACTGGAAAGTATGCATATTTATCTTCCAATGAGACGAGTAACTAGTTTGTGTCACCTTGCAGAGGGGGTGCAATGAAGATAAGATTGGGGATTTCCAAGTACAAGATGTTAGGAAGGAGCCTTGCAAGAGAAGTAGGAGCTGCACTAAGCCTCTTCAACCTGTTAAGGTAAGTCACTATATCCAACTCAACAGTTCAATTCCTTGTTTGTTTCAGGCATAGTTAATTTGCTCTTTTCAATTGCTTTATTTGTCCTCAGTTAATGAGATGCCCAAAGAATGATGCCTGATGTTGGGTACTTGTATAACTATTAGTTAACATAATTAAAGGCCTTACCATTTAATTACTCCGCCGAAGTGTGCCTCAAGCTTTGAAGTCTATTAACCAATTATTATTGCATGAGGCTCACAATCTAGTTTATACTAGGCTAGTTATTGCATAGTTTTGCTTGCTATAGTATGTTTGTATGAAACCCTCTGTTGTTCATTATGCTCCCTAAGACTTTAATTTAGCTACACAATGGCCAACTTCTTGCTTACTTATACGCAGCGTGCTATCTAAATTTGTAACTTGTCTGTGTTTTGGATTGGGCCCCAACATCATGCTCCTCTGGTGAGCTAAGAGAGATTTCTGTATGCAGGCTAAACAAACTATCTTTTTTATAATTTTTAAAATATCACCTGCTTATGCTTCATGACGTGTAACATTATTGTTAGTCCTGTTTTGCCATGTAGTCCCTCCGTCCCAAAATAATTATCCTAACTTTGTACTAGCTCTAGTACAAAGATGTACTAACCTTGAGACACTTATTTTGTGACAGAGGGAGTGCAAAATAGTGTCTTGCTCGCTTCACTGTTGTAACTATATTTTTGCCCTAGTCATGTACTTACAGAAACATTTCAGGATGAAGTGACATCAACACAAAGATCTGCGAGCAGTGCGGCATGGCCGTTACCGAATGATTATGGATTGGAATTGGAATGTGCTGATGTTCTCGAGCATCAACTAGAGGTGGCAAGACAATGTGTACATGATTCTCAACGTACAATCAACAAGTTGAGACTGGACATGCAGGTATTAAATGTAGAAGTCAAAAAAATGAAACAAGACACTAAGGTAACCACGAAGGAATTGGAGATTTTGCAGATTGAAATTTGTGCTATCTGAATCTGGCCAATCCTATTTTCTGAAGACATTATAGTTCGAATGGAGTTAAGTTGATGCGCGTCCATGATGTATGAGTTGTATTTGCCCAGTGTATGTAATTTGGTGTTTGTGTATGCTTTATTATCACTGGTGTCGAACCATAATGCCTAGTGGGTATAATCGGTTGTAATTTCTTTATTGTATAGTGTAGTATTATTCTACGTTTCTATGCCTTGGTCTCTTTGTTGTATAGTGTATGTTTTTTAGAGGTGATAGTATAGAGTAGGATAATTCTTTGAATATGCTATATCATTCAAACAGGGGCCAACTCGCCCAAACGTTGTAGTGACCATGGCCCTCCATGGGTCGTACGATCCATGGGCCATCTACGAGACGGACGATCCATGGCCTTCTATGGGCCGTCGGATCCATGGGCCTTCAATGGGACGTCGGATCCATGGGCCTTCTATGCCCCATAGGATCCATGGGCCTTATACGGGCCAACTCATCTATGGGCCTTGTATGGGCCTTTAATGGGCCATAAACGGGCTAGAGTGGAAATCATACATTTTATGGGCTGACCATAACGGGCCGTTAATAGGCCATATTTGATGATGCTATGAAAATGGCCCAACAGATTAACGGGCCACAAACGGGTCGACTGTATCCACGAGTTGAATTTGGCCCACAAGCAGAAAAGGCCAGTAACGGGACGCAAGTAACCGAATGCTGGAAATGAGCCCAAGAATAAATGGGCCCTGAGAAGGCCGAAAGGTAACACAGGCTGGAAAGGACCCAATGGAATAATAGGCCGCTAATGGGTATAAAGCGATACATTCTTCATTACGAGCCGGTTTCACCACGAGCCGTTAATGGGCCAAGAGTTACAAAGGGACTCGTATGGGCCGAAAGACGTCATGGGCCATACATGGGCCGGAAGTTACAACGGGCCGGAATCATATTGGACGGCCCAGATGACGCTACTGGGCCTAATACCGTTAGGCCATAACAGGTCATGAGTTAGCGGGCTGTAAATGGGCTGTATGCGAACATGCCGTTAACAGGCTTTCCGTGGGCCGGCCTGCCACCTTTTGACCAAGTCAAACGGGCCGGCCTTTTCACAGGAATGGGCCTCTGTTGTGCCATGCCACATGTCGACGTATCATAGGCGCCTTGTGTCCAATTAGTGGATGACATCTGTCCCAACGGTGAGCTGACACGTGTTTGCTCCGGCCAATGATGATTTTACACGTGGAAAATCCACATTGGTCAGGGCTGTTAACGGGTTACCGGATCCAAAACCGGACCCGATAGCTTAACGGCGTTCCGTTACGATGGATGCCACGTGTCGGTCACCCTTGATGAAAGCACTTCTGTGACGCGTGATTTATCGTCATGGAAGTGGACACTTCCATGATGATAATTTTGGGTCATGGAACACTTCTACGACAACACGGGTATGACTATCTTGATTCTGTCATAAAATCCCATGGATGTACATGCATGAAAAAAAACACGACCTACTGTGACAAACACGTATCATCACGGAAGTGTATTTTTTTTGTAGTGAACCCCTTTCTTGTCCCTCTCCTCCTATGCACCACGATGAGAGGTGAAGAGGGCAAAAGGAGCGCCTGGGAAGAAGCCTATCCTGACCCCGACAGGCCCCTTGGCAAGGAGCTTGAGAAGACCGGGAGGGCGCAGGCGAAGGTGATGGTGAAGAGAGCGGTGGAGGCGACCCCTTTTCCACTGCCACTAGGGCCAGCAGGACGCGGTAGGGCGAATGAAGCTGGAGCCCATGAGGAAGCCTGTCGGGGTCTAGCTAGATGGCTACTGGAGGAGCCGAAGGCACCATCCACGCCTCCACATCCAACTCCCCGGTAAATCGCCTTGCCGGAGACAAAATGCAGGTGTAGATGATGGTGCTGCCGGCTGGCGGTGATGGTGCGACTGGCGTTCAACTGGAGTCGGAGCCGTCGTCCTTCCGGCCGACGCCATCGTCATCGTCATCACTGTCCTCCTCGTCCCTATCGCTCGAGGAGGAGCTTTCGTCGTCGGTCGAGCTCTTTGTGCAGCACCCTAAGTGAGCACCCGAGCACCCAAAGACCTTGATGGAGAGCAGATCGGCCTCCATTTATTTAAAATGGAGGACATGCCCCTCCGGCAAGCTGTTGGTGCGAGCAAAGGTCTTCCAGCCACATCGAACGAGCATTACATGAGGAGCGGGGAAGTCCACATCCACCCGCATGTTGCCATTACAGCAACCCCTCATGTGAAGCTTCAATGCGCGCGGCTGTTCATGCTCCATCACGCTCGCAAATGGAGTAGGAAGGCAGAGATGACCATGCGGGGATCCGTGCAGTCTAATGATGAATTCCACTAGCTGATCCCCGACATGGCCCTCCATTGGAGGTTGGGCGATCGGCGGAGGAGCGATCAAGGCGCCCTCTCGTCCTCCTGGACCCTAAACGCCACGACAGCCACAACCTCCCTCCCCCCACCTCATCTCACGGTGGGCTCCGCCCCCGCGTCTTTGGAGGGAGGAGGGAGATGTTGTCGAGCAGAAAGTTCTCATTGCCGCCATTAGAACAGCACTGCGCACCCGGCCTGTGACCATGGTGGACGAGGACTGCTAAGGGAAAGGAAGGAGTGAGATGTGTGGAGAAGCACCCTGTCCCGCGTCCTTTTTTATAGGAGAAGGGGGCAGGGGGCTAGCTCCTTTCCGTGGAGGTAGCCGCCCCGCTCCTCTAGTCTGGCTACCCCACGCCATCAACGACTCGTGGAATCAAGGCCGACCCCCCGAGCCAATCCGTGACGACTGGGTTTCTGCCATGGCGCGTGTTTCCGCGCCCTTCGCATCCGCCACCGACCCGATGCAATGCATGTAGTACACGTGGAAGAAACAGAGGAAGCGGGGAAGATAGTGTCAGATATCGGGTTCTGACAAAACCCTTAAGGTTCGAACACTGGGGTGCACACGAAGATTTCCTCCTACCGAATCTCGCTCTCAACCTCGCCGTGATCCCTAAGCTAGATCGATGAACTCACATCACAAGAGACACAAGATTTATACAGGTTAGGGCCACCGTTGTGGTGTAATACCCTACTCCTGTGTGTGGTGGTGGATTGCCTCTTGGGCTGATGATGAAAAATACAGGGGAAGAACAGCCTCGCGAGGAGAGGTGTTCTTGTAGTGGTGTGGTGTTCTGCTTGGGAAGGATTCGATCCCTTTCTACTGTGGTAGCTAGCTCTATTTATAGAGGCCCTGGTCCTCTTCCCAAATATTGAGCGGGAAGGGATCCAACAATGGGCATCTTGAAAGGGAACAACTAGTACAAGCTATCCTAACTAAAGGTGGTCTTCGCCTGCCAAAGGCACTGGTGATGACGCCGTCTTGGGCTCCATGGTGACCTCCGTCCTACCGTCCTGCTGGTCTTGGTCTTGTTGCACTGATATGGAAACCTTTGCCTGATGCCTCGGTACTCCACGCCTGCGCTTACCCCCTTTGCACCAAAGAGGAAACAAGGACACTGCGTGGGCTGGCGCCCGCCTGGTCTTGATCGTCATAGCTTGCATCACGGGAGACCTCACGAGGTACCCCTTGCCTTGATCTCTCCGCCTCCTCGCGAGCCTGCCTAGTGAGGCCGCCCCTGAGGTGGCCTTACGTTGTCCACCCCGCGAGGCTTGGCTCCTCACGAGGGTCTTGAGTGTTTGGTTGATGAAGACGGGCCGTACTGGGCCACTGGTTGAGCCACGCTGCAGGCCACAGGCACGCAAGTCTGGGGACCCCCGTTCCCAGAACGCCGACAGTAGCCCCCGGGCCCAAGGAGTGCTCGGACTTGGCTTAGCAGCGAAGCCAAAGAGCAAGTGCGGAGCGCCACGGGGCCCAACAGCCTGTGGCCTTGGTTGCCGCGTGGCGACTGATTGTACGTGGGCGTCTCCGCTTCCCCATGCTGCTTCGGAAACTACCCGATTTGACGAGTCCCTATTGCATGCAAAAAGAGTCATCATTACCTGCGATCATGGAGGTCGACGGTTGGCCTCCCTTGGGCTATAAATGAGGAGGGGTGATAGCCCTCATCGCCCATATCTTCTTGCTCCGCCTTCCCGCTTTTCCTTCCTCGCTCCTGCTGCTTGCAGCTCCCCCCATGGTTCCCGTGAAGAGGTTTTCGGCCGCGGAGAAGGGGAAGTCTCGCCAGGAAGGGCCTGGCTCTCCTCCGCCCAAGTGCAGCCGCGGTCGTCCTCGCAAGCATCCCATGACCCCTGCCGTGGTTTCCCGTGGTCGCGGCGGTGGCCCTTCACGCGGTGGTGGCCGCCCATGTCAAGGCAACCCAGTTGGTGGGGGAAGGCGTGTCGTGGCTGCGCGGCCTCCCCGGCCGTGCTTCCACTCGGCGGAGGTGCTTCCGGAGTTTGTTGTGTGGTCGGATAACCCGACCGGCAACTGGCTTCAGCTTCCTCGCTCCTTCGCCGGCGAACTGCCGGCCGCTGGCCCCGGTGGGCTCTGGTTTTACGCGGATGGCTGCTGCAGCAAGGCCTCCCGGGTCGCGGTGGAGATCTCCTTCGCCGACAACGTAGCCCTGGCTCGGGGCTGGCAGACATTTGTCCGTGCGCGTGGGCTGGGCAGGCGGTGCACCCTCCACTTCAAGTATGACAGCGATGCGACCCTCTATGTGAGGGTGTTCGGAGAAGATGGCCGCCGTATTGGGTGCTGCCCTGAAGGCAACGATGGCGACGAGGTGCTCGGCCTTGCCGACAGCAATGACAAGGGCGAAGGCGAACCCGCTCCCGATGGCGACCGCAGCTCGTCAAGCTTCAGCGGCTCCTCCTTCGATGATAGCTCCTCCAGCGGTGGCTATGATCAACCACCACGCCGCCGTGCCCGCCTCGAGGGTGGCGGCGGGTTGTCCCGTCGCCGCGCTCCGGTGAAGCGTGAGGCAGAGTCTGACTGGGTGCAGGAGGATGCCGCAGACCCCTCCTCACAAGCTATTGCAAGGCGCGTGCCGCTTTTGTTTTGTTTCCCTTCTTTTCCTGCATCGAGAGAGAGAAGTATGGGGCCCATGGGGGTGTGCAACAGACTATGATTCCCTAGTAATCGTGCTGCATTTATTGTTCCTGTGTTGTGTTATGGTGTCATTGTTATGCGTCTGCGCGTAGGAACAACTTAGCTTGGGATGTTTGAAGTAGTTTCTGCCTCACGAGGTGCCTGCTTCAGGCCTCGCCGGGCGCCTTAAGAGCTGCAAAAAATCTGTTGGGAGAATCATTGCCAAACCTTGGTCGCGAGGGTTGCTAGCCATGGCCCGGCGCTTTGTGTCACGATGCCCGAGGGGCAACGACTAGGAGGGGTGCTCCGACTGCAAACTCGAATGAGAGAGCTTCGCGAAAATCAGGAGAGGAAGGGCTCACGAGGGCAAAATCAGGAGAGGAAGGGCTCATGAGGGCACCCGCGCAGCCCCCTCGCGAGGTTTGTGAGAGAGAGAACGAGTCAGACAAGAAGCTGAAAACAGAAAACGAGGGCAACAGACGGCGGACGGAACCGGCAAAGAACACTAGAAGCAACTTTAATCAAGGTTCAAACAAGGAAGAGCGAGCCAACTATGGAAAGCAAATGAAAAGCTGCGTCCGGCACCTAGTCTAGTCTTTGACGTCTTCTCACCAGCGCGGAGCTAAGTGCTACCACTGGGCATGGTTGGGAGCCCCTGTGGCCCAAGGGCGGCACTCCGGAGACTCCGGGGCGTGTACAGCCCCACTCATTATTACGTGAGAGTATCACGGGCGGCGAGCTTCACAGGCACCGGGCCTTCTTCACAGGCACCGGGCCTTTCTTCGGGCGGCGATCATCACAGGCACCAGGCCTTTCTTCGGGCGGCGAGCATCACAGGCACCGGGCCTTCTTCACAGGCACTGGGCCTTTTTCGGGCGGCGAGCTTCATAGGCAGCAGGCCTTCTTCATGGGCACTGGGCCTTTCTTCAGGGGTAAAACTTCTGGAGGTGCTGGATGTTCCAGGCATTCAGGATGGGCACCCCATCCTGAATCTCCAGGCGTGCGGCGCCAGGCCTGGAGACGTGGACGACCTTGAACGGGCCCTCCCACATGGGTGAAAGCTTATGCAGCCCTTCCCTGGAGAGCACCCGCCTGAGTATGAGGTCACCTACCTCGAGCGTCCTAGGGCGGATGTTGCGACAGTGATACTGCCGCAGGGCCTGCTGGTATCTTGCCGCCCGTAGCGTGGCTTCACGGCAGCGTTCCTCCCCCAACACGAGGTCCATCCCCCGCATGGTGTCCTGTCGCGCCTCATCAAATGCTAGGACCCGCGCAGAGCGATGCCTGACCTCATGAGGGAGAACCGTTCTGCTCCGTAGACGAGGAAGAACGGGGTCTCGCCAGTTGGCTTGGTGGCGGTAGTGCATATGGACCACATCATGGACTGGAGGTTGTCGTACCATCCCCTGCTGCAGGCCTGCAGCTTCTTCTTGAAGGTCCTAGTCTTGAGGCCCCTCAAGACCTCCACGTTAGTGCATTCGGCCTGGCCGTTACTCCGAGGGTGTGCCACCGAAGCATAGCATATCTGTGTTCCCAGGTTAGCGCAATACGTTTCAAAGAGATTGCTGGTGAACTGCGAACCGTTGTCGGTGATGATGCGGATAGGGACCCCAAACTGGCTCTCGAGACCCTTGATGAACTTGACCGCAGAACCGGTTGGGATGGTGCGGACGGCTTCCACCTCTGCCCACTTGGTGAACTTGCCGATGGCAATGTAGAGGTAGCGGTAGGCCCCACGCGCTCGAGGGAACGGTCCCAAGATATCCAGCCCCCAGACCGTGAGCGGACATGAGAGCGGGATGGTCTGCAGGCCCTGAGCTGGCTGATGGGTCTTCTTGGCATGGAATTGGCAGGCTTCGCAGGACTTCACCAGCTCGGTCGCATCGTTGAGTGCCGTAGGCCAGTAGAACCCACTGCGAAATGCCTTGCCGAAGAGGGTCCGTGATGATGAGTGGTGTCCGCAATCTCCACCGTGTATGTCGGCCAGCAGCTCCTTCCCCTGTTCCCTGGAGATGCAACGTAGGGAAACGTCATTTGGCAGCCTTCGGTATAACTCACCGTCTTGGATGCAGTAGGCCGTGGCCTGATGGGCCACGCGTTCCGCGTCCTTCTCTTTCTCTGGCAGCGTCCCTTGCATGAGGTAGTCCTTGAATTCGGTGGTCCAGCATCCCTCCTGAGGCTCCAGCACCAAGAGTAGGCGCGCTCCTGAGGTCGGGCCACAGGCCGAGGCTCCTTTGGCAGATGGCTGGGGGAGTTCTTCCCGAGGCTGTGCCGTGCTTGAAAGTGATGGTGCCACCGATGGCTTGAAGAGTCGCTCCTCGAAAACGCCAGGTTCCTGAGGCAGTCACCTGGATGCCCTCTTGGCAATGTCATCAGCCTCTTGGTTGGTGCTGTGGGGCACATGCTGCAACTCCAGCCCCCAGAACTGCTTCTCCATCTTGCGTACTTCTGCAAGATATGCCTCCATGTGCTCGTCCTTTGGCTTGTACACCTTGTTGGAGAAGTTGACGAGGAGTTGTGAATCACCCTTGATGATGATGCGCTTCACTCCTATTATTGTTGCAGCTTTCGGCCTATTATGAGGCCCTCATATTCTGCTATGTTGTTGGAGACCTTCTCGCCCTGCTGGAAACAGAGATGTACAACATAGTAGAGCTTGTCCTGAGTGGGGGATATAAGCACTGCACCAGCCCCCACGCCCTGCCGTGAGAATGCTCCATCGAAGTACATGACCCAGCCATCTGGTGCCTCGCCTCCTGGGGAGAGAGACCGATCCTCGCCCGCCTTGAGCCTTGGCGCCTCTGTCCATTCTGCCACAAAATCAGCAAGCGCAACTCCCTTGACGATCCTGGTTGTGCTGAACTCCAACTGAAACGCCTGCAGTGTGATGTTCCATTCGGCGATCCTTCTAGCGGAGTTGGGGCTCCTAAGTACCCTTTCCATTGGGTAGGACGAGATGACCTTGATGGGGTGACCTTGAAAGTAGCGCCGCAGCTTACGCGAGGCCACCAAGAGTGTGAGTAAGAGCTTCTAAGGCATGGGGTATCGTGCCCTTGCATCCCGCAACACCATGCTAACAAAGTACACCAGATGCTCAACGAGGGTGGGTGTGCTGACAAGGCCTCTATCCTCTGGAGGTTGAGGCGCTTCCTGAGACGATGGAGCCCCTAGCGCCCGGTTGCTTGGTGCAGCCTCTTCAGCCCTCAGGGCGTCTTCCTGTTGAGGTTGATCTCCGGCTGCCATGGTCGTGGTCCTCGCGAGGCCTTCTTGGTCTTGTGTTGCCACGGCTGAGGCCGTGGCTGGGCATGACGTGGTCTTAGCCTGGAGTTCCTCCCGAACCGCCACCAGGGCTGCGCTGGCGGAGTAGGGAGTGGCAGCGAGGTAGATCACCAGGGACTCGAGAGGGCGCGGTGCCACCATCACTGGAGGGCTGGTCAGATATTTCTTGAGGTCTTGAAATGCTTGGTCGGCCTCTTTTGTCCACTCAAACAGGTCTGTCTTCTTCATCCTCTTGAAGAACGGCAGGGCATGCTCCCTCAGCTTGGAGATGAAGCGTCCTAACACAGTCATGCGACTGGCGAGCTTCTGCATTTCTCTGAGGGTTTGCGGTGGACTCATGTCTTTGATTGCCTTGACCTTCTCCGGGTTGGCCTCGATCCCCCTGTGGGACACGAGGAAGCCCAGTAGCTTGCCAGAAGGGACGCCAAACACGCACTTCTCCGGGTTGAGTCACAGGTCCACCTGGCGGAGGCTCGCGAAGGTCTCCTCCAAATCCTGGATCAAGGTCCTTGCCTCCCGAGATTTCACCACAATGTCGTCGATGTAAGCCTCGGCATTTTTCCCGAGATGCTGGCCTAGGGCAATGTGCATCAACCACTGGAAGGTTGCACCCACGTTGCGCAACCCGAATGGCATGCAGGTGTAGCAGTACACTCCACATGGGGTTAGGAAGGCCGTCTTCTCCATGTCTTCCACCGCCATCTTGATTTGGTGATAGCCCAAAAATGCATCCAGGAAACATAGCCGGTCGCACTCAGCGGTGGAGTCGACAATCTGGTCGATGCGGGGGAGCGGGAACGGATCTCGAGGGTAGGCCTTGTTGAGGTTGGTGAAGTTGACGCACATGCGCTCCTTTCCCCCCTTTTTTGGCATGACAACGGGGTTTGCCAGCCATTCGGGGTAGCGAACCTCGCGAATAACACCTGCTGCCTCTAGCTTGCGGGTTTCTTGGACGATGAAGGCCTGCTTCTCGGTGGAGTGCCGCCTCGCTTTCTGCTTCACGGGGCATACATTGGGGCACACATTCAGGTGGTGATCAATCACCTCCCTTGGGACCCCCGCTAGCTACTTGGGTTCCTACGCGAACACCTCCCTGTTCGAGCACAAGAACTTCACTAGCGCCTCCTCTTGGTTGGGGTCGAGGTTGGCACCTATGGTGAATGTGGCTCCCGAGGACCCGTCTTCCTCAATTGGCACCTACTTGGTCTCTGCCTTGTCCTGAGTGAATAACTGCTTCTTTTTTGTCAGCACAGCCCCCTTGGCCTTGGAGGTGTCCGCGCCGACGGGCTGCACCGTCGCGGTGGCCTTGAGGGCCAACTTGAGGGCCAGCAGAGCCTCCTTGGTATCTCCAGCTACGGTGAGGACGGCGCTGCTCCCGGGCATCTTCATGAGGTTGTAGTCCAGATGGGTTGCTGCCATGAACTGAGCCAAGGCAGGGTATCCGAGGATGGTGTTGTACGGGAGGCCAATGTGGGTGATGTCTAAGTCGACCAGCTCCGTGCGGTAGTTGTCGTGGGTGCCGAAGATCATAGGAAGGTGGATCTTCCCGAGGGAACTGGAAGAACCGCCTCCGACGCCCGAGAAAGGCTTGCTGGGTCGGAGCCGTTCCAGCGGTACATGAAGGAGGCAAAAGGCCTCCACCAAGAGCATGTTGAGGCCGGCACCGCTGTCGATGAGGGTTTTAGTGACGGCCACCTGGCAGATGGTGGGCGTGCAAAGCATCGGGAGCGCGCCCGAGCAGGCGGTGTTGACGGGTTGATCATCCAAGTTGAAGGTCAGGTCGTCCTTGGGTGCCACCCAACCCGGGGGAGCTCCTTGCCGCGCGAGGGTGGCGCCGATTTGGCAGAAGAACGTCTTGGCATGGCGGTCGGAGGGTGGCGCCCGCGAGCCGCCCAGGAGAGCTGTGACGACCGGGGGCGCCGGCGCCACGTAGTGGGCGAGGAAGACACTACAAAAAAAGACAAATCCGTGACATTTTGGGCCGAACGAATTTTTTTCCGTCATACATATGACACTTCTATGATGATAATTGTGACAAAACCCGGTATCATCATAGATGTGGTGGAATCCTACTTCTATGACAAAAAATCATGACAGAAATTGGGCTTTTCGTCCTGGGCGGGCCGGAGACGCAGCTGCATGACATTCTTTGGGCCGTCCATGAGGGAAAAAACCGTGGTAGAAGCGAAGGCGAGGAAAATTTCGGGGAGTTCCCGGTTACGGTGGGAGGTTGGGGGCCGAGTGATGCGTGTTTCTCTCATACATGTACGTGCGTGTGTGCGAGGCGTTGGCTCTAACTGAACCCGAGCGAGGCGTTGGGCTCTAACTGAACCCGAGCGATTGCACTGCAGGCTACGCGTTACTGAACCCGAGCGATCGATCGATGGCTGTTAACTGAACCTGATCGAGCGATTCCTTCGCTACTGCTGCTAACTGAAGCCGATGGATTGGATGAACAGTGAGTGTTGCGGGGGGTTTGGATGAACAGTGAGAGGTGGCGTTGCCTCTGGATGAATAGGACCCCGTGGTGTGGAGGGCTGGATGAACAATAGACGGTGGAGGGGTGGTTTAACAGGACCCCGTGGTGTGGAGGGCTGGATGAACAGTAGATGGTGGAGGGGTGCCCGTGGAGGGGTGGTTGAACAGTAGCCAGTGGAGTAGAGCACGATGGAGGCTGGATGAAGAGGAGCCCGTGGAGGCTGGAGGAGGTCGGCGGTAGCCCATGGAGGTTGGAGGAAGTCGACGGTGGAGATGAACAGTATCCCGTGGAGTCCTGTTTTGCGGTACGCCACACCCCTCCCAATGAACAGGACCCCCGTTTCGACCGTAGCACTCCAACACAAGTCCGTTTCATCCGTTTTGCGGTACGCCACACCCCTCCCGATTAACATGACCCCCGTTTCGACTGTAGGAGGTTTGTTTCCAACGTTTTGCGGTACACCACACCCCTCCCGATCAACAGGACCCCCGTTTCGACTGTAGGAGGTCCGTTTCCTCCGTTTTGCGGTATGCTAGACCCCTCCCGATCAACAGGACCCCGTTCCGAACGTAGGAGGTCCGTTTCCTCCATTGTGCGGTATGCCAGGCCTCATTTCCATCGCCTGTTCCGTCCAAGCCCTCCCGATGAACACGACCACACATTCCGTTCTGACCTAGCCAGTTGTTTCCCCATGAACACGATGACGACACTGTTTCTCCGTTCCGACCCAACCATGTACACAAGCCATGGCCGTACGTATGCGCGAGTAGGAGTTCGAGACCCTGCCCATATGTACATACGTGGCCGTATTTTCTTGCTTGCACCCTGGCCGCTGTATGTACGTGTACATGTTATGTGCGCGTCTCTACTACGACACGTACGCGCCTCTACTACGACATGTACACGCCTCTACTACGACACGTGCGCGCCTCTACATCGACCAATATATATGTACGTACACGGTACACGTTCGCGACCAGAATGACAACGCTACATACGCTTCTACCAGGTGGGTCCCGACTGTCAGGCACTTCCTTGCCTGCGAAGATGTAGCTGGTGGGTCCCAGCAGTCAGGGGGGCGAATCGTTTTGGTTTTTTTTTGCCCGGATGCACTTCCTTGAGTGCGAAGGTGTAGCTGGTGGGTCCCAACAATCAGGGGGGAAAGGTTTTTTCACAAAATACGGTGGTCCGTCCGGTGGGTCCCTGCTGTCAGGTGGAGGAATAATTATTTTGCGCATAATAAGGAGGCACTTTCTTGCGGCCGCCGTGGACCCAGCTGTCAGCCTCTCCATGCACAGTACTCTTCCGATGGAAGTCGGTCATTGACCACATAGACCACGCCGCGCCGAGAGCACCACGGCGGTGGACTATGGCGAGGCCTAGGAAGGGGTTGACGCGGAGCCGGGGAAGACGCAGTAGTGGATGCCCACACGAAGAGGAGTACGAGTGTTCACTGGTTCGGCTATGGTGTGAGGCTGCCGTCGCCGCAGAATAACAAGGGGTGTGGGTGAGTAGAGGGATGGCCTGGCCAGCGGTGGGAGTAGTAGGCGGAGGTGAGGCCTCCGCGGCATCACAGCCGGCCACGGGAGGCAGGAGCATGCGGCACGACCGGTGTTGCTTTGGGTGGCTGGAGCACGAAGACCATAGGTTGAAGAAGCACTACGGTCGTTGGATGAACATCGTACGGTCACTGGAGCTAGAATCGTTCATATTGACTAAGTTGACAAAGCCCTCCGTCCCCGTAAACTTAGTAGGCCCACAAGTCAGCCTCCCACCAAGGTGAGTCCCAGCTAGCAGGGGGAGTATTCATTTTTTTGTGCGTAATAAGGAGGCATTTCCGGTGGGTCCGAGATGACAGCGGGGGGAACTTTTTTTCGCGAAATACAGAGACCCTTCTGGTGGGTCCCAGTTATCAGGTGGAGGAATCATTATTTTGCGCATAATAAGGAGGCATTTTCCTGTGTGGGCCCCCATTGTCAGCCTCTTCCAATGGCTGTTGTTTGTTGACCATGTTGACCTCGCCACGCCAAGAGCACAAATGCGGTGGACGAGGGCGAGGCCCAGGAAGAGAACCACCCGGAGCCGGCGAAGCCACCGCAGCGGATGCCCACGCTGAGGGGAGAACGAGCGCTGACTGATCGGCTGCGGGGTGAGGCTGATGTCACCAGAAAATAACAGGATGTGTGGGTGGTTAGAGGGATGGCCTGGCGGCAGCACAGCCAGCCACGGGAGGAGGGAGCAGGCAGTCCCGTCGGCGCTGGTTTGGGCGGGTGGAGCAGGAAGATCGGAGATTGAAGAAGCACGACAGCCGTTGGATGGACATCCAACAGTCACTGCCGTGTGTTGACTAAGTTGACAAAGCCTTGTGTACGTGTCAAAAAAAATTAGGACAACGTCATCCTCAACCTAGTAGGCCCAGAAGTCAGCCTCCAAATCTACGGAAAATAGCATACAACCCATTAGCCATTATTTTCAATAATTTACAGCCCATTTGCTAATTCTTAAGGATAATTGAGGCCCATATTCTTTTTATTAGCATTACAGACCATATATTCTGGGCACTGCTAAAAAATTCAATGAAATTTTGCATATTTCGGTGCGGTCCGAACTGTTTTAATCATGAATTTTCGAGTTACGTTAAAAATAATTTTCAAAAAATTATATCAAAATAAAATTAAAAAAACAATTCTCCGCAAAAATTGAATGAAATTTAGAATCTTAACTAGCAAGATGCACGTTCGTTGCACGCAACATGAAGATGCATTTGTATGAGTAGTTCATCTTGTGGGAGAAAAGATGATATTTTAATGTAATTGCCAGTTGGCTTTGGTTTCTATAAGAGTAGAGAGTAGAGAAATCCTGAAAAATATGATATTTTAATGCAATTGCCGGTTGGCTTTGGTTTTAAAAATTTACAACCCATTTCTTACAACTTATAGCCCGTTTTCGGGGGAAGCTGATTTCTTACTACTTACATCCCTCCTCATCTTGAAAGATTTGCAACCCAGCAGGGCTGAGAAAAGCAAGTAGGCCTCGGTTTTTGTATTCTCCAAAAAAAAGAACTGGCCTAGCCAATTTCAGAAATAAAAAATATATCAACTGGGCTCGTCATGTGCTTACTAAAAGCGTAAGCGTGGGCTAGACGGGCCACAACCCCCACACAGCACGTAGTTGAGCTCCGTATCTGAAACTGAAAAACAACTGGGCGAGCTGCTGGGTCCCTGGTGTTATCCGCTCGTTGTGTAATTTTCTCGTTTATTGACTACATTGACAATGGCGTGGAACCTAGTTGTCAAACAATTAGGTGGAAGTATTTTTTTGGCTTGTAATAACGAGGCACCTGCTTGCGAACTGCAATGACCCTAGTGGGTCCCTACTATCAGGCTCTCCCAGTACAGTCATCTCCTGATTCCTCTTGGTTATTGACCATGTTGACAACACCAGACGGCGGCGGGCACAACAAGCTAGCCAAGGCGGAGAACGACGGCAAGGCCTCGGACGGGAACGAACAGCAGCCATGGAAGATGCGGCAGTGTAGTGGCAAGTGGAGGGGAGTACGAGGGCAACAACATGCAAGTCAAGCATACAAATGGTACAAAAAGCCCAAGGATTAATTGTTCATCAAATTTTTAGACAAAACCCAGATTGAACATGACAGTAACATCTAACCCAACCACTCTTTTTTGCAGTCACAAACAAATGGATCGGTCTGATCCATAAAATCAACATCCTGTGCAAAACAATTTATTTCAGGATGTCTACAACTTATTGTAAATAGAAGCCGAGCACGTTTAGAAGCCCATTTGTCCACCTGAAACTTCTTTTTTTGCTGTTCAACATGTTTGTCCGTGAGAAATCTCTTGCTGTAAAAATTAAGCCTCATGGACAATAGTAACCTCGCATTCAACATGAAGAATGTGACAAAGCTTCTGTTTGCCTGGTTGGATGCATATCGTCCCATCATTATTGTCCTCAAACGAATGTCATGAGAACTTAGAAAATCCTTGTGCTTATTATGCCAATGATTGGTTATATGTTTTTCTCCATGTGGTTCTACCTAAATAGACATGAAGATTGAAAACAGTTAAGGTCTGAAAAAAGAGTATGTCGAAAGAACAACAGCTGAACAGTTAATTCTAGTACAATATATACGGGCTTTCAATGTGCATGAAATCATCACCTCTATTTATAAATTCTCCAGAGATCGAAAGCATCACAACAAGCCAATAATTATGTCCAGATCAAAACTATACATTCTGATATATATGATCTTGACAGAATCCAGCAGCATTGATAGGCTATAAATGGACGAACTCTTCATTGAGAATATAACATAATATTAGTACCCAAAGTGTACTCCAAGATGATATAAAACTTATGCGCACAAATGAAATGTGCAGCATATGATTACAAATGTGTAGATGATAATATACGGTACCTGAAAAGTGAGGAGCCAAACACCAACTCCTTGTGATTATTAAACGGGTCACGAATTACACCCATGGTATCCAGTTTGGGCACAGAGACGACAGTTATTTCTGAAGGTGTATAACAATTATGAAGGAGCAACCTTTCAAGTGAATGGGCATCTTCGATGATGAGCTGTTGTCCTTTAAAACAAATTCAATGCTTTTAAGGTGAGGCGACTTTATTTGGAGACAACTGATACTGATTTCTATTTCCAAAACAATCAGCAAGCGCTCCAGGGCAGGGCAACTGGAGGGATGATGCTGTGCAGTGAGGCCTCCGACAGATAAACCACCACAAGCGAAAGTTTTTTTAGTGGTGGGAGTCAAAGCATTTGTACCAGATCGTCTGGTAGATGGCACCAAGCGAAGGTGGCGGTGTGGAGAGAGGAGGAAAACCACGAGATGGATAACGGTGGTGTGGGCACGAATTCTTGGTATGTTCGTGGTATGAAACTTTCATGGTAATGGTAGAACTAAAACTGCTGGAGTTTTCTGAATTCAGGGGATGTCAGCCAAGCGTCCACCTTGCCGAGTATGGACAATAGGTAGCTTGTCGGGATGCAGAGGCATTGAACGGGGCCCTGCTGGTGAGAAGAGATGATGGCTCTGAGGAGATCAAATTCAGGAAGGATAAATTTATGACGACAGTCGAGATTGAGGGGCGCGGTGCGCCATAGAGGGCGCCACCGAGTTGAGAGGACTTATGTGCGGCAACAATCCTTGGTGGGGAGAAGCGAGATGATCTCCTCAAGGATGACACCCGGGAGATCGCTGATGCGGTCCACCAGAGATTCTACCAGTTCCTCAGATCCGGGTGGGGGGGGGGAGGGCTCGCCGCTTCTCCCCGCGCTACCGGGTGCGGGATCTACAACCAGCGTCGGCGCTGGCGGGAGCCTCATCTTCTTGGCGCTGGGGCTAGCCGACTCCATTTCCTTGTGGGCGTCGCGCCGAGCTCACGGGTTTGAGCAGAGTAGCCAGAGACGAGCCTATAGTGGGGAAGAAGGAGGCTGGGGATTTCTGTAGGAGTGGAAGAAGAGGATCAGGCGTTTTCTGTACGAGTGAGGAACAAGGTGAGCGGGTTTTTCTGGATGAGTGAGGAAGATTGGGGAGCGGGGGGAATTGGGTGGGAGACAGAAGCGGGAGAGCGAGCTATTCGTGTTTATAAGGCCCGCTGCACTAACTACTCGCTTTTTCCCAAGAACCGCTCTCTTCTTTTGTGTTGCTGCATTGGAGCTGGCGCATGGGCTTGGCTGACTGGCCATGCATGCAGGATGCATGTGCCCACCGGCCACTGCGTGCGCCTGGTTTGTTACTAGGTCTATTTAATTGGGTGGTTATGGAGTAAATTAAGGAGATGTATTTTCTCTGTGTGCATCCACCAAATTAGAGGATGCGGTACTGGATGCAAACACTCACATTAAACTAACATTCAGAAGAACAGAAGTTCAGCATGTCTATGCATCTCAATGATTCACCATACTATAACCAATATACAAAGCTGTGAGAAGGTGTGTGTCGGTGTACTAGAGTAGGGGTAACCTAGTATCCCGAACTTGTGCACGGGCAGTTGCAGCGCCTCGCGGCAAGGCTTGTCGGACGACCGCCAGGGTCCTCCGTAGGTTCCTTTGGAGCCATCCAAGAACAAAGCATTCAAGATGAAGAGACAAGGCCCCGGCAAGAGGAGCTTGCCGGGAAGAGACAAGGCCCCGGCAAGAGGAGCTTGCCGGGAAGGCCAACCACGGCACTTCAAGAAACTTGTCACGATACACCGCACGTCCCGGCAAGGTCCGGCGAGCGACAAGCTTCCGGACGCGACAAGACGACAACCCCGACAAGGTACTTGCCGGGGGCCAGCTGCCACTCTGTACCTGCGCTCCAGTGCACCCACCCGCGTGTCGCCATGAGGCTTTCTCAGGGGTTGCGTGGCGGGAGCCTGTGCAGCCAGGGGTACGCGGTGGCAAGCGGAGATGAAGAGAAGGCCATCGTGGCAAACGGTGGCGCTCCTAACGGTCACTTTTTGCACTGTTTAGGCAACTTAGACAGGCATTCAATGACCTTGTCCCCTGCCGTCAGAGTTAGGTAGGGTGCACTGTGTCCACAGTAGCGGTAGCTACACCTACCGCATTCTTTTCCATTTTTACCCCTCTAGTCTATGTTGCCACCTGTTGGTGACCCCTTGAGAGTATAAAAGGAGGCCCATGCGCAACGTAGAAGGGGTTCGGCTCATTTGAAACACCAAGAGCATTCCCACGCTCAGTCAGGTAGCGTTCGTCGCTCCTGAGCAAGAATTCAATACACAAACAAGCAGCAGTAGGGTTTTACGCATCCGTGCGGTCCGAAGCTGGGTAAACTGCTCGCGTGTACTGCCTCGATCTGCTCTTTGCGTGACCTCCGCCCCCCTCCAAACCGAAAGAGGCCCGGTCCCCATAGGTGTTCGTGGATCAGTTTCCCCGACATCTTTGGCGCGCCAGGTAGGGGGCGTCGAGATTGTGTGAACCCCGATCCGGCGTGCACGTGAGCTAAATCTTCATCGTCTTCATCGACATGCCACCGAAGAAGAAGGATTCGGAGGCAGCTGTTCCGTCTGCGTCGCTTTCACCGCCTCCGGAGCAAACGGGTGGTGGAGTGGACGCCGGCGGAAGAACGGGCGTCGACGAGGGAGCTCTTAGTGCGGCCATGTCCAAGGACAAGGCGGCACAGACCTCGGCGTCCATGCGCGCACCGCGCCCGTCTCAGGAGGCGCGGGACCAGCAGCGTCATGCCATTCGCAGCGCCATAGATCAAGCTGGTGGTTCTCGTGGCGTCCAAGACCAGCATGCGCGTCAGCATGCTGGCTCGAGCGAAGTACGGTCGCCTGGACGGGATGCCGCTCCTTCTAACGTGGTTAGGAGTCCGAGTATATCCCGCTCCTCGCACCGTTCACCTCTTCCGCCCGCCAATCCAGCAGAAGCCTTGGCGCAAGCTCAACTACTCCTAGACTACCCTCCGACGGCGGACAAGACCGATGAGTGGAGGGCCACTATCCAGAGCCTCATCGACTTCGCCAACGGCGACACTGCGCGGCAACCAAGCACCTCGTTGCCGCGGCAAGACTGCTGGACGCGAGCCGATGGCAAAAAGACCGGGGGAGGTGCGACTTCCATGCACTCTCCACTACGAAGGCCAAAGTCGCCGACTCGCCGGGTCCACCCCGACAGCGGCTCCACCGCGTCGTCGGACCCACGAGCTCGTCGCGACCAGCGCCAAGTTCTCCATGAACGACAACAAGAAGACGCTCGAACCCGCATCGAGCACCGAAGAGAAGCGCGACATCAATCCGACAAGCACGCTGGGCCCTCTATTGACATGCATGCGCCAGGGGAACCAGGCGATCTGCCGTACGCTGTAGGTTGTCCTGCGTTCACTCATGAGCTGCGGCAAGTCCAGTGGCCCAGCACAAAGAACTTCAAGCCAGACGTACCGGAGAAGTACGACGGCAAGACACATCCGTCGGAGTTCCTCAGCATCTACACCATCGCGGTGCAGGCTGCCGGGGGACGAGACGACAAGATCCTTGCCAACTACTTCCCGCTGGTGCTCAAGCCCAACGTCAGGTCCTGGCTCATGCACTTGCCGGACAACTCCATCTCCTCTTGGGCAGATCTATGCCATCAGTTTGTCGGCGCCTTCACAGGCGGCCACAAGCCACATGGCCAAGAGAGCGATCTTCATCTGCTCACCCAGAAGGAAGGAGAGCCACTGCGCAAGTACATTCAAAGATTCAGCCGCGTACAGCACAACATCCCAGACGTCCACCCCGCCGCAATCATCAGCGTGTTCCATCAGGACATCCGAAACCGCAGGATGAGGGAGGAGATGGCGATGTGTAAGATCAGAGACGTCAGCGAGCTTTACGCCCTGGCCGACAAGTGTGCGCGCGCTGAAGAGGGGAGGAGGCTCCCCGGAGATAATACGGGAGCAGGAGGATCCGACAGTGAAGATGCTGCCCCGGCAAGGAAAGGCCGGCGGCGGAACAACAGAAGGAAAAAAGGCAAGGAAGTGCTAGCTGTCGAGCAGACCGGCAACGGAGGTGGCGCTAAGGAAGCTAAAGCTGGTGGCTCCAACAAGGAGGCCCAGCCTGTGGCGGCCGCCGACAAGCAGGACAGCTCCGGCAAGCAGTATTGTAAGATTCACCGCACCAAGGGCCATGATCTCCAGAACTGCAAGAAAGTTGAACAGCTTGTTGAGCAACAGAAAGCTGAGTACGAGCGGCGCGACAAGGAGAAGGCCCAGGAAGGAACTGGTGGATCCGGCAAGAAACGTCCCGGCCGAGGAGGACGCCGCGGCAAGGCCAAGCAGCGGCAAGGAGACAGACCTCCCCGCGGCCGCGACAAGGATGAAGATGACGACGACGACGAAGATATGGATGATGACGAGGCCGACGAGCAGGAATTTCAGAAAGCCACAGAGGTCCTGTGCGTGTCGGTGGCGCCTCTCTGCATACTTCGCACCGCCAACTCAAGCAGTGGATGCAGGAAGTGAATGCAGCAGAGCCATCCATAGGGTCACGCAAGCCCCTGAAATGGTCCAGCACGCCTATCATCTTCGATATTGAGGACCACCCTGATCGCGTAACTGCGGTCGGGTGCTTGCCGATGTTGGTTTCTCCAACTATCCGCAACCTCAAGGTAACGAAGATATTAGTTGACGGCGGGGCCGGCTTGAACCTGATATCCTCCGCGGTCCTCCAGAAACTCCAGATCCCTGACAGCGAGCTTGAAGAGACCGACACGTTCCAAGGAATCAGCCCGGGAAGGAGCAAGCCAAAGGGAAAGATCACGCTGCCGATCACATTTGGCAGCGAGCAGAACTTCAGGACTGAGAGCGTCATGTTTGACGTTGCCGACTTTCCATTACCTTATAATGGAATCCTTGGCCGTCCAACGCTCGCCAAGTTCATGGCAGCCTCTCACTATGCATACAACATGCTCAAGATGCCAGGCCCGATAAGTGTCATTTTTGTCCCTGGCGACAAGAAGGACGCCCTTATCTGTGCCGACAAGATCTACCGGGAAGCAGCAGCCGCAGCAGACCGCAGGACACTTGCCGCTGAAGCTCCCGGAGGGAGGAAGAACAAGTTCGGCAAGAGCTCTGATGCCCACTCCGGCAAGCGCACCTCTTCGGAGTGCTGCGCTACCATCGAGGACGCACCATCGAGCTCCACCGGCAAGTTTAAGAAGACAATGGCGGCTCCACCAGAGACCAAGAAGGTGTCCGTCAAGGAGGACGGCACTGGTGGTACCTTCACCATCAGTGCCACTCTTGACCCCAAATAGGAAAGCGCGCTCGTTTCTTTCCTGCGGGCGAATGTCGACGTGTTTGCATGGCAACCGTCCGACATCCCCGGTTTTCCCAGGAAAGTGATGAGCACCACCTAGCCGTTTGTCCTCATGCGCGGCCCGTCAAGCAGAGAGTCAGGAAGCAGGCAGTAGAGCGCCAAGAATTCATCGCAGAAGAAATCAAGAAGTTGGAAGCAGCAGGCCTTGTCAGAGGAGTGCTCCATCCCACGTGGTTGGCCAATCCTGTTGTTGTGCGCAAGGCTAATGGGAAATGGAGACTTTGTATTGACTTCACTGATGTTAATAAAGCTTGTCCCGAAGATCCATTTCCCTTGCCGCGCATTGACCAGATTGTTGACTCCACAGCTGGATGTGATTTGCTTTCATTTCTTGATGCATATTCAGGATACCATCAAATCTTCATGGCAGAAGAGGATGAGGAGAAAACTGCATTCATCACACCATGTGGCACATACTGTTTCGTAAGGATGCCCTTCGGGTTGAAGAATGCTGGATCAACGTTTGCAAGGGTAGTCCACGTCGCTTTTGAGCCCCAGATACACAGAAATGTGGAAGCTTATATGGATGATATAGTGGTCAAGAGCAAGGACAAGGCTACCCTGATTCAAGATCAAGATGAAACTTTTGCAAATCTGCGCAAAATCAATCTCAAGCTCAATCCCAAGAAGTGCGTATTTGGAGTCCCTTCCGGCAAGCTTCTCGGGTTCTTTGTGTCACAGCGGGGGATTGAAGCCAATCCCGACAAGATCAAAGCCATCGAGCAGATTGAGGCACCAAAGCGTGTCAAGGATATACGAAGGCTTGCCGGTTGCGTGGCTGCTCTCAGCAGGTTTACTTCTAAGTCCGCAGAGCGCGCCTTGCCGTTTTTCAAAATATTGAAAAAGGCATGTCCGATGAAATGGACTCCGGAAGCGGAGGCTGCGCTGCAGGACTTGAAGAGGTACCTGTCCTCCACTCCAATACTTGTCGCACCTAAGCCACAAGAGAAGTTGCTGCTGTATCTAGCAGCAACCAATCAAGTGGTTAGTGTTGCGTTAGTAGCGGAGAGGGAGGCGGACGATGAGCCAGCAACCGCGGCAAGTGAATCTAGCGACAAGCAGGGGGCTTCTCCGACGAGCTCTAGCCCCGACAAAGTTGAGTCTGCGCAGGCATGCAAGGAGGTGCAGAAGAAAATGGTGCAGCGCCCAGTTTACTTTGTCAGTTCCCTTCTACAGGGGGCTAGATCAAGGTATTCTGGCGTGCAGAAATTGCTTTTCGGCCTTCTCATGGCCTCGAGAAAGCTGCGCCATTACTTCCAGGCACATGAGATAACAGTTGTCACTCGCTTTCCGTTGAAGAGGATATTGCAAAATCCAGAAGCAACAGGCAGGATTGTCGAGTGGGCACTGGAACTGTCAAGCTTTGGCCTCAAATTTGAGAGCACTTCAACTATACAGAGCAGAGCATTGGCAGAATTCATAGCAGAGTGGACGCCAACACCAGATGAAGAAACTCCAGAAACGAGCATCCCCGTCAAAGAGGCAAGCAAAGAATGGTTGATGTACTTTGATGGTGCCTTCTCGCTGCAAGGCGCCGGTGCTGGCGTGCTGCTTATCGCACCCATCGGAGAACACCTCAAGTACGTAGTTCAGATGCACTTTCCCAAGGAGCAAGCAACGAACAATACCGCAGAGTATGAGGGTTTGCTTGCCGGCCTCAGAATTGCGGCGGACCTTGGGATCAACAAGCTCATTGTCAGGGGTGACTCGCAGTTGGTCGTCCGTGAAGTAAACAAAAGCTATCAAAGTCCGTTGATGGAAGCATATGTTGATGAAGTGAGGAAGCTAGAAGCACACTTTGACAGCCTGCAAATGGAGCACGTTCCACGAGCTCAGAATGATATTGCTGACGGCCTGTCAAAATGCGCAACACTAAATTTACCTGTGGAACCAGAGATTTTTGTGCTCAAGCTGACTCAACCATCCGTAAGACCGTCGACTGGACAGAGTAAGAGGAGGAAGTTGGTTTCCGGTGACTATTTGCTGGTAGAGCTTCCCGAAGCCGCCGCCAACAAGGTCCCCAGGATCGACGCCAAGAGTGCTGAGGAGCAGTCTGCTCCGGCGAACCTCTCGGTTTGTTCCGTTGAAGCAAACGCTCCCGACAAGTTTTGCTCCAGCAAGCTTGCCGGGGAACATCACGCTCCGGCCGAACCGCAGGTTCTTGCCGTAGAAGCGGATGTTCCCACAGCAACAGATATGCCTTTAGCCCTTGTTGTCGAGCCACAAGCTCCAGCATGGGCGTAGCAGATTGTCCGTTTCCTTCAGACAGGAGAGCTTCCGAAGAGCAAGAAGAAGCGGAAAGAGTAGCCCGACAGTCAAGTATGTACAAGTTTGTCGACAACACACTGTACAGAATAAGACTCCACGGTGTGAAATTGAAGTGCATTCGCCGGGAAGATGGACAACAGCTGTTGGCAGAGATTCATGGAGGCATATGTGGTCACCACATTGGCGCAAGAGCACTTGCCGGCAAAGCGTTCCGACAAGGTTTCTTCTGGCCGACAGCCCTCCAGGATGCAACTGCACAAGTAACCAAGTGTGAAGCGTGCCAGTTCCATTCCAAACAGATACACCAGCCAGCTCAAGCTCTCCAGACGATCCCTTTATCCTGGCCATTTTCGATCTGGGGGCTCGACATCCTCGGCCCCTTTCCCCGAGCTGTCGGTGGCTTTGAGTTCTTGTACGTCGCCATCGACAAGTTCACAAAGTGGCCGGAAGTGGAACCAGCGAGGAAGGTGATAGCACAGTCAGCAGTCAAGTTCTTCAGGTCGATTGTTTGTTGTTTCGGGATCCCTAACAGGATCATCACCGACAACGGCACGCAATTTACGAGCCGCACCTTCATGCAGTACGTCCAAGATCTTGGCGCCAAGGTCTGCTTCGCTTCTGTTGCTCATCCGAGAAGCAACGGTCAAGCGGAGAGGGCAAATGTTGAAGTGCTGCGAGGCCTCAAGACTAGAACTTTCGACAGGTTGCACAAGTGCGGAAGAAACTGGATTGAGGAGCTGCCGGTGGTTCTTTGGTCGATCAGGACGACGCCAAATCGAGCCACTGGCCAGACACCCTTCGCTCTAGTCTACGGAGCAGAGGCAGTTCTCCCCACGGAACTCGTTTACGGGTCACCTCGAGTGCTCGCTTATGATGAGCTCGAGAAAGAGCAGCTGCGACAAGATGACGCGCTGCTCCTTGAGGAAGACCGTCTTCAGGCTGTTGTGCGAGCCGCTCGCTACCAGCAAGCTTTGCGTCGCTACCATAGCCGCAAAGTTAAAGCCAGAAGCTTCGAGGAAGGCGACCTTGTTCTTCGGCGTGTTCAGTCCACCAAGAATTCCAACAAGTTGACGCCGAAGTGGGAAGGCCCTTATCGGGTGAAACGAGTCACTAGGCCCGGCGTTGTCCGCCTTGAGACCGAAGATGGCATTCCGGTGAGCAACTCTTGGAACATTGAACATCTTCGTAAGTTTTACCCGTAGGGCGCGGTTGCCGGAAGCTTTTCCGGCAACCACCTTTTGTACAAGTCTTGCCGCTGTTGCATGTAATCCTTTGTACAAAGCCGGGCGCAGACCCCGTGCACCAGTAAAGTTCATGTGCCCCGCACATCTTGTCAGTTTTTATGCTGTAATCCTTTTTCGCATATGTTATCTGACACTTTGTGCAGCACCAGACCCTGGTAAGCGATAACGAGCCATAAGGCTCCATATCATTACTTTCTTTCCTTGTCTCTTTCTCAAAAGAAGGAAAGTTCCCTCGCCCACAAGGTTTGCCGGGGGGAGGAGAAGATAATGGTGTGGACTGGGCCGTTCAAGAGAGTTTCTCCTTGCCGGGAAGCAGACGACAGAAAAGCTAAGTTGCTAAAGTTTGAGCAATCAGTTTTTTAACTTTTTGAGTTATTTTCCTTGAACGACCGTGCTTTGTATGGAAAACCTGTGCACGGAGGAACCAACTCGTAGCTAGCTGCGCCCTTACTTTGTTTCGAGTCCGCTCAACAACTTAAGTGAGCTGCAACTAGTTGCGACAAGGTTGCTTGTCGATAGCGACCCTGCCAGCAGGCTGCTGAAGTTCCGCACTCGGCGCTCGCGGCAAGGGTGCCTGCACCGGCAAGTTTCCCTAGAAAGCGTAGGGCAGAACCATACAAAGCCAAGAGTCGAGTAAAGGAAGTAACACATCAATTTTTTGCCTAAGATAGAGTTATATTACAAAAATAACTTGTCGCGCCTCTAATAAAGTGTTCCCATGACATGACTAGCAGCGGCAAGAAAAGAAGAACGGACGGCCTAATCTACGCGACCGCCGTCAACCCTTTTGACCTCGTTCACCCTGTCCACAATGGGTGCGACGAGGGCGTTAAGTGCATCAAGATCAGCGTCCGCCGGCAGCCTCTTGAGGACGTTGGTGAGGTTGAGGCCTGGATTGCGGAAGGCCACCTTCACCAGCACCTTCTCCAGAACTCCAGCACAAATCGAGCGTGACTCGTCGGCCAGCTGCTTTGGGATCCGTTCCCGGAGTTGTTGAAGCGCCGTCGCCACGCCTTTGAAGAACAGAGTGAGCTTGGCGCTGGGTTGGAGGTTCTCGTCGGAGGAGTACCCGAAGCCTTCCACCCCCAATTGCACCAGCTCCTCTTCGATGACTGCAGCAATGTTCACGAGGCCCTCCGTCCAGAGCGCCACAGTATCTCTAAGAAGATTCTGGGTTTCGGCGGCCCTCGCTAGCAGCGCCTCGTTGGCCTTGATGTCCTTCTTCAAGTCTGCCTCCCGTTTCTTGGCGCCGTCCAACGTCTCCGTCAAGGTGGCCAGCTTCAGCTCCAGATCAGCGTTGGAATCCTTGGCGGCGTGCAGCTATTTGCCCTTCTCGAAGAGTTGGCCCTGCAGCTCACCGTGGGCAAGGGCATCCTTCTCACGCTCCCGCTTGAGCGCGGCAAGCTCTTCGCCACCGACCTTCAGATCAACCTCCAACTGTGCCACCTTCCCCTCCAGCTCTTTCTTGGCGGCCTCTGCAATTGCCACAGCATCCTTTGCCTCCTTGAGTGCCCCGCCAAGTGCTCGCTCGCGCTCGGCGAGCTCTTCCTCGTAGCTATCAAGGGTGGCCTTCCGCTGCACTAGTTCACCTTCCCGCGCGGACTGCTTCTCGGCGGCCAGCCTTTGCTCCTCCTCAGCTTCGGCCTTCTCAAGAAGGAAGGCCGTGCGCACCTCGTCGAGTCGCTCCCGCTCCTGCGCCAGGGACCGGAGAGCTTCTTGATTGTGGCCCCGGAGCTCCTCCGCGCGCTTCTCCATGTCAACTCCCGCCTTCGCGACAAGCGCTTCCCGGGAATCCAGCTTGGCTTGCCGGGCGCGATAGAGTGACAGCAGCCTCCGCAGCAGCTGCTCCTCCTTGGGCTCGTCACTGCTGCTTCCCGGCGCGTCAACGATCGACAACCCGGTGGAGGCGAGCACCTCCCCATCCACAACTTCTCCTTCCACCGGCGCCTTGGAGCTTGATGCCCAAGGGAGCTTGATGAAGATGCCCTCGCCAGCCTTCAGATAGGCGCCAGGCTGGGGCTCCTCGGAGCCTGACGCTGCGGCAGCGGCGGAGAGATCGGTGGTCGGTGCAGCGCCTGACGCTCCTGCGGCCTCAGGGCCGTCAGTGTGATCGCCAGATCCCCCGCCAGCTTCCTCGGCGGCAGCTTTGGCGGCCTCTTCACCGGCAGGCACATCGGCACCACCTCCGTCTTCGGCGGCCGCGGCATCATCAGTGTTGCCGCGCGCGTCCTCCCCGCCGACCGCCTCGGTCTCCATCGGATCCGCGGAGGGTGGATCTGACGACCGGAGAAGAATGAAAAGTCAAACAAGCACTCAAGAAGAAAAATCAGCAGAAGAATACAAGGAAAGTTTCGGGCAGGAAGGACTACCTGTGCTGGGATCCGCTGTCATGAGCTCCACCACCGGCGGATCGTTAGCACTGTCCCTTGCCGGAGACTCCTCCCTTGCCGGAGGCTCCTCCCTTACCGGAGAACGCTCCCTTGCCGGGGAGTCCGCCCTTGGCGGCGTAGTCGAAGCAGACGACGAGTCGGAGGTGATCACCACGCCCTCCTGATGAAGCTGTTCTGCTCCTGCGCAAACAAACCAGTGATCAGATGTCAACAAAGGAAAAGAGCAACCACGCGCGCCCAGAAGCAGAAAATAAACCATATACTTACGCTGGGGGCTGCGCTGGGGCCGCTCTGCGAAGTAGTGGCCGGATCCGGCAAGGTGGTCTCGGGTGCGCCTCCTGCCATCGCGGTGGGCTCATCCTCGATGATCACCACCTGAGCCTTGGCCCTGTTCGCCGCCCTCTGGGCCAAAGTCCTGAAAAGGGAGAGTCCAGGGTAGGTCAGATCAGATGCAAGACAAGAATAGCAAGTTGAATAACTACAAGAACAACAAGGGAATCTTACTCTTCTTCCTCTTCCTCGTCGGAGCTGAGCGCGGAGAGGTCGAAGTTCGGCCCACCTCCGGCGCGACGAGGTGGAGTGGTGGGATCCCTTGGCCACTTGGCGAGGACTGCGGCGCCAGCCCGGGATGACCCCGCCCCAGTTGCCACTGCGGCGGGAGGCGCACCCGCGGCAACCGTATTTGCCGCGGCGGAGCGCGTTGTGCGGGGATGCGGCTGTTGACCAGCTTGCCGCCCTGCTGCGTCCCCGATCCTGCGGAGGCGCCTTCTTGGCTGCACTGGGGGCTGCGCTCCGGGCCCTGCTCCCGGCAAGCTCCCCGGAGATGGCGGGCCGCTAGCACCCTCGGCGGGCTCGCTCAACTCGGCGTCGGGCGCGGCAAGCTCTTCTTCGTCTTCAGGCCACTCCCGCTCGGCAAGACTCATCGCCGATGCCGCGTCCGCTTCCTCCATCGTGAACCCAAATTCACCCGCAGCTGCAGCTGCCGCCGCCTCTTCCGCCCTGGTGGCGATGCGTTCCATCTCTTGATCGGTGGTGTCGCGGGTGAGGAGCTTCTTGTCGTCAGCATTGACCGCTACTTCCACTAGGCTGTCGAAGAACTGCTGCACAACGTCTCCGGCAGGCTCTTGCCAAGTTGGAGTGATCTCGTGCGAATCACACAACGGCATCATGGCGCAGATGCGGTCGCGCGAGGAGTTGTTGCACAGAGGAACGACGCCTGCCGGCAACCTGAACCACTCGGGATGCTGTGCGTCGTGCTTGAATATCTCCTTGAGTATCCCGTCCAACTCTATGACGGTGAAATTGAAGTTGAGGCCTGGGCGCAACCTCATGATATCTTCCGGGCCTCCAAATTCCCAGGCCGGCCTCCCCCTCGCCTGCAGAGGGGCGATGCGCCGGCGAAGGAAATCTGCGCCGACAGCTCCTACAGTCAGCCCGACAAGCCTGAGACGCAAGATCCGAGTGGTGGCGATCTTCAGCTTGTCGTCGTCCACGGACATAGCGCTCCAGTCGTTGCCCCGCACTGTTGGGGCTTGGCGTAGGGCGGTGAACGGCTGCGGGCTCTCCTCTACAACCCAGCACCAATCTGCTCTCCACTCGTCCCACTTGCTGCGGAGCTCCCCCTCCAGATAGGTCTCCTTCTTGCCGGCCCGCGAGATCCAGGCGATCCCGCCCGCAAGAGGTTCCCCTCTCTCGACACGAGGCATAAAGAAATGGCGGAAGAGAGCTACGTTGGGGTGGACTCCGACAAAGTTTTCGCATAGATGGGCAAAAACTGCCATGGTCAGAATGGCGTTGGGGGTGAAGTCAAGGAGGTGGAGTCCATAGGTGTTCATGACGTCGCAAAAGAAATCAGAGAATGGCGGGCAGAGCCCGCAGTAGAAGAACACGGCGAAGAAAGGATATCCGCCAACTGGAGCTGCTTGCGAGGCGACGGCGGAGAGTACCTTCGTGCGCGGATGCGCCCGCGTCTCCGTTGACCAGAAGAGATAGTACCACTCCCTCAGCTCCTTCGCGGAGAGCTCGGGGGGGAAAGTGGCCCGCTCCTTCCGCAGCGCCTCAAGCCGCTGCGCTTCGGTCGACTTCACAGCTTTCGCGGCCGCAGCCTTCGTGGCCTTCCCATTCCCGGGCTTCGGAGGCATGGCGGAGGCGGTGGGGGAGATCGACGGTGCTGGTGGTGGCGGAAGCGACGGGGGCGGAGCGCTGCTCTCTCTCAACTCTGCAAGCGGAGGAGGGCGGCGGAGATTTCTGAGATTGCAGCAGCGAACGGCGAAGGTGGGGGAAATGCCCCTGTTTCCCCTCCTTATAAGGAGGAGGGGGCGAACGTTACGCTCGTTCTGAATAAAGAACCACCCACGATCTCCCCCATGACGCCGCGATTGATGCGTGCCGTTATGGGGGGCGCGGTGGATACGGAGTTAGATTCGGCACGACCCAGGCCCGCGCATGCCCGTGCCCTGTTTTGGGCCTGGCCCAACAGCGCTCGGCACCGTGTGTGGCCCAGGCCCGGGGGCTCATGTCGGTGTACTAGAGTAGGGGTACCCTAGTATCCCAAACTTGTGCACGGGCAGTTGCAGCGCACCGCGGCAAGGCTTGCCGGACGACCGCCAGGGTCCTCCGTAGGTTCCTTTGGAGCCATCCAAGAACAAAGCATTCAAGATGAAGAGACAAGGCCCCGGCAAGAGGAGCTTGCCGGGAAGAGACAAGGCCCCGGCAAGAGGAGCTTGCCGGGAAGGCCAACCACGGCACTTCAAGAAACTTGTCGCGATACACCGCACGTCCCGGCAAGGTCCAGCGAGCGACAAGCTTCTGGATGCGACAAGACGACAACCCCGACAAGGTACTTGCCGGGGGCCAGCTGCCACTCTGTACCCGTGCTCCAGCGCACCCACCCGCGTGTTGCCATGAGGCTTTCTCAGGGGGCGCGTGGCGGGAGCCTGTGCAGCCAGGGGTACGCGGTGGCAAGCGGAGATGAAGAGAAGGCCATCGTGGCAAACGGTGGCGCTCCTAACGGTCACTTTTTGCACTGTTTAGGCAACTTAGACAGGCATTCAATGACCTTGTCCCCTGCCGTCAGAGTTAGGTAGGGTGCACTGTGTCCACAGTAGCGGTAGCTACACCTACCGCATTCTTTTCCATTTTTACCCCTCTAGTCTACGTTGCCACCTGTCGGTGACCCCTTGAGAGTATAAAAGGAGGCCCATGCGCAACGTAGAAGGGGTTCGGCTCATTCGAAACACCAAGAGCATTCCCACGCTCAGTCTGGTAGCGTTCATCGCTCCTGAGCAAGAAGTCAATACACAAACAAGTAGCAGTAGGGTTTTACGCATCCGTGCGTCCCGAAGCTGGGTAAACTGCTCGCGTGTACTGCCTCGATCCGCTCTTTGCGCGACCTCCGCCCCCCTCCGAACCGAAAGGGGCCCGGTCCCCATAGGTGTTCGTGGATCAGTTTCCCCGTCAGTGTGGAAATAAAAAAAATCGGTCGATGCTTCTCTGAGCAAAGGGCCTCCCTACACACACATTAATTTCCTGGGCATGCTTGTTTCTTCTCAATGTTGCGAGAACTTTGAGCATGTTGGCAACTCCATAGCTAGCTAGCTGCCTCATCTTGCAATTGATGCTGACACATTTGCAGCAAACACATGAGGCAATAGAGATGACTGAACATGGGTCCATATTGTGCAGTTCCCCTGATATAATAGTCATTGTCCTGAATCTGAAAAGATAGGAAAATAGTAGCTATACTTAAATGATGTTGCAAAACAGTAGCACGTATCAATAGCTCGGCATGACAAAACACGATCATGTGGACGAAGGGGATACTGACCTGCCTGAGGAAGATTACATATAATTTCATATGTCCTTGGTTGATTTCCACCTTCGGCTGCACTGCTTGTTTGGTCCTCCACACATGACAGGATCATTCCACACTGCATTCAGCAAGTCAACGTACGAATAAGCTAATTTCATCTTGCGGTGGTCATTGTACCTAGTTACGAATGTAGGAATACCTGGAGCACCATGAGGTTAGCTGACAGCAGGTAGATGCAGCCATAGAAATTTTGTGCGGTGCTACCAAAATTGAGGTTTGTATCCCTTCCCGTTATGAGAATTCTTCTTGAAGTTGGTAGAATGTGACGGCTTGTTCTTTGCATCAAACTTGCTTTCCCCTAAGATTTGTTCTTGTTGTTTTGGGGCTGGTTGGGCTGGAAGTTCTTCTCGTGTACCATGTGGGCACTAGAATCTCCCTCAGCGACCCGAGCACGTGTGTCTTTTGCTCTCGCCTTCTCCTCAAAATCATGAGTGCTAATGAGATCCAAAACAGAAAACTCATGTCTCTTGTTTTCAGAGAAGTAGAAAAATCATTCCACGAAGGTGGAAGCTTGGCAATGATGGTCCCAGCAAAAAAATTGTCCGGCAACACACACTTAAAGTACTCAAGTTCCTTAGAGGGTGACTGTATCTCATGAGTCTATTGAACAACAGAGCACTCATCAGTCATCTTGTAGTCATAGAATTGCTCCATGACGTACAACTCGTTGCCAGCGCCCGAGGGCCCAAACGTGGCCTCGAGCGCAGCCCACATGTCTTTGCCACTGTCAAACGACATATATGAATCCACAATGGAATCGTCAAGAACACTCAGCAGGGCGGCTTTCAAGAGGGTATCCATGTTCTGAAAAGCTTCCTACTGTGTAGGATTAAGATCGCCCTCAGGCTTACCCTTAGTGGCATCATAGCAGTACATGATCTGAAACCAATATACTACTCTTGTGCACCACCTTTTATATTGCACCCCCTTAAAAGTAGGCGGCTTCAAAAGTGCAGCAAAACCACTCGGAGTAAATTACCTGTAATCAGGTTTTTGGATTGGATTGTTGAATATATGAGCAATTTAGTATGAGATTTAATCTGAATCAGCAGTAAATAGATCATGACAACAATTGCAAACATCAAAGTAATGATGCAAACTAAACAAGGAGGACAGAATCACATACTGTACAGCGGGAGCAGAACCGATGTGGTTGATGTTGTCACTCATGTCGTTGATGAAGAGGTTACCAAGGTCGGGGAAGAAGGCTGTCGTTGAGGAAGTCATCGCTGGCAGCAGTCACAGGAGTGTGCTCCCCAAAAACCTGATCGCCCCTCTCCCATACAGGATCACGAAAGGCGGGGTTCGGAGGACTACAGTCCCTTCTTGCGGTGCACGCCGGAAGGAGGGCAGGAGAAGAATTGCATGGCGGCGCTAAGATCTGGAATGGTGCGAAACCATATGATATAGCGGCGGCTAGCGTAGAGCATGTCAGGTCGGTCGTGCGAGTATAATAGTAGGCCTTTGGCCCCCAAACCCCTCGTCCAAGTCAATAATAGCTCAAAAAAGTCAATAATAGCCCCACCAAGGTTTGTCTCAAAACAAACGGAGTAATTAAGGCGTCCGTTAGTCCCTTTAGTATAAATACAATATCATTAATAATGGCCCCACCTTTTGTCTCACAAAGTATGTTGGAGTACAACCGGCTACACGTTTACAACCCGCTTCTCTTCTCTCTCCTCTTCTATCTCCTTCAACTAAGCACAAATACTATATTTAAATCCTTATAGCCTGCTTATGTCATCTAATTGTAGTACTTGCTCTAAAGTTACTATCCACTGTGTAGTCTGAAATGCCAGGCGTGCTGCGGGCGGTGCCCTCGGTCGGCACGCCGCTTCAACGGCGGAAGCAGTGAGAGATCGCGTCACCCTGACTTGCCATCAGTGTGGAGCGGCGGGTGTCAGTGTCAAAACCGGCGGATCTCGGGTAGGGGGTCCCGATCTGTGCGTCTTAGGCTGATGGTAACAGGAAGCAAGGGACACAATGTTTACCCAGGTTCGGGCCCTCTCGATGGTAACAGGAAGCAAGGGACACAATGTTTACCCAGGTTCGGTCCCGATCTGTAGGGGGTCCCGATCCTGCTTGATTAATATTGAAGATATGAGTAGTACAAGAGTAGATCTACCACGACATCGTAGAGGCTAAACCCTAAGAGCTAGCCTATGATGGTATGATTGTCCTTGTGATCGGCCTTCTAAGGACCATCCTCTCTGGTTTATATAGACAATGGAGAGGGCTAGGGTTTACATGGAGTCGGTTACAAGGAAGGAAACATAATATCCGGATAGCCAAGCTTGTCTTCCACGCAAAGGAGAGTACCATCCGGACACGGGCCGAAGTCTTGAGTCTTGTATCTTCACGCTTCAATAGTCCGGACGATGTATATAGTCTGGTTGTCCGGATACCCCCTAATCCAGGACTCCCTCAATAGCCCCTGAACCAGGCTTCAATGACGATGAGTCCGGCGCGTAGTCTTGTCTTCGGCATTGCAAGGCGGGTTCCTTCTCCGAATACTCCAATGTACCCATCACGACGAACAGTGTCCAGCATCTCATCAGCATTGTACTCCTCGGCTTCAGTGCTTTAATAATGACCCTTTCCATGTGTCGAGCGAATGCCAGGGGTCGAGGCATTTTTGCATTTTCCACCCTCGATCCTTCGGGCTAACCGCCTATTTGAAGAGACGGGGATTCCCAGATCCAAACCTCACTCTCCCTCCTCGAGCAAGCATCCAACAGAGCGCCCCAAAAAAACCATTCCAACATGGCCGGTCGTCGTAGCTCTTCGGCTCGCTCCCCTTGCCCCAAGCCGGGGGACTGGGGATAGTGTTCAGTTTCTCATAGTTGTTTGATAAAGTTACAAACCCAAGGGCTTCTCCCGCCGGTGTTCATGGTCCCTGTTCAAGCCGGAGTGGCCACCTATAACGGCGGAGAACAAGCGGAGAGATCTCCGAATTCGTCTCCAGAGGAGCGAATATGCCTCATTTCGCATCTATTAAGGGGCGTCGGGTTTCCTATTCATCCATTCCTTCATGGGCTCCTGGAGTTCTACGGCCTCCAGTTGCACAACTTTACCCCAGCCTCCGTACTACATATAGCAGGGTATGTCGCCCTTTGTGAGCTATTTCTAGGCTACGAGGCCCATTTTGTACTATGGAAGAAGCTGTTCTACCTTGTCCCCCGCAACCAGGGAGAATCCCTATGTGAAGTGGGCGGGGTCGAAGTATGGCGTATCGCTGAGACCGGATACCTATCCAGCACTCCCAAGAAGGCACCAGATAACTAGGCTTCAGAGTGGTTTTATATTGACGACGCTCCCCTTCCGGATCCAGTCCGGACAGGACTCCCCATGTTTACTAACACCCCGCCGAGGGCACGTCTAAGCTGGCGCCCCCGAGGCCCCCAAGAAGAGGATTCCAGGGAAATACATTTCCTGATGAGCAGGATAAAGTTACTAGCCAAATCCATACTGACGATAGTCGAGGTCATGGCAATATGCATAATGCGGGGAGTGCAGCCGCTTCAATATCGGGGCAATCCCATGTGGAATTACAACGGGACAGACGATGCCACCCGCTATGGCCATAAGAGTCCGAACTCCCCCAGCGCTCTGGCAAGGATACTGTCCGACCTATACAAAGGAGAAGAGGAAGACTTCCTCCATATCAAACCGCGGGACGGATTCTCCATGTATAATCCCCCAAACTGGGTAAGTTGTCATTTATTTCCTTGCTTCACTTATCGTGGCGTTCTTTGCTAAAGTTACCTGCATTGATATTTACGAGCAGGAACTGAGGAGGGCCGTAGAAGGAATCTCCAGCCCTTCCCCGCAACCAGAGGAACCCGAAAGGGACCTGGATCCAGGACTCGAAGAAGACCCAGATGCGGCCGTGGAGCTTGCCGACGGGATATTTTATCAGGCGAGCCATGACGGCGCCTCAGTGGCTATTACTCCTGATTATCCCGGACTGCTAACCTTGTCGTGTCTAAGCCAAGCCGAAAACTCGATCCTCTGAAGAGGACTCTTTCCTGATGTCACGCCTTATCCCTGAAGCGTTGTGTTTTTGCAGAAGCGACGTTCGGAGCGCAGAGCCGAGCCCCTAGGGACCCGTCAGCCACAGGCGTCCAGATTGGGTAGGCTCAAGAGGAAAGCGGTTAGGGCCGACACGCCTCTATACAGGTAAGGAAACAACCTATCATGTAATTATTGTTATTTGAAGTATAACAACGCCCTTCACATCCTGGCAGGAAGAGGAGTATCTGGACTATATCCGGGGATCCTGCCAACCACGCCTCCACCAGTCGGGCTCCAGAATCGACTTCGAGAGAGGAGGCGGACGTAGGGCCGATGCCGCATAGTCCTCCGACAGAGAATGCGGATATGTTTTTGGCCACAAACTCCAAAGTGGAGAGCGCCGTGAATCACCGGCGCCGGAGGGCCGTGCTTTAGAACAACATCTTTTCCGAAGAGGCTTTTAATGCCTTCAATTCGGCAGACGGATACGTCCGAGCTGCTCGAGGCGGGCTTGCTCAAGCGACGAACCAGTATACCAAAGATATACGGGTAAGAAATTTTGATAAGTATGTATAGCAGTAGCCCCTGAGACTTGAAACGGTTGGAACAACTGTTTTAAGGATCAATTTATGCGCAGGTTCTTGTAGATAAGAATCAGCAATTGTCTCGGGAGCTAGAGGAGTGCAAGACCCAACTGAGGGCCACGGTTGCCAAGCTAGAAGAATCCCAAAAGGCTTCAGTTGGAACATTTATCTTGATTGTACAAAAATGTACCAATTAGCAACTGGCTGGTATGAAAAATTTAACAGAAAATTCTGTAGATAACCCTGGAGTAAATCCAGAGGGTGGGAGAGATGACGAGTCGCATCTCCAGAGTCAACTAAAGGCCGGCGAGCGCATTCTTACGCAAGTTTGGCAGGAGAAGAACAATCTTCAAGATGCCAATGCCCGGCTGGACGTAGAGTTAAAAGACGTCTGTGCCCAGCTGGCGGACTCTGTAAGGAGAATAAAAGGATTCGACACGGCATTTATGGTGAGTGCCTAGACGAACTGTATGATAGTTCAGCGTGGAAGTGTATTGAAAGAATTTTGCTTGTAGGAATTTTAACGGGTCCCCCCGAGGAGGAGATGCCCTCATCTACAGGTGATGTACTGCAAAAACTTTCACAGTTGCACGAGCGAGCTCGGCGGGTGATGCACGTCGTTGCTCATATCTTGTGGCCATCAAGCCCCCTGCGAAATGGCATGGGGGAGATTGTGGATCTGCTTCAAGGAGCCCGGCGGCGCTTCCAGCTATGGAAGATATCAGCATGCCGGCAAGGTGCAAGAGAAGCTTGGGCAATGGTGAAGATGCGCTACACCAAGCTGGACCCGAACCATATGGCCGAAGTAGGACCGACGGGGCCCGACGGGCAAGAAATTCCCGTAAGTCTGGTATATGACCAGGTAGCGTTAGCCGCTAAGTATTCACAACAGGATTGTAAACTAGATAGCATGTTGGATGGCATAGAGGAGGAATATAGCCAGTCCAAGTGACTGTGTAATTTAATGGGCATAAGTAGCCCCTAGCCGGATTAAAATCATTTGTCATGGCAGACCTTTTCGCTTCAGCCCCCGGATCCTATAGTCTGGGGTGTGTCCGAATACCCGCTCAGTTATATAAAACCGGGGTATGCGTGGAGACCAGACGTAGGGGTCATAAGTTCTTGAACAGACAAGTACACAACTAGTTATGTTATATTACATGGATAGTAAGAAACATCTTCCAGGGAGAATAGTTCCGTTAGGGGTTCCTTTCCGTGGGAATGCATGCGACAAAGCACATGTCCGGACTGCGAACAAAGGCGCAGGATACAAAACTTCTGGGGATTTATGTTATGATAAACGAAGACATCTTTTGTTCACCGACCAAATATTCTCTTAAGGAAACTAGCTTTCAGCTTCACCCAGTCTGAGGTACACATCCGGCTCAACCGACAGTAACAATTGCGGAGGTGCTCCCCTTATGCCCTAGCCGAATTAACGGGAACGTAGGCATAAACACAGGAGCCAGGCAACCCAGCTTGGCCACGACTTAAGTCATATCGATGCATATAATGGTGAAGAAAAGACACACATGAAAAAAGGAAACTCATGTGTGATGGGCAAAAAGCCTTGAGCGTAATTTTTATTTAGCTTCCGTATAGGAAGCCCCCAGGTATTTCTTACACACATTGTGCGGCCGGAATAATCTAGGAGTCCGTACTGTATGGAATACTTTGTGTGAAGAGAAAAAGATCGAAAAGAAAGAGGGAGTGAGCATAATAAAAAAGGAGGAGGTAAGGAGACAAACACTGAGTTCGGCACTAGGCATAGAATCTCCGAAGTTTGGCCGCGTTCCATGGGTTCAACTCGAGTCTGTTATTGGACGCATTACGTAAGCGGTATGCTCCTCCGGTGAGAACTTGGTCGATGACGAAGGGGCCTTCCCACTTGGGTTTGAGCTTGTCCTTCTTCTTCTCCAGTAAGCGTAGAACGAGTTCGCCAATATTATAAGTTTTGGCCCGTACTTCTCTGGTTTGGTATCGCCGAGTCTGTTGCTGATAGAATGTCGAACGGGCCTTAGCGACATCGCGCTCCTCCTCCAGGGCGTCCAAGTTATCCTGCCGATCTAACTCGGCTTCCTTCTCTTCGTACATGCGTACGTGTTGCGAATCATGTATTATGTCGCAAGGTAGTACTGCTTCGGCACCGTACACCATAAAAAATGGTGTATATCCGGTGGTGCGATTTGGCGTGGTCCGCTGCCCCCAGAGTACGGAGTCGAGCTCCTCGACCCAATGAGTATCCGACTCTGCCAAGGATCGCACTAGTCTGGGTTTGATGCCACTCATAATGAGACCGTTTGCCCGTTCGACCTGGCCATTTGTTTGGGGATGGTAGACGGAAGCATAGTCGAGCTTAATGCCCATTTTGCCGCACCAAGATTTCACCTCATCGACCGTGAAATTTGAGCCATTATTGGTGATGATGCTGTGGGGGACACCGTATCGGTGTACGACCCCGGATATAAAGTTGATTACTGGTCCGGATTCGGCCGTTTTCACTGGTTTGGCTTCTATCCATTTGGTGAACTTATCTACCATGACCAATAAGTATTTTTTTCTTGTGGCTTCCCCCTTTAAGGGGTCCAACCATATCCAGCCCCTAGACCGCAAAGGGCCAAGTTATGGGGATTGTTTGGAGAGCGGTAGGGGGCATATGACTCTGATTGGCAAAGAGTTGGCAACCGACGCGATGTTGGACAAGGTCCTGTGTGTCTGCTCGGGCCGTCGGCCAATAGAAACCTATATGGAAGGCCTTGCTGATGTAACGCCCCGAGACCGACGCTCCCGAAGGCTTCCAGCTATTCCGAGTTTCGTCGTGTGATTTGTTTTGTTCGTTGCATTCATCCTTGCATCATGTGCATTGCATCATGTCATCATGCAACCCCTTTTTATGACTCACCTAAGTAAATTGCATAGATCGTTGATCTATTTAAATCAAGGGATATTCACATGGTTATTTCTCTTTAAAACATATTCAAAGTCTCCTACTATTATTAGGGAGCTATAATGAAATTATTCCATTTATTTGGAATTAACCATAACCCACTTGCAAAATATCCCATGCTGTTGTTATCTCAATTCTTGGTCTCCAACCTTGCCCATAATTTCTTTCATCATTTTCCGGAGCTCCACCAAAAATCTCAACATTTTTGGACACTTCTAAATCCTAGTCCTTGTTCAAACCATTTGAATTAAATTCAAATGACTTTGAATTTAATTCTTGCAATCTTGCCCACACCATTTTTCTTGGAACAAGCGCATTTTTGTGAGTCCGGGAAATTAATCCCCTTGCCCAAATTCTTGCCCACTCATTTCTTTTCTCTCCTTTTCTTTCTTTGCTTTTCTGTTTTTGTGAGAGATTTGAAGAAGTGAGAAAGAGAGAGATAGATGCCAAGCAACAACAGCCGACCAGGCCTCTGGCCTTTTCCCTCTCAGCGGTCTGGCCCAGCAGATCGAGGTCCAACCAGCAAACCAGGCCGGCCCATTTGCCCCTGGAGGTCCAGCCGCCCCACCAGCTCGATAACCCTAGCTACCCCAACCCTTGTCCTCTCGATCTCTCCCTTCGTTCTCCTCCTGCGCCGCCGCACACCCAACACTCGATCCCCATCTCCCTCGCAGCCTCTCTCTCCCGATCCCATCACCCCTCTTCCTCGCGTCGCAATCTCCCTTTCGCTCGAACCCCTCCTCCCGAGCGCGCCTCCCGTGGCGCCCCGCATCAGCCGGCATCCTTCCTCTCCTCCTCCATGGTGCCTCCTCGCCACCCGCGGCCTGCAGCCCCGTGCCTCCCTCCGTGGTCGGGCTTGAGCAGGAGCTCCCCGAGTTGGTGCCCGTCCGTCACCTCCACACGCCCCTCCGTCGTCCACTTCCGGCGCCTCTGACCCTCCTCTGCATCGTCTCCCCGTCGACCACCAGGAGCTCCTCGCTCGCTGTCGCAGCGCCTCTGCCTCCTTGCCATGGCCCCTCGCAAGCTTCCTCTGACGTTCATGGCCTCTCCAGCCTCCAGGAGCTCTGCTTCCCAGGCTGATGCCGGCCCCACTATGTCTTGCTGCTGCTCCGCCATCGACCTCCTGTTGCTGCAGGACTCTTCCCATCGTGCATCGTGGCTGTGTATCTCGTCGTGTACCACTACCGTTGCAAGAATCGAGAACGACAAGTCCTAAGACCCCAAGTACCACGACGACGGACGAATAGTACCACTACCTCCTCTACCGCATCTACGGAAACCTGAATCGCCAAGACCGGACCTGTCAAGTACCCCTTCGGATTTGTCGAGACCCTCATGTACGACTACACCCGGTGATGCGTCAAGTACCTCTACCGTCGACCCCGTGGGCGTTAAGTTCCTCTATGAAACGTGTACCACTACGCCCAAGTTCCACTACAAGATGTACAACTACCGTCGCCGTGTACGACTACTTCCACGACGTCCGTGAACAACTACTTCCACTACGACCGCTGCGAGAAAGACTACTTCCCCTACACCGTATCGAACCCAAACCACTCTGAAATGCACGCTTCAAAGGTATAATTCCGAGATGATGACCGCCTGTGGACCGAATGCACGTGTTGTATGAGATGCTCGTGTTTGCACCGTGATTGAATTGTCGCTTGCGATGCCCCTCTTTTGCCATGCCACCAACATGTGGGGAACCTGGTATCCGGGATCACCTCACCATCTTTTGCATCTTCCGCACATCCGCACACTTGCTCTTTTGCACGGGTACTCAATGAGTTATCGGAATCGATATGTTGTTGTGACATCATTTTCGGAGTCGTTGCCGTGGCACCCGTTTCGTTCCGCCATGGTGACCAAATGCTCCTTATCATCTTCATGTCAACTTTTTCATAAAAAATGCATAAACCTTGGTTATGTCATCCGCATCATGTTAACAACATTTAAATGGTTAAAATTGTTGTTTCCTTTAAATACTAAGTGACATGTGGGGATTTACCGGAATTGTTGTTTCTTGTTTCCGGCCTCACCTAAACTTGCCTAAATAGTTAGTTTATTTATGCTTCACCTCTTGCCATGCTTAACAACATTTAATATTGTTTGGTAGCTTAAACAAGATTAAACTAAATATGTCAATGTGGTGTTTTGTCAATATGCAACTCGTTGCATATTGAGCTCCACTTAACTTGTAGTATAGTTTGTTGCACTTTGCCATGCCATGCCTCTTTAAACCGGACATGCATCATACTTGTTTGTGCATCATGCCATGACTATGCTTGTGTGTTTACCATGTTGTTTGCTTCTTTCCGGTTTGCATCTCTCGTTAGCTTCGGTTTCGTTCCGGAGTTTTGAGGATTTGTTCGACTACGTTCGTTTGTCTTCTTCATGGACTCGTTCTTCTTCCTTGCGGGATCTCAGGCAAGATGACCATTACCCTTGATATCACTTCTATCTTTGCTTGATAGTTGCTTCGTTCTATCATTGTGCTGCTCTACCTATCAGTTGTTTACCATGCCTCCCAAATTGCCATCTTAGCCTCTAACCTTTTCACCATTCCTAGCAAACCATTGCTTGGCTATGTTACCGCTTTGCTCAGCCCTCTTATAGCATTGCTAGTTGCAGGTGAAGTTGAAGATTGCTCCATGACGGACAGGATTATGTTGGGATATCACAATATCTCTTATTTAATTAATGCATCTATATACTTGGTAAAGGGTGGAAGACTCGGCCTTATGCCTGGTGTTTTGTTCCGCTCTTGCCGCTCTAGTTTCCGTCATACCGGTGTTATGTTCCCGGATTTTGCATTCCTTACGCGGTTGGGTGATTTATGGGACCCCCTTGACAGTTCGCTTTGAATAAAACTCCTCCAGCATGGCCCAACATTGGTTTTAACATTTGCCACCTAAGCCTTTTTCCCTTGGGGTCTGCAGACTCAAGGGTCATCTTTATTTTACCCCCCGGGCCAGTGCTCCTCCGAGTGTTGGTCCAAACTAGAGCACCATGCGGGACCATTCCTTGGCAACTTGGATTACGTCGGTACATGTATGCTTAGCTTATTCGGTGTGCCCTGAGAACGAGATATGTGCAGCTCCTATCGGGATTTGTCGGCACAGCGGGTGGTCTTGCTGGTCTTGTTTTACCATTCGAAATGTCTTGTAAACCGGGATTCCGAGTCTGACCGGGTCTTCCTGGGAGAAGGAATATCCTTCGTTGACTGTGAGAGATTATGATGGGCTAAGTTGGGACACCCCTGCAGGGTTTAAACTTTCGAAAGCCGTGCCCGCAGTTATGTGGCAGATGGGAATTTGTTAGTGTCCGGTTGTAGATAATTTGACACAAGATCCGAATTAAAACGCATCAACTGTGTGTGTAGACGTGATGGTCTCTTTTCGGCGGAGTCCGGGAAGTGAACACGGTTTTGGGTTATGTTTGACGTAAGTAGGAGTTCACGATCTCTTCTTGATCATTGCTAGCTTCATGACCGTTCCGTTGCTTCTCTTCTCGCTCTTATTTGCGTATGTTAGCCACCATATTTGCTTAGTCACTGCTGCAACCTCACCACTTTACCACTTCCTACCCATAAGATTAAATAGTCTTGATCTCGCGGGTTTTGAGATTGCTGAGTCCTCGTCACTCACCAGATACTATCACAACAGTTGCAGGTGCCGATGATACCAGTGCAGGTGATGCAACTGAGCTCAGACGGGAGCTCAACGAAGATCTTAGTTGTTGCTATGTTTCGTTTCATGTTGATCAGTAGTGGAGCCCAGTTGGGACGATCGGGGATCTAGCAGTTGGGCTATCTTCTTTTCTTTTGGCTTCGTCCGTAGTCGGACTATGTGTGTACTCTGAATGATGTATGATTTATTTATGTTCATTGTGTGAAGTGGCGATTGTAAGCCAACTCTTTATCCCATTCTTGTTCATTACATGGGATTGTGTGAAGATGACCCTTCTTGCGACAAAACCACAATGTGGTTATGCCTCTAATTCATGCTTAGACACGTGGGAGATATAGCTGCATCATGGGTGTTACAAGTTGGTAATCAGAGCCATCTCCGACTTAGGAGCCCCCTGCTTGATTGTTTGCTGGCGTTGTTGAGTCTAGAAAAAAAATGTTTTGAGTCTTAGGATTATATATATCGGAGAGTAGGATTCTATTTACTCCTCAGTCCCTTCGTCGCTCTGGTGAGGTCTCCTGACGTAGGTGTTTTGACTTTCCTCTCCTCAAATTTCACTAAAAAAAATTGAGGATCACGCGGGTATCTTGGAATCGTTCCGATGGTTTTGTGACGAGAACATTGTTCTTGGTGCCTCCCGTCTTTTATGTGGCAGTGACCCGGGGAGTTGAGCTCCGAGGTGTTGTCGTCACAATTTTATCGTTGCAGTTCTGGAATACCTGAGTTTTGCCGACATCGAAAATCTCTTTTATGCAGTTGTTGGTGAGATAAACTCGACGCCACCCAGTACTGGGGAGGGAGTTCGGGAGTATTGCCATAACTCGTATAACGGATGCTTTTCGAAGGTTGAGGTACACGATTTCCGGAGTTTTCTTGGTTATGTGTTGACGGATGGATACAGCTGGATGTAGGTATTGTTAGTTTGGGTGAGATATATTGCTTCCCCTATATCCCAACACCAGATTGCATAACCAGAAAGTTTCGGGAGTTTTATAGGTGGGAATTCAAGTAGCTCCTAGAATATCTTTTCGACAGATGCATGATATGAGATTGGGATTCGACGTCTAGTGGTCCGCCTTTCCACGGTCGTTTTTACAGTGGTCTAGTTGTGTCTTAAAGAACCCTTGGCTATGCTGGTTTGGGGACACTTCGTATGTCATGTGCACTGCCTTGTACATGATGGTGCTGTACGATCGAGCCCGTGTGGGCCCCACCACGAAAACTTTGGACGAAATCTCTATCATATGTTTGTTCCGGCTTATTCTGCAAGCCAAATCCTTTGTTTTGTTTTATTTGTGGTATTCGAGTTGCTTCGAAGTCAAATGTTGAATCCATACCTTTCCTAAACGGTGTTATCATATTGCTATGTGAATACTAATCCTTCTTGATCATCGAGATTGTCATGTCAATTCTTTCCGACTGGTGTGCTTCTCTTCAAGTGGATCCGAACATTTCAACATTCGCAAGATCAATTCTAAGTTTTTTTCAATGGTATTCATTCCATCTGCCGCAAGTTGCCTTCGTTTACCCACCCTCCCACGCTTAACTTCAAGGACTCAGATTTCTTAATCGGGTATCCATTTTATTGATGGGAAGTCTCTCCATTCCTTTCCGTTAATGTTTTTATCCGGTGATTCTCAGGAAGATACTAACGGAGCTTCAAGTTTATTATTCTTCGTTCTCTTTTCTTCTCCGGTGGATTCAATTCAAGCTTTGTCGATCATATCTCTTTCCTCCTTTCAAATGTTTTCTCATGCCGGTGCACCTCTTAATCATTCACTTCTCGATATTCCTTCGTTCTCGAGTGTTGAATGTATCTCAGAAGGCTCGTCTTTTCATTCAAGATTCCTTCAAGCTATTTGGAGATTATTATCTCATTCTAGTAATTTAATTCAACCGGTGCAATCTCTCTTCAAAATCATTCAACGGTGTTTCTCTTGAGTGGGCCCTAACCCATTGGTCTTTTCCCAAGATCTTACCTAACTCTCCTAATTTTCCTGGAGCTATTCCCAAATTCATTTCAAAGTTTGATGTAAGAATGAATCTCATCAGTCAGATGTTTTCCAAGATCGGTTTCAAATATTTTTTCCTTGTTGGATCAACCTTTTGTTTTTCATTCTCCCGGAGTATCTCAACAATTCATGGTGGTTCTCATCATCATTCTCAACATTTGAAGACCGAAGAAGAGTTCCTCTTAAATCCTTACCCGTTCTTCCAGAGATTCATGGTTCTAGCTTTATACCATCCTCTCATAATTGCTTTCGATTCTGAGAATTCTTTTCACCTATCCGGAGCATTTCATTAGTTGTTTCCATTTCTTTCCTCCGAAGGCCATCATGTCATAATTCTCTTTGCTCAGCGTGTAGCTATCGTTCTCCAAATCTTACCGGTGCATCGTTCAAGTTTACTCTAGTCAGTTCATGATCTCTTTGTTCTCATGTATCCAAATCCCCTCAAGTATCTTCATTCATTTTCCAATTCTTCCCGGTGAATTGTGCCTTTGCTACGTTCATTTTCAATTCTTACGGTGGTTCGTTCAAGATTTCACTTCCTTCGTTATCATATCAATTCATTCATTGTTTTCAAATCCCACCGCTGGTTCCATCTATACCTTCTCAAGTTTACATAATATCTGTCTTAATTCTTTCTAAGAGAATAAGTAGTATGCTAAATCCGTTTCTTGCCATCAATTTAAATTGGTGAAGGATACGCATAACATAATTCTTATTCTTGTTTCATCCAAGTGATTAATTCCTTCTTCCGGAGTTCGTTCATGATATCAATTCTCGGCTCTAGTGTTTCATCTTTTCCTTTTCTGGAGTTCCATGTTTTCTCGGTTATATCGTCGCGAAGCTTCATCTAAATCACCGCAAGGCTTCACCTTGTGTTTTCAACTTCCCTTTCTTTTTATCATCCTTTTATTACCGGAGTTCTCCATGGAGGCTCTACATGATGGTTCATCAAGGATTAAATTCCTTCTCGAAGTGTTCATCGAGATTCTTTTCAGAGGAGTTCAAGCATTCTTCTTCTTGCATTTTAAAGTGCAATTCTTTCTACCTTATCTTTTGAGGTGGTATTACATCATTCTTGACAATTTCCTTCATGTTTCATGATTCATATGTGTCAAGAATGAGGTATTTTAAATCCATCAATCTCTTTGTTGGAGTTATCTTGTGTCATATTTTACCTAAAGCCTTCCCGAAGGAATGTTGCTATTGTGGTGCTTATCAATGATCCAAGTTTTCTCCTATCCCCTCGGCGAAAGCAGTTTTCATCTCTTCATTGATCTCAACCAATCAAATCAATGTTTTCCAATAGTGGCCGGTTGTCACCTCATAATTTTGAGAAGTTTTCCATAAGCCGACTACAAGCTTATTCATTTTGTTGTTGGTTTTCCAACAACTCAGTTGTAACCTTCTTGGAAGGGTGCTTTCCAAGCTCATTTGTGGCAGAAGTTGGCATTTTCTTCTCCATTCTGTTATTCCAATGATCTATCTTTTATTATTTCTTCCGAAGGCATTGTGATGTTGCTCTTTTCACTCATCATCCGAATTATGAGGATCGTGTTTTTTCGTGCTTATCCATTTAATCGGAGTGTCGTGTCCTATTTTCAAGTTCTTTTCATGTTATCAAGTCTTGCATCTCTTTTCAACCGGAGTGCTATCCGAATTTGTCCTTTCTTGTTCCTTGTTTATCTCGTTTCAACCAGAGTTCCTTCTTGTCCATTAAACTCTTGATTCATGTCTTTGCAACCTTCAAGTTCTAATGTTCTTTGTTCCTCTTTTCTAACGGATTGTTCGCAATCTCGTTCATCTATGTTGTACTCTTTCTTTTCAATTGCTCAACTTCTCAAGGTTCTTTGGTTTCACTTATTTGTCGAAGAAGCAACTTAGTTTTACCTCTTCTCTTCCTCTTCCGTTTCTCTCCGGTGCCATCCTAGATCTCGGGACAAGATCCTCTTGTAGTGGTGGAGTGTTGTAACACCCCGAGACCGACGCTCCAGAAGGCTTCCAGCTATTCCGAGTTTCGTCATGTGATTTGTTTTGTTCGTTGCATTCATCCTTGCATCATGTGCATTGCATCATGTCATCATGCAACCCCTTTTTATGACTCACCTAAATAAATTGCATAGATCGTTGATCTATTTAAATCGAGGGATATTCACATGGTGATTTCTCTTTAAAACATATTCAAAGTCTCCTACTATTATTAGGGAGCTATAATAAAATTATTCTATTTATTTGGAATTAACCATAACCCACTTGCAAAATATCACATGCCGTTGTTATCTCAATTCTTGGTCTCCAACCTTGCCCATAATTTCTTTCATCATTTTCCGGAGCTCCACCAAAAATCTCAACATTTTTGGACACTTCTAAATCCTAGTCCTTGTTCAAACCATTTGAATTAAATTCAAATGACTTTGAATTTAATTCTTGCAATCTTGCCCACACCATTTTTCTTGGAACAAGCGCATTTTTGTGAGTCCGGGAAATTAATCCCCTTGCCCAAATTCTTGCCCACTCATTTCTTTTCTCTCCTTTTCTTTCTTTGCTTTTCTGTTTTTGTGAGAGATTTGAAGAAGTGAGAAAGAGAGAGATAGATGCCAAGCAACAACAGCCGACCAGGCCTCTGGCCTTTTCCCTCTCCGCGGTCTGGCCCAGCAGATCGAGGTCCAACCAGCAAACCAGGCCGGCCCATTTGCCCCTGGAGGTCCAGCCGCCCCACCAGCTCGATAACCCTAGCTACCCCAACCCTCGTGCTCTCGATATCTCCCTTCGTTCTCCTCCTGCGCCGCCGCACACCCAGCACTCGATCCCCATCTCCCTCACAACCTCTCTCTCCCGATCCCATCACCCCTCTTCCTCGCATCGCAATCTCCCTTTCGCTCGAACCCCTCCTCCTGAGCGCGCCTCCCATGGCGCCCCGCATCAGCCGGCCTCCTTACTCTCCTCGTCCATGGCGCCTCCTCGCCACCCGAGGCCTGCAGCCCCGTGCCTCCCTCCGCGGTCGGGCTTGAGCAGGAGCTCCCCGAGTTGGTGCCCGTCCATCACCTCCACACGCCCCTCCGTCGTACGCTTCCGGCGCCTCCGACCCTCCTCTGCATCATCTCCCCGTCGACCACCAGGAGCTCCTCGCCCGCCGTCGCACGCCTCTGCCTCCTCGCCATGGCCCCTCGCAAGCTTCCTCTGACGTCCATGGCCTCTCTAGCCTCCAGGAGCTCTGCTTCCCAGGCCGACGCTGGCCCCACTTCGTCTTGCTGCTGCTCCGCCATCGAACTCCTGTTGCTGCAGGACCCTTCCCATCGTGCATTGTGGCATTGTATCTCGCCGTGTACCACTACCGTTGCAAGACTCGAGAACGACAAGTCCAAAGACCCCAAGTACCACGACGATCGACGAATAGTACCACTACCTCCTCTATCGCGTCTACGGAAACCTGAATCGCCAAGACCGGACCCGTCAAGTAGCCCTTCGGATTCGTCGAGACCCTCATGTACGACTACACACGGTGATGCGTCAAGTACCTCTACCGTCGACCCCGTGGGCGTCAAGTTCCTCTATGAAACGTGTACCACTACGCCCAAGTTCCACTACAAGATGTACAGCTACCGTCGCCGTGTACGACTACTTCCACGACGTCCGTGAACAACTACTTCCACTACGACCGCTGCGAGAACGACTACTTCCCCTACACCGCATCGAACCCGAACCGCTCCGAAATGCATGCTTCAAAGGTATAATTCCGAGATGACGACCGCCCGTGGACCGAATGCATGTGTTGTATGAGATGCTCGTGTTTGCACCGTGATTGAATTGTCGCTTGCGATGCCCCTCTTTTGCCATGCCACCAACATGTGGGGAACCCGGTATCCGGGATCACCCCACCATCTTTTGCATGTTCCGCACATCTGCACACTTGCTCTTTTGCACCGGTATCTCAATGAGTTATCGGAACCGATATGTTGTTGTGACATCATTTTCGGATTTGTTGCCGTGGCACCCGTTTCGTTCCGCCATGGTGACCAAATGCTCCTTATCATCTTCATGTCAACTTTTTCATAAAAATTGCATAAACCTTGGTTATGTCATCCGCATCATGTTAACAACATTTATATGGTTAAAATTGTTGTTTGCTTTAAATACTAAGTGACATGTGGGGATTTACCGGAATTGTTGTTTCTTGTTTCCGGCCTCACTTAAACTTGCCTAAATAGTTAGTTTATTTATGCTTCACCTCTTGCCATGCTTAACAACATTTAATATTGTTTGGTAGCTTAAATGAGATTAAACTAAATATGTCAATGTGGTGTTTTGTCAATATGCAACTCGTTGCATATTGAGCTCCACTTAACTTGTAGTATAGTTTGTTGCACTTTGCCATGCCATGCCTCTTTAAACCGGACATGCATCATACTTGTTTGTGCATCATGCCATAACTATGCTTGTGTGTTTACCATGTTGTTTGCTTCTTTCCGGTTTGCTTCTCTCGTTAGCTTCGGTTTCGTTCCGGAGTTGTGAGGATTTGTTCGACTACGTTTGTTTGTCTTCTTCATGGACTCGTTCTTCTTCCTTGCGGGATCTCAGGCAAGATGACCATTACCCTTGATATCACTTCTATCTTTGCTTGATAGTTGCTTCGTTCTATCGCTGTGCTGTGCTACCTATCACTTGTTTACCATGCCTCCCAAATTGCCATGTCAGCCTCTAACCTTTTCACCAATCCTAGCAAACCATTGCTTGGCTATGTTACCGCTTTGCTCAGCCCTCTTATAGCGTTGCTAGTTGCAGGTGAAGTTGAAGATTGCTCCATGACGGACAGGATTATGTTGGGATATCACAATATCTCTTATTTAATTAATGCATCTATATACTTGGTAAAGGGTGGAAGACTCGGCCTTATGCCTAGTGTTTTGTTCCACTCTTGCCGCCCTAGTTTCCGTCATACCAGTGTTATGTTCCCGGATTTTGCGTTCCTCAAGCGGTTGGGTGATTTATGGGACCCCTTTGACAGTTCGCTTTGAATAAAACTCCTCCAGCAAGGCCCAACATTGGTTTTAACATTTGCCGCCTAAGCCTTTTTCCCTTGGGTTCTGCAGACTCAAGGGTCATCTTTATTTTACCCCCCAGGCCAGTGCTCCTCTGAGTGTTAGTCCAAACTAGAGCACCGTGCGGGACCATTCCTTGGAAACTTGGATTACGTCGGTACCTGTACGCTTAGCTTATCCGGTGTGCCCTGAGAACGAGATATGTGCAGCTCCTATCGGGATTTGTCGGCACAACGGGTGGTCTTGCTGGTCTTGTTTTACCATTGTCGAAATGTCTTGTAAACTGGTATTCCGAGTCTGACCGGGTCTTCCTGGGAGAAGGAATATCCTTCGTTGAATGTGAGAGCTTATGATGGGCTAAGTTGGGACACCCCTGCAGGGTTTAAACTTTCGAAAGCCGTGCCCGCAGTTATGTGGCAGATGGGAATTTGTTAATGTCCGGTTGTAGATAACTTGACACCAGATCTGAATTGAAATGCATCAACCATGTGTGTAGCCGTGATGGTCTCTTTTCAGCGGAGTCCGGGAAGTGAACACGGTTTGGGGTTATGTTTGACGTAAGTATGAGTTCAGGATCACTCCTTGATCATTGCTAGCTTCATGACCGTTCCGTTGCTTCTCTTCTCGCTCTTATTTGCGTATGTTAGCCACCATATTTGCTTAGTCGCTGCTGCAACCTCACCACTTTACCACTTCCTACCCATAAGCTTAAATAGTCTTGATCTCGTGGGTTTTGAGATTGCTGAGTCCTCGTGACTCACCAGATACTATCACAACAGTTGTAGGTGCCGATGATACCAGTGCAGGTGATGCGACCGAGCTCAGATGGGAGCTCAACGAAGATCTTAGTTGTTGCTATGTTTCGTTTCATGTTGATCAACAGTGGAGCCCAGTTGGGACGATCAGGGATCTAGCAGTTGGGTTATCTTCTTTTCTTTAGGCTTCATCCGTAGTCGGACTATGTGTGTACTCTAAATGATGTATGATTTATTTATGTTCATTGTGTGAAGTGGCGATTGTAAGCCAACTCTTTATCCCTTTCTTGTTCATTACATGGGATTGTGTGAAGATGACCCTTCTTGTGACAAAACCACAATGCGATTATTCCTCTAAGTCGTTGTCGGTGTACTAGAGTAGGGGTACCCTATTACCCCGAACTCGTGCATGGGCAGTTGCAGCGCCCCGCGGCAAGGCTTGCCGGGTGACCGCCAGGACCCTCTGTGGTTCCCTTGAAGACCATTCAAGAACAAAGTACTCAAACCAAGGCCCCGGCAAGAGGAGCTTGCCGGGAAGGCCAACCAAGGCCCCGGCAAGAGGAGCTTGCCGGGAAGAGACAAGACCCCGGCAAGAGGAGCTTGCCGGGAAGGCCACTCAAGACATACCAAGAAAGCTTGCCGCGACGCGCCCTGCGTCCCGGCAAGAACCGACGAGTGACAAGCTTTCGGACGCGACAAGACGACAGCCGCGACAAGGAGCTTGCCACGGGAAACCCCCACTTCGCGCCGGTGCTCCAGCTTACCTGCTAACGTGTCGCTCTGGGACTCTCCCAAGCACACGTGGCGGGAGGCCGTGCAGCTAGGGGTACGTGGTGGCAAGCGGAGATGAAGAGAAGCCCATCGTGGCAAACGGTGGCACTCCTAACGATCACCTTTTGCACTGTTTAGGAGACTCAGACAGGCATTTAATGCCTTTGTCCCCTGCCGTCGGAGTTAGCTAGGGCGCACTATATCCACAGTAGCGGTAGCTGCACCTACCGCATCCTTTTCCATTTTTACCCTTCTTGTCTACGTTGCCCCCTGTCGGTGACCCCTTGAGAGTATAAAAGGAGGCCCAAGCGCAACGTAGAAAGGGGTTCGGAAAATTCAGAGGCTCGGCCAGTTCGGCTTGTTCAACACCAGGAACACTCTCAAGCTCAGTCTGGCAGCGTCCATCGCTCCTGAGCAAGAATCCAATATATACAAACAAGCAGCAGTAGGGTTTTACGCATCCGTGCGGCCCAAAGCTGGGTAAAATCGCCCGCGTGCACTGCCTCGATCCGCTCTTTGTGCGCTCTTCGCCCCCCACCGAATCGAAAAGGGGCCCTGTCCCCATAGGTGTTGGCGGGAATCAGCATCGCCCCCGACATTTCTGGCGCGCCAGGTATGGTGCCTTCTCGCTGCAAGGCGCCGGTGCTGGCGTGCTGCTTATCGCACCCACCGGAGAGCACCTCAAGTACATAGTCCAGATGCACTTTCCCAAAGAGCAAGCAACCAACAATGCTGCAGAGTATGAAGGATTGCTTGCCGGTCTCAGAATCGCAGCCGACCTTGGGATCCAGAAGCTCATTATCAGAGGTGACTCGCAGCTTGTCGTCCGCCAAGTGAACAAGAACTACCAGAGCCCGTTGATGGAAGCATATGTTGATGAAGTGAGGAAGCTAGAAGAGCGCTTTGACGGCCTACAAATGGAGCATATCCCAAGAGCTCAGAATGACATTGCTGATGGCCTGTCGAAATGCGCTGCACTAAAGTTGCCTGTGGAACCAGGGATCTTTGTGCTCAAGCTGACTCAACCATCCGTGACACCATCAACTGAGCCGAATAAGAAGAGGAAGTTGGTTTCTGGTGACTACTTTCCGGTAGAGCTCCCCGAAGCCGCCGCCAAGAAAGTCCCCAAGATCAACACCAACGATGCTGAGGGGCAGTCTGCTCCGGCAAACCTTACGGTTTGTTCCATCCAAGCAAACGCTCCCGACAAGGTTTGCTCCGGCAAGCTTGCCGGGGAATATCGCGCTCCGGCAGAACCGCAGGTTCTTGCCGTAGAAGCGGATGTTCCCGCAGCAACAGATATGTCTTTAGTCCTTGTTGTCGAGCCGCAAGCTCCAGCATGGGCACAGCAGATTGTCCGTTTCCTTCAGACAGGAGAGCTTCCCGAAGAGCAAGAAGAAGCTGAAAAAGTAGCTCGGCAGTCAAGCATGTACAAGTTTGTCGACAGCACACTGTACAGAATAAGACTAAACGGCGTGAAATTGAAGTGCATTCGCTGGGAAGATGGTCAACAGCTGTTGGCAGAGATACGTGGACGCATATGTGGTCACCACATTGGTGCAAGAGCACTTGTCGGCAAAGCATTCCGACAAGGCTTCTTCTGGCCGACAGCCCTCCAGGATGCAACTGCACAAGTAACCAAGTGTGAAGCGTGCCAATTCCATTCCAAACAGATACACCAGCCAGCTCAAGCTCTCCAGACGATCCCTTTATCCTGGCCATTTTCGGTCTGGGGGCTCGACATCCTCGGCCCCTTCCCCCGAGCTGTCGGGGGCTTTGAGTTCTTGTACGTTGCAATCGACAAGTTCACAAAGTGGCCGGAAGTGGAACCAGTGAGGAAGGTGACAGCACAGTCAGTAGTCAAGTTCTTCAGGTCGATTGTTTGCCGTTTCGGGATCCCGAACAGGATCATCACCGATAACGGCACGCAATTTACGAGCCGCACCTTCATGTAGTACGTCCAAGATCTTGGCGCCAAGATCTGCTTCGCTTCTGTTGCTCATCCAAGAAGCAACGATCAAGCGGAGAGGGCAAATGCTAAAGTGCCGCGAGGCATCAAGACCAGAATTTTCGACAGACTGCACAAGTGCGGAAGAAACTGGATCGAGGAGCTGCCGGTGGTTCTTTGGTCGATCAGGACGACGCCAAATCGAGCCACTGGCCAGACACCCTTCGCTCTAGTCTATGGAGCGGAGGCAGTTCTCCCCACGGAACTCGTATACGGGTCACCTCGAGTGCTCGCTTATGATGAGCTCGAGCAAGAGCAGCTACGGCAAGATGACGTGCTGCTCCTTGAGGAAGACCGTCTCCAGGCTGCTGTGCGAGCCGCTCGCTACCAGCAAGCTCTGCGCCGCTACCATAGCCGCAGAGTCAATGCCAGGAGTCTCGAGGAAGGCGACCTTGTTCTTCGGCGCGTTCAGTCGGCCAAGAATTCCAACTAGTTGACGCCGAAGTGGGAAGGCCCTTATCGGGTGAAACGAGTCACTAGGCCCGGCGCTGTCCGCCTTGAGACCGAAGATGGCATTCCGGTGAGCAACTCCTGGAACATCGAGCATCTTCGTAAGTTTTACCCATAAGGCGCGGTTGTCGGACCCTGTCCGGCAACCGCCGTTCTGTACAAGTATTGCCGCTGTTGCAGGTAATCGTTTGTACAGAGCCGGGTGCAGACCTCGTGCACTAGTAAAGTTCATGTGCCCCGCACATCTTGTCAGTTTCCTTATGCTATGATCCTTTTTCGCATATATTATCTGACACTTTGTGCAGCACCAGACCCCGGTAAGCGATAACGAGCCCAAGGCTCCATATCATTTCTTTATTTCTCTGTCTCTTTCTCAAAAGAAGGAAGGTTCCCCCGCCCACAAGGTTTACCGGGGGGAAGGAGAGGATAATGGTGTGGACCAGGCCGTTCAAAAAAAAGAGTTTCTCCTTGCCGGGAAGCAGACGGCAGAAAAGCTAAGTTGCTAAAGCTTGAGCAATCAGTTTTTGAGTTATTTTCCTTGAACGACCGTGCTTTGTATGAAAAACCTGTGCGCGGAGGAACCAATTCACAGCTAGCTGCGCCCTTACTTTGTTTCGAGTCCGCTCAACAACTTAAGTGAGCTGCCAGCGCCCTTACTTTGCTTCGAGTCTGCTCAGCAACTTAAGTGGGCCGCTAGCGCCCTTACTTTGTTTCGAGTCCGCTCAACAACTTAAGTGAGCTGCAACTAGTTGTGACAAGGTTGCTTGTCGGTAGCGACCCTGCCAGCAAGCTGCTAAAGTTCCGCACTCGGCGCTCACGGCAAGGGTGCCTGCACCAGCAAGTTTCCCTAGAAAGCGTAGGGCAGGACCATACAAAGCCAAGTGTCGAGTAAAGGAAGTAACACAGCTATTTGTTGCCTAAGATAGAGTTATATTACAAGATAACTTGTCGCGCCTCTAATAAAGTGTTCCCGTGACATGACTGGCAGTGACAAGAAAAGAAGAAAACGGACGGCCCAATCTACGCGACCGCCGTCAAACCTTTTGACCTTGTTCGCCCTGTCGACGATGGGTGCGACGAGGGCCTTAAGCGCGTCAAGATCAGCGTCCGCCGGCAGCTTCCTGAGGACGTTGGTGAGGTTGAGGCCCGGATTGCGGAAGGCCACCTTCACCAGCACTTTCTCCAGAACTCCGACAGAAATCGAGCGTGACTCATCGGCCAACTGCTTTGGGATCCGTTCCCGGAGTTGCTGGAGCGCCGCCGCCACGCCTTTGAAGAACAAAGTGAGCTTGGCGCTGGGTTGGAGGTTCTCGTCGGAGGAGTACCCGAAGCCTTCCACCCCCAATTGCACCAGCTCCTCTTCGATAACTACAGCAATGTCCACGAGGCCCTCCGTCCAGAGCTCCACAGTATCTCTGAGAAGATTCTGGGTTTCGGCGGCTCTCGCTAGCAGCGCCTCGTTGGCCTTGATGTCCTTCTTCAAGTCTGCCTCCTGTTTCCTGGCGCTGTCCAACGTCTCCGTCAAGGTGGCCAGCTTCAGCGTCAGATCGGCGTTGGAATCCTTGGCGGCGCTCAATTCCTTGCCCCTCTCGGCGAGTCGGCCCTGCAGCTCACCGTGGGCAAGGGCGTCCTTCTCGCGCTCTAGTTTGAGGGCGGCAAGCTCTTCGCCACCACCCTTCAGATCAGTTTCTAGCTGCGCCACATTTGCCTCCAATTCTTTCTTGGCGGCCTCGGCAGCCGCAGCCGTATCCTTTGCCTCTTGGAGCGTCCCGCCGAGTGCCCGTTCGCACGCGGCAAGCTCCTCCTCGTGGCTGTCGAGGTTCACTTTCCGCTGAGTCAGCTCGCCTTCTCGCGCGTACAGCTTCTCGCCGGTGAGCCGCTGCTGCTCTTCAGCTTCGGCCTTCTCGAGGAGGAAGGCCTTCCGTTCCTCGGCAAGCTGCTCCCGCTCCTCCGCCAAGGCCCGGAGAGTTTCTTGACGAAGACCCCGGAGCTCCTCCGCACGCTTCTCTATGTCCATGCTCGCCCTCGCGGCAAGCGCTTCCCGGGACTCCAACTTGACTTGGCGGGCGCGGTAGAGCACCAGCAGCCTCTGCAGCAGCCGCTCCTCCTCGGGCTCTTCACTGCTGCTTCCCGGCATGTCGACGATCGACAACCCGGCGGAGGCAAGCACCTCCCCATCCAGAGCTTCTCCTTCCACCGGCGCCCTGGAGCTCGACGCCCAGGGGAGCTTGATGAAGATACCCTCGCCAGCCTTCAGATAGGCGCCGGGCTGGGGCTCCTCGGAGCCTGGCGCTGCGGCAGCGGCGGAGGGATCGGCGGTCGGTGCAGCGCCTGACGCTCCTGCGGCCTCAGGGCCGTCAGTGCGATCGCCAGGTCCCCCGCCAGCTTCCTCGGCGGCAGCCTTGGCGGCCTCTTCGCCGGCGGGCACGTTAGCGCCAGCTCCTTCTTCGGTGGCTGCGGCATCATCAGTATTGCCGCGCGCGTCTTCTTCGCCGCCCGCCTCGGTCTCCATCGGATCCGTGGAGGGTGGGTCTGACGACCAAAGAAGAAGGAGAAATCAAACAAGTGTTCGAGAAGAGAAATCAGCAGAAGACTACAAGGAAAGTTTCGGGCAAGAAGGGCTACCTGTGCTAGGATCTGCCGTCGTGGCCTCCACCACCGGCGGATCGTTAGCGCTGTCCCTTGCCGGAGACTCCTCCCTTACCGGAGGCTCCTCCCTTACCGGAGGACGCTCCCTTGCCGGGGAGTCCGCCCTTGGCGGCGTAGTCGAAGCAGATGACGAGTCGGAGGAGATCACCACGCCCTCCTGATCAAGATGTTCTGCTCCTGCACAAACAAAACAGAGATCGGATGTCAACAAACGAAAAGAGCAACCACGCACATCCAGAAGCAGAAAGTAAACCATATGCTTACGCTGGGGGCTGCGCTGGGGGCTGCTCTGCGAAGTGATGGCCGGGTCCGGCAAGGTAGTCTCGGGCGCACCTCCTGTCATCGCAGTGGGCTCGTCCTCGATGACCACCACCTGAGCCTTGGCCCTCTTCGCCGCCCTCTGGGCCAGAGTCCTGAAAAGGAGAGCCCAGGGTGAATCCGATCCGATGCAAGACAAGATCAGCAAGCTGAAGAACTACAAGAACAAGCAAGGGAATCTTACTCTTCTTCCTCTTCCTCATCGGAGCTGAGCGCGGAGAGGTCGAAGTTCGGCCCACCTCCGACGCGACGAGGTGGAGGGGTGGGATCCCCTGGCCGCTTGGCGGGGACTGCGGCGCCAGCCCGAGACAACCCCGCCCCAGTTGCCACTGCGGCGGGAGGCGCCCCCGCGGCGACCGTACTTGCCGCGGTGGAGCGCGTCATGCGGCGTTGAGGCTGTTGACCAGCTTGCCGCCCTGCTGCATCCCCGATCCTGCTGAGGCGCCTTCTTGGCTGCACTGGGGGCTGCATTCCGGGTCCTGCTCCCGGCAAGCTCCCTGGAGGTGGCGGGCCGCTCGTACCCTCGGCGGGCTCGTTCGACTCGGCGTCGGGCGCGGCGAGCTCTTCTTCCTCTTCGGGCTGCTCCCGTTCGGCAATGCTCATCGCCAACGCCGCGTCCGCTTCCTCCACGGTGAACCCGAATTCACCCGCGGCCGCGGCTGCCGCCGCCTCTTCCGCCCTGGTGGCGATGCGCTCCATCTCTTGCTCAGTGGTGTCGCGGGTGAGGAGCTTCTTCTCGTCAGCATTGACCGCCACCTCCACTAGGCTGTCAAAGAACTGCTGCACGACGTCGCCGGCGGGCTCTTGCCAAGTTGGAGCGATCCCGTGCGAGTCACACAACGGCATCAATGCGCAGATGCGATCGCGCGAGGAGTTGTTGCACAGAGGAACGACGCCTGCCGGCAACCTGAACCACTCGGGATGCTGTGGGTCATGCTTGAATATCTCCTTAAGCATCCCGTCCAACTCTAGGACGGTGAAATTGAAGTTGCGGCCTCGACGCAACCTCATTATATCTGTCGGGCCTCCAAATTCCCAGGCAGGTCTCCCCCTCGCCTGTAGAGGGGCGATGCGCCGGCGAAGGAAATCTGCGCCGACAGCTCCTACAGTCAGCCTGGCAAGCCTGAGACGCAAGATCCGAGTGGTGGCGATCGTCAACTTGTCGTCGTCCGCGGACAGAGCGCTCCAGTCATTGCCGCGCACTGCTGGGGCTTGGCGCAGGGCAGTGAACGGCTGGGGGCTCTCTTCTACAATCCAGCACCAATCTGCTCTCCACTCGTCCCACTTGCTGCGGAGCTCCCCCTCCAGATAGGTCTCCTTCTTGCCGGCCCGCGAGATCCAGGCGATCCCGCCAGCAAGAGGTTCCCCTCTCTCGACACGAGGCATAAAGAAATGGCGCAAGACAGCTACGTTGGGGTGGACTCCGACAAAGTTTTCGCATAGATGGGCGAAAACTGCCATGGTCAGAACAGCGTTGGGGGTGAAATCAAGGAGGTGGAGTCTGTAGGTGTTCATGATATCACAGAAGAAATCAGAGAATGGCGGGCAGAGCCCGCAGTAGAAGAACACGGTGAAGAAAGGATATCCGTTAGCTGGAGCTGCTCGCGAGGCGACAGCGGAGAGTACCTTTGTGCGCGGATGCGCCCGCGTCTCCATCGACCAGAAGAGATAGTACCACTCCCTCAGCTCCTCCGCGGAGAGCTCGGGGGGGGGGGGAGTGGCCCGCTCATTCCGCAGCGCCTCAAGCCGCTACGCTTCGGTCAACTTCACAGCTTTCGCAGTCGCGGCCTTCGTGGCCTTCCCCTTCCCAGGCTTCGGAGGCATGGCGGAGGCAGTAGGGGAGATCGATGGCGCTGGTGGTGGCGGCGGCGACGGGAGAGGAGCGCTGCTCTCTTTCGACTTTGGAAGCGGAGGGGGGCGGCGGAGGCTTCTGAGATTGCAACAGCGAATGGCGAAGATGGAGGAAATGCCCCTGTTTCCCCTGCTTATAAAGAGGGACGGGGCGCACGTTTCAGCCTTCCAAGTGAACGAACTCCCACGATCTCTCCCACGACGCCGCGTTTGACGCGTGCCGTTCTGGGCGTGCGCGGTGGGAGCGGAGTAAGATTCGGCGTGACCTAGGCTGCGCGTGCCCGTGCACTGTTATTGGGCCTGGCCCAACAGCGCTCGGCACCGTGTATGGCCCAGGCCCGGGGGCTCCTGTCGGTGTACTAGAGTAGGGGTACCCTATTACCCCGAACTCGTGCACGGGCAGTTGCAGCACCCCGCGGCAAGGCTTGCCGGGTGACCGCCAGGACCCTCCGTGGTTCCCTTGAAGACCATTCAAGAACAAAGTACTCAAACCAAGGCCCCGGCAAGAGGAGCTTGCCGGGAAGGCCAACCAAGGCCCCGGCAAGAGGAGCTTGCCGGGAAGAGACAAGACCCCGGCAAGAGGAGCTTGCCGGGAAGGCCACTCAAGACATACCAAGAAAGCTTGCCGCGACGCGCCCTGCGCCCCGGCAAGAACCGGCGAGCGACAAGCTTCCGGATGCGACAAGACGACAGCCGCGGCAAGGAGCTTGCCGCGGGAAACCCCCACTTCGCGCCCGTGCTCCAGCTTACCTGCTAACGTGTCGCTCTGGGACTCTCCCAAGCACACGTGGCGGGAGGCCGTGCAGCTAGGGGTACGTGGTGGCAAGCGGAGATGAAGAGAAGCCCGTCATGGCAAACGGTGGCACTCCTAACGTTCACCTTTTGCACTGTTTAGGAGACTCAGACAGGCATTTAATGCCTTTGTCCCCTGCCGTCAGAGTTAGGTAGGGCGCACTGTATCCACAGTAGCGGTAGCTGCACCTACCGCATCCTTTTCCATTTTTACCCTTCTTGTCTACGTTGCCCCCTGTCGGTGACCCCTTGAGAGTATAAAAGGAGGCCCAAGCGCAACGTAGAAAGGGGTTCGGAAAATTCAGAGGCTCGGCCAGTTCGGCTCGTTCAACACTAGGAACACTCTCAAGCTCAGTCTGGCAGCGTCCATCGCTCCTAAGCAAGAATCCAATATATACAAACAAGCAGTAGTAGGGTTTTACGCATCCATGCGGCCCGAAGCTGGGTAAAATCGCCCGCGTGCACTGCCTCGATCCGCTCTTTGTGCGCTCTCCGCCCCCCACCGAACCGAAAAGGGGCCCTGTCCCCATAGGTGTTGGCGGGAATCAGCATCGCCCCCGACAGTCGTGCTTCGACACGTGGGAGATATAGCCGCATCGTGGGTGTTACAGCTAACTAGTGCTCGAGCCGCGGCGTGGTGCCCGCCCAGTCCGGCATGGATTTTAGCCAAGAGCTGCCGCCCTTCCTCTTCGGAGATGCACCTTTGAAGCACTCCGGTCGCACTTTTCTTATAGAGTTCCCCTTCATGGACTTTGTAAGCTTTAGAACGCCGGACTATGCAGCGTGCTTCATTTTGGTCTTCGGGGAGCTCCTGCCTATTTAGGTAGGCCAAAAAAGGCTCAGTCCACGGGGCGATGACAGCCATTATTTCGTGGGCTGATGATGTTATTTCAGTGGCAGAGCCTCCGATTATGTCTGATAGTTTGGAATCTGGGGATGTATTCGGATCCGTGCTGGTATTGCCGGACTCCCCTTCCCATATCACGGATGGCTTGAACAGCCTTTCCAGGACTATGTTAGGTGGGACAGGGTCGCGTTTAGCGCCGATGCGAGCAAGTACATCTGCTGCTTGATTGTTTTCTCGAACCACATGGTGAAATTCGAGCCCCTCGAACCGAGCTGACATTTTAAGGACGACATTACGGTAGGCCACCATTTTCGGATCCTTGGCATCAAAGTCTCCGTTTATTTGAGATATTGCAAGGTTTGAATCCCCGCGCACCTATAGGCGTTGAATGCCCATAGAGACTTCCATCCGAAGACCGTGCAACAGAGCCTCATATTCGGCTGCATTGTTGGAGTGTATAATATCTGGAGGACGTACTGGATCGTGTCTCTGGTGGGAGACGTCAGGACTACGCCTGCTCCCAATCCGGCCAGCATTTTAGAGCCGTCGAAGTGCATGATCCAGTTAGAGTATGCGCCGTACTCTTCAGGGAGTTCGGCTTCCGTCCATTCGGCGACAAAGTCAGCTAATACTTGCGACTTGATAGCCCGCAGAGGCTTGTATATTATGTCGAACGGAAGGAGCTCAATGGCCCATTTACCGATTCGGCCCGTGGAATCGCGGTTGTTTATTGTATCGTTTAGTGGTACTTCGGAGGCCACCGTAATCGAACACTCTTGAAAGTAGTGTCGTAGCTTTCAGGATGCCATGAAGACCGCGTATGCTATTTTTTGATAGTGTGGCTATCGGGATTTGCATGGGGTGAGGACCATGGATACGTAATAAACCGGCTTCTGTAGCGGGAATTTGTTTCCGTCAACCTCTCGTTCGATGACGAGTACTGCACTGACAACTTGGTGTGTTGCAGCTATGTACAGCAGCATAGGTTCGCTGATATTTGGCGCTATTAGGACTGGATTATTGGCCAATAAGGTCTTTATTTCATTGAGTCCGGCCGCGGCTGCATCCGTCCACACAAAGTGTTCGGTGCGTCGAAGAAGGCGGTAAAGGGGCAATGCCTTTTCTCCTAACCTGGAGATAAAGCGGATCAAAGCAGCCACGCATCCAGCTAGTTTCTGGATGTGTTTGAGGTCTGTTGGTATAGCCAACTGCGAGAAAGCTCAGATTTTTGCCGGATTAGCTTCAATTCCTCTATTGGAAACGATGAAGCCCAGCAGTCTTCCAGAGGGGACGCCGAAAATGCATTTCTCCGGATTCAGCTTGATGTCGTGTGTTCGTAGGTTATCGAACGTGAGCCTCAAGTCATCTATTAGGGTTTTGACGTGTCTTGTTTTTATAACTACGTTGTCCATGTATGCCTCCACTATTTTGCCGATTTGCTTTTCCAGGCATGTTTGAATCATGCGTTGATAGGTTGCTCCGGCATTCTTGAGCCTGAAAGGCATAGTGTTGAAGCAGAAAGGGCCATATGGCGTTATGAAAGCTGTTGCAGCTTGGTCGAACTCTGCCATCTTTATTTGATGGTATCCAGAGTATGCGTCAAGGAAACACAGCGAGTCGTGTCCTGCTATGGCATCAATGATTTGATCGATGCGAGGGAGGGGAAAGGGATCCTTGGGGCAAGCCTTGTTAAGGTCTTTGAAGTCGTCGCACATGCGCCAAGATTTGTCCTTCTTTGGTACCATTACCAAGTTCACCAGCCAATCCAGATGTTTAATATCTCTGATGAATCCAGCCTCAAGTAGCTTGGCTAGCTCCTCCCCCATGGCTTGCCGTTTGGGCTCTAAAAATCGCCTTAGGGTCTGTTTCACGGGTTTGTATCCCTTTAGTATGTTAAGGCTGTGTTCGGCCAATTCGCGCGGGATGCCCGACATGTCCGATGGGTGCCAGGCGAAAATGCCCCAATTCTCGCGTAAGAAATCTCGCAGTGCGGCATCCATAGTAGGGCTTAACTGTGTCCCGATGGAGGCTGTCTTCGTGGGGTCCGTAGGGTGGACTTGGAATTTGACTATCTCATCTGCGGGTTTAAATGAGGTGGACTTGGGTCGTTTGTCGAGTATCACGTCATCCCTGTCCACGGTGGCGCGCATCATTGTTAATTCTTCTGCTGCTAGGGCTTCAGACAGTGCTTCCAAGGCTAGTGTTGTGGTTTCCTTTTCGGCGCGGAGTGCGACGTCCGGATCACTAGCTAGAGTGATGATTCCATTGGGTCCGGGCATTTTAAGCTTCATGTACCCGTAATGGGGTATAGCTTGAAAGCTTGCAAACGCGTCCCGCCTTAGAAGGGCGTGGTATCCGCTGCTGAAAGGGGCCACTTGGAATATGATTTCTTTGGACCTGTAATTCTCTGGGGTGCCGAATACCACATCGAGTGTGATTTTCCCCACACACCGTGCCTCCCGACTAGGGATAATTCCCCTGAAGGTTGTGCCGCTTTGCTCAATGCGGCCTTTATAAATTTCCATCTTCTTGAGTGTTTCTTCGTAGATCAGGTTTAATCCGCTTTCGCCGTCCATCAGCACTTTAGTGAGCCGAAAGATGTCCACTATTGGGCTAAGGACCAAAGCGGCTGGTGCCCGGACGGTCTGGAATTGGGGTTCGTCACTGGCATTGAAAGTTATAGCAGTGTCGTTCCACGGATTTACTTTTGCCACATGGCAGATTTCAGCAGAGCTTCGATGAGCTCTCTTGCGCCTATTGTTTGAGGCGAAAGTCTTGAAGACTGTTAGTACCGTATTGTGTTCCTTGGCGGGATGTTGTTCGGCTTTATGGCTCTCGAGGAGATCCCGCCACTTTTAGCTACCTGCCGGAGTATCCAACATGCCCTAAGGCTATGGGTTGGTGTTGCATCCGGTGTACTGTGAAGCTTACATGGCCCATTGAGCCACCCTTCCAATACAGTTCCACCCCCTGGGGCGGGCTTTGATTTCTTAGGAATTGAATTGGTCGACTTACGAGAGTTTGGCCGTTTAGTTCGGACCAAGGTTCTGGTGAGAGCCGTACTGTCCCAAAATTTTGTTTGGGTCTTCAAGGCGCTTTCCATCGCACAGTACTTCTGTACTATGGCCGCTAAGTCCGCGAAGTGTACTATATCACGGCGGCTTATAGCATTAAGGAGTCCTTTGTTCGTGCAGTTTTTGCAGAAAAGTGAGACTACATCCTCCTCATGGCAGTCCTCGACCTTGTTAAGTGCAAGGAGGAATCTGGCCCAGTAATGGTGTACCGTTTCTAGGGGCTCTTGCCTGATGCGGGAGAGACAGTTTAAGTCCGAGCGAGTGTTTTTGGATGAATCCGGATTTTGATCCGATCTGACACCCGGGGGCACGGAAGGTTCCCAACCCGACAGTTCGGGGTCCGGAGCATCACCCGATCTCTTCAGCCCGATGCCCGACTCTAAGTCCGGGACTCGGGTTATGTCTTCCTTTGAGTAGGTGTTCAGCTTACTGAGTCCGGTGATCCAGACATAATTCGTCCTCAAAGTTGAGGGGCGACCCGCGTGTGGTTCTTCCACTAACGCTATCTCATGGGTGGCCGGCGGGGATCTAATGTCCCTCTGGTCAGATTTAAGCCCAATCCGGTCGTAGTCCGTAGCGACTCCCAAAGCGGCGATGCGATCCAAGAGCTCATTAAGAGAGGAGAGCTCTATCGGATCCATCTGTTCGGCAAGCTCCGAATTGATGCAGAGGTTATGTGTGATGACCCGAGAGGCCATCGTTGACGCGACAGCCAATGGGGCGGCCATAATGAAGCTGCCAAGTCGGAGGGTCTAGCCTACAGCCAGCATTCCTCCAGAGATGATGTCGTCCTTGACAACGAGACGAACAATCAAGCCTTGCAGCGACAACACAGAGGAACTCTCAATGAAAGCACCAACGTCGGTGTCAAAACCGGCGGATCTCGGGTAGGGGATCCCGATCTGTGCGTCTTAGGCTGATGGTAACAGGAAGCAAGGGACACAATGTTTACCCAGGTTCGGGCCCTCTCGATGGAGGTGAAACCCTACTTCCTACTTGATTAATATTGAAGATATGAGTAGTACAAGAGTAGATCTACCACGAGATCATAGAGGCTAAACCCTAAGAGCTAGCCTATGATGGTATGATTGTCATTGTGATCGGCCTTCTAAGGACCATCCTCTCCGGTTTATATAGACACCAGAGAGGGCTAGGGTTTACATGGAGTCGGTTACAAGGAAGGAAACATAATATCCGGATCGCCAAGCTTGTCTTCCACGCAAAGGAGAGTACCATCCGGACACGGGCGGAAGTCTTGAGTCTTGTATTTTCACGCTTCAATAGTCCAGACGATGTATATAGTCCGGCTGTCCGGATACCCCCTATTCCAGGACTCCCTCAGCGGGCTCAGCTGGCGCCGGGAGGGAAGCGCGCGTGGGGGGGGGAGGGGTTTTTGTTGGGCCAAGAAGGTGAGAAGCCAACTTGGGATCGGTCTAGACGGGGAAATATCATGTGCTCCCATACTCTGCATATGACACTACTCTATGTTACTACTCCCTCATTTCCGGTTTATAGAGATGTTTAGAGTAACATAGTAATATGTTACAGTACAAGTTACTCCCCACTATGACCAGCCTTGGCCTCTCCCAGTGCTCCACCATGTATAGCTGCTAAGCCTGCCACGTAGGCATAAAATATGATGTGGCACCAATAAACTAAGCACCTATGCATTGAAGACTTGAGTTACTAAGCCATTTAATGCACCTAGCACCTCATCTAAAGAGCATTAATAGTATAGCCAGCTGCTGGCTATAAGACAGTACCATGTCATCTACAACCCATCTTATAGTCAACATGTACAATAGTAGATCAAAAGAGTGTACTACTACTTTTTTATTCTGTGGATCACCTTTCATTCTCACAAAGTGCCTAGGAGCACGTGCTAGAGCTAGCTCTTCACGAAGAGCCCGCTTACCTTCTCTCTCCTCTTCTCTTTCCTCCAACTAAGCAGAAATATACTAGTTTATTCCTTATAGCCTGCTGACTCGACTCTATTGTACTTGCTCTAAGCACATCTAAGAACTTACTAGCACCCCCTTGACCGTGGACCTTGACGGTGTACGTCACCTTGTGTCTCATAATTTTCCTTGGCATCATCTGGGTCCTAGAAGATCTCACCCACATCATCATTAGCATGCAGCCGCCTTGATAGACAACGTGCGCAGAAGGAGTAGAGGCGACTGGGGACGCACCACCACCATGTTGTGGGCACTCCGTATGTGCTCGTGTGAGTGCAGCATGCGTGTTTTTCCATCGGTGCTAGCTCTAAGGCCGAGGCTACGGTCGTCTTCGTCTCCGACTAGTAGTTGAGCAATGACGGCAAAGAGGTGGTGCAAGAGATGCGTATGCGCTGTTGCATGCGAGCTTTGCCGTAGCATGACGAACAGAACATCGCCGCGGATGCCGCACACCTCCATGCAGCTAAGTGTGTGCACATGCATGTGTTATTCACATGCATTCTGCGGCCGAGCGTGTGTGCATGCACGTCTTGTGTACGAGCGTTGTGCGCTCCATGTTGTGCGCGTATGTGCATGAGTTGGATCGGATGGAGTTAGTGCGTTGGCTTGTGTACATGCGTGGCTGCATGTGTCTTGTACATGCATGGCTTATTGCGTGGTTATCAATAATTCAATATAAACTACTCCCTCTGTTCCTAAATATAAGTCTTTCTAGCCGTTTCAAATAGACTACAACATACGGATGTATGTAGACATATTTTAGAGTGTAGATTCACTCATTTTGTTTCGTATGTAGTCCCTTATTGAAATATCTAAAAAGACCTATATTTGGGAACGGAGGGAGTATTAAACATCTTCAACTTAGCATACTGATGTAGCGTTTCTAGTGGTTGGCGAAAAGTTCATGTTCTTTTATTTGTTTACTAGTATGTATGCACGTGCAATGCACGTCTTAAAAGAATGGGGTGATTTTGGAGTGTGACTCGAAAAAGATATAATGGAGTGATTTTGATATATGGAATTCCACCCACAATTGTTTTCAATATTCATACAAAAAAGTGTACATTCACATCTAAAACACTAGAGGTTCATTAAAAAAACTTTATGTTACTCTATTATTTTTTCTTCCCATTCTCCTCCCAAACCTTCTTATCTGGGCTCAAGTCGTCATGCGCTCAAGCAGTAAAATATAGCCCATGAGGCATCGCATATGGGCCTTTTTTTTCCTGGAAGGGCCACGCGAATATTCTAGAACACAATAGAGGAAACACCAGTCTACTGTTCATGGCGAATCCGGCTGATCTTAGCCCTTGGATTTTGGAGACCAACGGTTATGATTGAAGCTCTGGATCCATCTCAAAACGGATACACTATATAGTAGTTTAGTAGTATAGATAGGTGGGCAGGCGGCAAAAAACAGGGGGAAACGCGCAAGGTTCCTTGTAGATGCTCCACCACGAGGTTCCTTGCTCCTCCTCGATCGTCGGGAATCTATGCTCTTCAACTCTTTTCTTTTACGTGAGCTTTCTTCATACTTTTCCCAACATGCGACACATCTAGCATCAAGTCTTTTACGGGAGCTTTGTTCATCCTTTTCCCAACAAGCTAGACATCTAGCATCAAGGTGCACGTGTCATGCAAGAAAATGGAGATAATCAGATAAGCAGTGCGTAAGTGAGTCGTGCGGGGGCGGGGGGGAGCGGGGGGAACCTTTTTTCGTAAGTGAGTCGTGCACTTCGATGGCACCTACGCAATATTTTTTTCTCCTCAATGGCACGTGAATAGTGCATGTACTCAATGATGGAGCATGGGATGGTAGCAATGACATGGTCAGCCCTTTTTTGGAGAGAGTACGTACTACTAGTAAATAACTTTGATGTGTCCCGTCAACTTGCAGAGCAACAAAAAGCTTGATTACGCCTTCTCCCTCGCCAATGCGTTCATGGTGGCTCGTAGCACGAGGACAAACTTTTGCTTACAAGCGGTGGACGTGCAGTAGTTCATTTGGTGTCAGATTGCCAGAAGCACTACTGTAGAACCATTGACTTCCGGAAGAGGCGAAGAGCCAAGCGCAAGGTCACCTACTAACCTTAGGCTAGGCGTAGTGGGAGTAACATAAGTAGGGGTACCTCCTTTTTTTATTCTAGAAACAACCACACGCAAATATCAAGGTGCTGGTTACGTAGAACAAATTTCCTGCAGTCTGTGCTTAGCCCTCCTCTATCTCTCTTCTCAATCAGCCAGCGGATGCATGGAGCCCATCGTCTGTTTGCTCACATGCAGCCCCACATGTCAGTGAAAACGCAATAGGACCCACTGAACCTACACATCTTTCACCTCGATGTGCTGGTGATGAAAAAAAATCCAATAAAGATCTTCGGTGGCCGCTTTTGGAGTTACTAAAGAGTAGTAAGATTCTATTTATAGTTTAACCCAAGATGCACATCTCGTGGCTTCAACTACCACTCTATTTTCTTTCATGACACGACCTGGATGCTGGATGTCCCACGTGTCGGCAAAAGGAGGAAGAACCCGACCAAATGTTTGGTTGTGCTCTCGTATTAGACTAGTTGTGCTAACCTAAAAATTTTATTGTGTACTCCCTCCGTTCCAAAAATACTTGACTTCCATTTGTCCAAAAATGGATGTACCTATATACTAAAACATGTCTAGATACATATATATTTTGACAAATAGAAGGCATGTATTATGCAATGGAGGGAGTAGAATGGATGCAAGTTTTTGTATTGGGAAGAAGTGTACATCCATATATTGATAGAGCGTTGGAGTTGGCCTTACAAGTGGGACCACAGTTGAGGAAACCGACTACCGGCAAACCCCCACCTCGCCCGCCGCGCGATGGCTGAGTTAGAGAAACGATGAGGTTGAAGAGATTGCTCTAGCACGGACTCCAAGAAATATGGTGTCAGATGGAAGTCGTGCTGGTGGCGTGTGTCGTACTCCTGGATGTGAATGCTTGTTCTGGCCCATGCCACCCTACTACTCCTACTACTTACTATATAGTACTAGTATCGAGGATTCGAGGTGCTGGTTACGTACAATATGGCTACAGTAAAAACACCAGCATGACGCGCGAAGCATGTGAAGCTAGTACAAATAGTGTACTACTATTGTTGATTGGCCTCATCCGATAACCTGTTGCAATGCACGCACAATTACGCATTCGGAAAATATTTTTTTGCCTCGTCGCACCACTCACTCACACAAGCAACTCGAAAGCCATTCATAAATTTAGTAAGTTTATCACAGGCATATCATTTTATTACATACAACAGGTCATCAACCCACATCGACAACGAGGATACATTATAAATACTAAAGTTTTCACCACACAACAAGTAACGAGCAATGAAATGAACTTCAACTCAACCATTCCTCCATGTTGGAAACGCTTGCTTTGAACCACAAGAGATTCTCTGGGACGGGCCATCTATTGTCGATCTCGAGACCAACGCAGGACTGATCATCCAGGCCGAAGCGGCCTACTATATCAGTACCAGGGTAGGGAACCACCCTAATGTCCGAGGTATAGACACAGTTGCTTCTCATAAATGGTACTAGTAACGTTGTGTCAACAGCAGTTGGATCGCCTTTCACCATCATCGGATAGTTTTGTCCAAGGAATAGCGGGTTTTCTCCAAGACTATCAATTCTGTACCAGGGAGAAGGTGTTGATGCTAGCACACTAGTATCCACCCCGAATACCATGCAACGGGTGTTGGAATAGGTCCGGAGAGTGCGACCATGGGAGACAACACGTGCTCCCTCGGTAGAAACATCATCAGTGGGCTATATACACACAAGAAGAGGTGGTCCATCGGAATTAGTTGCCAGGTGCCACTGAGTATATACGTTCTGCTCGTCCTCATGCTCGTGATCATCACCATCGCCATCTCCCCCTTGGTTATAAATTTTTTCAAGTATAGGTGGTGGAATGTTCATAGGACCTTGGAAACACAAGAAGAAGGTTAATTAGTAAAGGGAAACTTGCTAACCCGCATGCATGTGGATGAAACAATTATAATTACAGTGGAAGACAAACGTACCGAAACTACGAGGATCCCATGCAAAAACAGTGCCATGAGCGGTGGAAGCAAACACAAGACCCTCGTATTGAATTGCATCACAGTACACATCCGTGTATAGAAACTGATTTTTGAGCAATATCCATCGAGTCAAACCACCAAGGACGGAACAAGCTTGTCGAAGATAGCAACAACTTCATAGTTGTTGTAATTCCAAGAGAGGTTGGGAACTCGACAAATTGCTATCTTCCGTAGAAGACAGTCACCATGATCGTATTTGAACATGCGTACAATACCGGTGTGCTCAACCTCTGGGCAGTCTGCTGAGATTTTTGGAAGTGGAACCCGGTCACGAGTGTACACATTCACAAGTTCCCACTCGCAGTTGGACCCAATGTAAACAACCCAATCTCCATTTGCGCCTGCCCAAGCCTTGCCCTCAAGCGATGGCATCTTAACATCATACATATCATTATTAAGCGGCATCAACTTGCACAGGCCGAGGCCTCCGTTGTGCCGGCGCCAGTCATCAGGGTCACGGCGAAGAAGATAGGGGAGATCAAACCGCTCCTTGAATCTTGGGTTCCTTGTAATGATGTTATTAGTTGAGTCCAGAATGGGCTTGAACGAACCTACCATGCTAGCCAAGGTGATGACGTCACACCGATCAATGAGTTCCTCCACCACGTCATCTTTCAGATCGGGGCAAGAATAACGAGGTCGTTTCCGTCCTGTTCCCTCCATGGAGAAGACGATCGAACAATGGCAGAAGAAAGGGTGAAGGGCTGAAGGAAAATGGAGGAGGGAGAGGAAGAGCGTGCGACAATAGTTCCAAATCGAGAGGGAAAGGCAAAGAGTCGGTGGACGGTTGCCAGTTTGCCACGGTTCACGAAGTGGCGCCCCGGCCTACACGTCCGTTCGGAAATACTCCTACTACTCGTCGTTGTCTCACTGATATGTTGGAACGGGACCACATGTCAACGAAACATGATGTGTAATTTCGCATGCAAAATGCGATCTAGCCGCGTTGGCCTGAGGTGCCGCATTAGTTTTTTTGAAAGTTTGCCACATTAGTTATCGACCTTTATTTTTTTTAATATGCAATCTGAATGGATAGCTCCTGTGGTCATCACACGTCAGCGGATATAGTGATGGTTGATTCGCCCGAGCAACTTATTACTGTGGGAATATGGGAGTACCAGCGGATTCAAGGAACATAGAAATGATGGTTGCTTCGTCCGAGCAACTTACTGTGGCGAAGGTGGGGCTCTGTGATTTGACTGCTCACTAGTCATTACTACTGCGGTGCAATTACCGGGGTGAATCTTTCCCTGAAGTTGTGTTGTGCACTCAATACTGCTGCATGGCAGGTGGAGCCAGATGAAGGATGTCCAACATGTCGGCAAAACGAAGTTGAATTGTTTCTGGCATTGCTATCAATCCTTTAGGATTTGTTTATATGTACGCATAATTTTGATGAAATTGTTCGGTGATGCTATGAAGGTTTCAACTTTGGTTCCTGCAAGAAAAAACATGTTTCAACTTAGGATTCATGTGTCCTACCTCGAGATTATCTCGTTACAACATTCCATCAAATACAAATGAAACTACCATGGCTAATGCATCTCAATGGTTCACATATCAGTGCCAATATTCACATCACAACTGAAGACAAAGTTGTGAGAAGGTGTACAAATAAAGAAAAAATATATAATTGATCAATGTTGTTCGTAGGCATGGCTCCATTTCCTTGGCACAATGTTCATTGCTTGGCAGCTAGTTTCACCCAGCTCTGTAGCCAAAAAAGAGGTGTATGAAGGACACCACAATCCGATCATTTTGTGCAGCTCCACTAAAATCGAGCGGACCATCCCTGTTTGCGAAGATATCCAGTCAGTGTGATTAATATAATAGTGGAACTAGATGATGAAACATAACACACATAAATAGAAGCCGATCACCTCTACGATCTGTCTTTAGGACTAACTTCTTGTTGGAGAAGATTAGGGACGGAGTTGGATGAGGAGGATAGCAAAACCAATCTCCCTTTCCACAGTCCCACAGAAATGTAAAAACGTTGCCCGTGTGACATTTTGGCGGAACTGCACAAAACACTCTTTAGAAAAGTGATTTGTGCAGTTCGCCAAAAGGTCACAATAGCAACGATGTGAAAATGGATAGCCTGTTTGCAAAAGGAGGTCGAAAGGAAACAATTATTGCCTAATAACACGAGTTGAACACACATACGCCGACAAAAAAGAAGCATCTTCCATGTAAAAACGGAAATATAGCACATGGTGGTTTATCAAAAATGGTTTGAGGACGAGATTGCAAGATGGAAAGTACGCCGGCCAAGATACGATTTAAGCAAACAACTAAAGAAGATCCACATGCAACAACATGGGAAAATGGGTAGTGAAGCAAGGCCGGAGGAAGCTGTACCTGAGGGTCGTCGGGATCTTACTAGGAGGGCACCGGCGGCCGGGATTTGCCCATACCGCGGCAGCGAGCAAGTGGCGAAGGCCCTACCGCGCCGGAGCTTGGTCAGAGAGAACGGCCGGTACCGCAGATCGGGACGAGCTACCTCAACGCCGTCGAACGGAGAGACGATGCACATCCTCCCTTTCCGCCGGTGGACGGGATGCAGCCGGATCACTGACCAACGCTGAGAGAGAGAGAGAGAGGCCATGGCGGCCTTGTGTGAGATGGTGTGATGAGAGACAAACCCATTTTTCCATTTTCCCCAGGGCAATCGCTTTATATTCTAGGCATGGTACCCGACACTCCTTCGAGTAAACAACCGCTACACGCGTCAAATTATCATGTGGGCTGACTTTTTATACAGAAATGAACTCCACCGTGTACCCGCATGGGTGTGGCCGGGAATGAGACGTGAGTACGTGCGTCCTGCGTGCACTTCTTCTTTAGGTGCAGGTACGTACGTGGGTGGGTGTGAGAGAGATGGTTTGTGCGAAACAGAGGCAATGTGTTGATGATATCTCAATCAGAAAACCGTAAAATATGCAATGTGTGTGAAACAGAGTCATGGACGTGAGATATCGATAGAATTGAAAACATGGATGAAGTGTGTGGCTGCGCGATCGATAAAGAGTGTCATCGAATTTGTGTTTTGCCCATGTCAACGATACAGGGCGGCTGGCCTACTTGAATTTGAGAGGGCAGAGGTGCAGTTCTTCTCTGTGGCATGGATACCTACCTACAACGTTCGACTATC
>NC_041385.1:495563834-495581997 GCF_002162155.2 Triticum dicoccoides
GGTAAGGAGAGAGACCTAGCTATGTATTGAGGGAGATCGATCGACATCCATGGATATGTGTAGCAGAGGAATAAGGTTGGGAAAAAGACAAAGGTAGAGCGTCGGAGGGTTGGTGGTGGAGTGGCGTCTTACAAATAGTGGGAGAGGCCTGCTAGACAAACGGAGGGTATGAGTGTGATATCAATAAGAGAGGGCGGGGGATGTCTGTCTGTCTATGCACATGTGTGTGAGAGACGGGTCGGGAGGTATTCAAGGATGATGAGGGGAGAAGATATGGTTGTGGTAAGCATGCATAACTACATAGGAAGATCGACTGTCGTGTGTCCGAGAAAAGGAGAGACATAACTAGCGAGGTAAGTGTATTGGTGCTTGGTGAAAACGAATTATAGTCGACCTGGCTATATGTAGGGAGATCAGTTCATATACACGCCTGCATGTGTTAGAAGCAAATAAGGTCCGGAGAGGCAGACAGGGGGAGAGGGTGTGGCTAGGAGGTGGTGCGAGAGGCCTACCATGTCGAGGGGGGAGGAGTGTGTGAGCATGTGATAAATGAAAAGAGGGGCGGGAGTGTGCACCTGCATGGAATCGTATTGGACATATGGGGGCATGGACAGTGAGAAGAGAAGAGGGGAAGTATATATGTGTTTGTTGTAGGCACACTTGGCTAGAGAGGTATATCGACCGGTGTGTGCCAGAAAGAAGGAGCCGGGGGTCTACACACACCGCTGGTGGACGACCTAAAGAGAAATAATGAACGTGCGCGATGGAGGGGACGCTAAGGGTGTGTGAGGGGAGCGGGCGTGTGCATGCACGATAGAAAGTTAGCGCTAGCTAGCTACAAATAGAAGAGGATCGTGAAGGTGTAAAAGACGAACAAAGATCATAATTCATTATAAAAAAGTGGATATGGATACTTGAAGAAGATATCATAATGTAGAACATTGATTATAATTTGGGCTAATGTGTGGCTTTTGCAACTCAGGTCTAAATACTTGTCATAATGTAGGCGGCGGGGCACTATACTTTGTGTGATAAACACGGTGTACGTGTGGAACATGGTTTAGATTATGAATATATAGTTAGTACATCAAATGTACTATTATTTGGAATTAACATCAAGTGTATTCAAAAAAAGAATTCGAGTTCATGTAGTACACATAGTTCATATCTATCTCTATAGTAATCATGTGGTGTGTTATTAAGGTAATACACGAATGATGGTTGAAGTTGGCAACAATCATGATTGTAGATTCTTATTGAAATAGAGAAATGAATTCAAATTTAGTTCGAATTGCAGCGGTAGTATAAACATTTGGAATGCACTAAAATGTTGGTATGAGTAGGTTACATGCATTATACAACAAGCGAATTTTTTTAATCGGACATAACATGGATTCATACTCTCTCCTTCCATCTATATAGGGCGTAATGAGATTTTTTTAAGACCGCCTTTGACTATTGACAAGATTAATAGTACATGACATGCACAATGTGAAAATTATATCATTGAAAGAACCTTTCACAGACGAATTTAACGATGTGCTTTGTGTAGGTTGAATGTCATATATCATTGCTCTAATATTTGGTCAAAGTTAGCATCGAAAAACGCATTAGGCCCTATATAGATGGAAGGAGGGAGTAGCGTTGAATAGCATTTGTATAGTAAAACGGGGCAAGACTCTCTCTTTGTGTGGTGTGAATAGTTTTATTTTTTTCGTTTTCTTTTTGGTTGAGGGAAGTGCGAATTGATTTGGTACGTACAAGTACAATATTACTACACATTAGGCTTGTCCCTAAAATTCAACCCACGTCTTGTTAGATCCCGAAAATTCAGATATCGTGCTCTCAAAACTGGCGCCTTCACTACCCGCGCCTTGCTATCCCGAAATTACAACGCGCGCGAAAACCCCCTCCAGCTGCCAAATCCCGACACGCGAAACCCCCCTTCTAACCCTGAGCCAAAAGGGCCGCTAGTTCAAATCGGTGGGGGGTACTTTTGTAACACACCCTACATTTTGGACAAGCGTGTCCCTAAGTCATGCTTCACCCCCTCCCATCGCCCCCTTTTCTCCATTCGAAATCCCAGGCCGCCATAACCTCTCTGCTCCAGCCGCGAAACCCCACCCTCCTCCGTCCTCCATGTCACCGCTGCTCAGCCGGAGCCTCTTCCCCGACGATGTCGTCCACCGCAATAGCTCGACATCCCTTGTCCACCTCCCCGGATGAGGATCCATCGTCCATCTCGCCGTCCCGCCGGTTCAGCCGCCCCGTCGTCCACCTCCAAGGAGCTGCTCCGACGATCGCCTCATTTATTACGGCTGCTCCATCCCCATAGCGCCACCTTAACCTGCTCCACCGGAACCGCAGCATCCTCACCGACTCCTCGGATGAAGCCGAGGCCTACTCGATGCCACCAAAGAGGTTGTACACTCATCGCATCGCACCTTCTCCTTAACTCGACCTCCTGGCGCCGACGGTGCTCCATCCCGCACCCCCATGGAGCGGCTGCCTTGAAGCCGGCGCCGCGGGCGACATGTCCATGGTGGCTCTCCCCCAGTGCGAGGCCCCTTCAGCGGCGGCGTCCATACTAGCCAGATCTGCTACTGCTGCTCTAGCTCTCGCTCGATCGCTCGGTCGCCCAGCTGCTGCTGCTGCTCTCCCCCTCGCTCGTGCTGCTGCTCGGCTCCGATTAAGCCACACTTCAGTCGACTGAATCGAATTTTGGGTCAGTCGATTTTCAAGGGTTGGGGGGCTCGCCGGAGTTAAGGAAGAACCACCTTGTACGATCGGAAGTATGTCTAGAGGGGGGGTGATTAGACTACTTGACCAAATAAAAACTTATCCTTTTCCCAATTTTAGTTTTTGGCAGATTTTAGCTAACTTAGCACAAGTCAAGCAATCTTAACACAATTCAAGCAAGCATGCAAAGAGTATAGGAGCAGCGGAAAGTAAAGCATGCAACTTGCAAAAATATAAAGGGAAGGGTTTGGAGAATTCAAACGCAATTGGAGATACGGATGTTTTTGTCGTGGTTCCGATAGGTGGTGCTATCGTACATCCACGTTGATGGAGACTTCAACCCACGAAGGGTAACGGCTGCACGAGTCCACGGAGGGCTCCACCCAAAAAGGGTCCATGAAGAAGAAACCTTGTCTATCCTACCATGGCCGTCGCCCACGAAGGACTTGCCTCACTAGCGGTAGATCTTCACGAAGTAGGTGATCTCCTTGCCCTTACAAACTCCTTGGTTCAACTCCACAATCTTGTCGGAGGCTCCCAAGAGACACCTAGCCAATCTAGGAGACACCACTCTCCAAGAAGTAACAAATGGTGTGTTGATGGTGAACTCCTTGCTCTTGTGCTTCAAATGTTAGTCTTCCCAACACTCAACTCTCTCTCACGGGATTGGGATTTGGTGGAAAGAAGATTTGAGTGGAAAGCAACTTGGGGAAGGCTAGAGATCAAGATTCATATGGTAGGAATGGAATATCTTGGTCTCAACACATGAGTAGGTGGTTCTCTCTCAGAAAATGTAAGTTGGTAGTGTAGGTTCGTTCTGATGGCTCTCTCCACGAATGAAGAGGAGATGGAGGGGTATATATAGCCTCCACACAAAATCTAACCATTACGCACAACTTGCCAATCTCGGTGGGACCGAATTGAGAAACTTGGTCGTACCAATTCAGCAAATCTAGTGACCGTTAGGATTTTCAGTGGAACCGACATGCAACTCGGTAGGACCGATATGGTTAGGGTTAGGGCATAACGTAATCTCAGTGAGAACGATTACAAAAACTCGGTGGGACCGATTTTGGTAATAGGCTAACCAGAGAGTTGGTCAGGTAAACTCGGTGGGACCGGTTTGCTCATTTCGGTGAGACCAAAATGTTACGAAAGGGAAACAGAAAGTTTAGATTGCAATCTCGGTGGGACCGATCGCTCATCTCGGTGGTACCGAAACGTTACAAAGGGAAACAAAGATATTACAATCCCATCTCGGTGAGACCGAGATCCCTATCGGTGAGACCGATTTGCCTAGGGTTTGTGGCAGTGGCTATGACATCTGAACTCGGTGGTGCTGGATAGAAAGAATCGGTGGGGCTGAGTTTGACTTTTGGTTTAGGTCATATGTGGATGTGAGAAAGTAGTTGAGGGTTTTGGAGCATATCACTAAGCACTTTGAGCAAGAGCCTCATTAAGCAACACCTCATCCCTCCTTGATAGTATTGGCTTTTCCTATAGACTCAATGTGATCTTGGATCACTAAAATATAAATGTAGAGTCTTGAGCTTTGAGCTTGAGCCAATCCTTTTATCCTGAGCATTTTGAGGGGTCCACTTTTTTCATCCATGCCATGCCATTCATTGAGCTTTTCCTGAAATATTTATCTTGAAATAGTGTTAGCTCAATGAGCTATATGTTGTTAGGAATTACCAAAACCACCTAGAGATAGTTGCACTTTGAATCTCCCCCTTTTTGGTAATTGATGACAACATATAGATCAAAGCTTCGACAAATGATAATAAGATTGAAAAACATTGTCGCTTTGAGAAGTATGTGAAATGTGAGAGCTCCCCCTAAATTTGTGCATAGTTTAAGATTTTCTTTGGACTGCAAATGCACAATGAGTTAGGATCATGAGTTACTCTCCCATGTCACATACATCTTGGTGGAGCGCTCAAAATGATAATAATTAAAATACATGCACTCATCACCAAGCAAAGTGAATGATCATATAGAGATAAAAGGATAATGTCATCCAACAAGCATTAATGTAGCATATGATCAAACACATGATCATCCAAGTATCACACAGGCATAAAGTATATCAAACAAGCAAACAAAGTTCAACCACCAAAACAAGAGAGAATAAAAAAGACAATGCTCTCTCTCGAAGCCTATGATCTATATATTTTTCTCCCCCTTTGGCAACAAGTTACCAAAAAGTTCATAGAAAATGCATACTACTAAATTGACTCTCAGGCTTGGTCTTCAGCTGGTGGTGTAGAGATAACGCCAAGGACGAAAGCATCAGTTGATGAAGTTGGAGCTGGTGGAGTAGGTGCTGGAGCTGGTGGCACTGAAGTTGTAGGTGGTGCAGATGAAGTTGCTCTTGTGTATGGAATAGGCACTGAGCTGATCTCTGAGCTCTGGGCACTCTAGAAAACTCATCAGTGGTTGTCTTGCCCTTCCTATCCTGCAGGTCATCTTGAAGTTGCTCAACAACTGACTGTATCTCAGTGACCTTCACATCCAAGTCATAGAACTTCTGCTCCATGATCCTCTCCAGGCTCTCCTGGTTTTGAGTCAGGGTGGCCAATCCCTTCTCAATCCTTAGAGTGGAGGCAATCAAGTAGCCAAGCTGATCTTGCTTGCTCTTCAGGAAATACTAAGATGCCTCATCAATGGTTGGCATCTTGGCAGCCTTTTCAGTCCTTGCCTTCTCCTTCTTTTCTTGTGCTTGCACAGAAGATGGTTCATCTTCATCCATAACCACTGTGTTGTCCTCAAAATCTGGATAGATAGGCATGTGATCCTTGTCCAATAGGTATGTGCCAGTGCCCATCTTGGAGTTAATTAGCTCCTGGATCTGTGGGGCATACCCACAACTTCTCTTCTGGTTAGCAGATGTCCTCTTGATAGTTTCCACTATGAGGCTCATGACCTTGAACTTTTGAGGCACATAAAATATGTGAAGCAGATTGATAGCATGGCCTTTGATCATCTTGTGATCACCTGACTTAGGCAAAAGAGTGTGCCTCAGGATCCAGTTGATGGTTGGCAATCCTGACAGAAGGTAATGTACTGATCCAAACTTGTGTGTTTCAACAGCAGCATCTGGGATCTCCTTGTACATATGTGCCATAGAGTTGTGATCCTTCTTCTTCTTAGCATAGACATCCAAGTCATCCTCTTTCTCCCTAGGTGCATTGATCAGATTAGCCCATTCTTCAATAGTTGATTGGTATCTAGTACCTTCAGACATCCATACTATCGTTCCATCTGGATAGAAGTGTGTTGTGGAGTAGAACTGCATTATAAGCTCATCATTCCACTTTGTGAGCTTCTGCCCAACAAAGTCATCCACTCCACAAGCATTGAAACTGTCATACACACCAGGATAGTGATCTTCATTCTCCTTGATATATTTCCAGTCCACCCATCTCATGTCACAAACTATTGGCTTCTTGTCAAGCAGCACTGTCTCAGAGAAATCCTGATGTTCCTTTGTATGGAACTTGTAGTCCACACCACTTCTCCTCCTGACTGCATAGGGATCAGTCAACCTCCACTGTCTGAGTCTTGCATCCTTTCTCAGCTTCATATCCTCAGCTACAGGATAAGCATCATTGTGATCTGGAATTTTGGGCTTCAACTTTCTCAAGACATGTTCCTCCTTATCTTCTTCTTCAATAACAACTTCAGGCACTGGGGCCTTGTTCTTCTCTCCAGCAGGAATGTTCCTAGTATTCCTCTTGGGTGCAATTTTAGGCTTTGGAGCAGCTGCCTTGCGTGCTTCTTTGGACTTTGATGAAGCAGCAACTGACCTGATGGCATCACCCATAAGCTTCTGAGCTTTAGGTGTTGGTGCAGCAACCTCTTCTTCTTCATCTTCCATCATGGAAGGCTTTCCAACAACCCTGGCCATGGTCTTCTTGACCCTTTCCTTCCTCTTATTCCCTTCCTCAGCAGCCTCTTTGGGTTCAGATTCCAAAGGCACTTGAGTGGAGGCTCTGGTTTTGGACATGGGAACTCTTCTAGCAGGTGCTTTCTTCTGCATTCCTGGCTTAGTGACAACAGTTGTGCCATATTCCTTCTTGAGCACCTTCTTCTTGGAAGTGGCCTCATCCTCTATAGCCACATAGTCTTCATCTTCAGACTCTGAGGTTTTCTTCTTTCTGGCCCTGGTGGCTGCCTTAGGCAAGTTGCTGGGTGTGCTCCTGCTACCATCATAGCTGCTAGAGGGACTAGTGCCCTCACTCATGTGAACCTGCTCCTCAGACTTGTTCTGACTGCCATTTTGATCAGACGTGTTGCAAACTCTGACAGCAGACTCTGTGAATAGATATAGATGAGGTAGATAGGATGAGCATCACAAAAATACAGAGGTTTTTGCAAGAGAATGAGTTAAAAACTTAGTTTTAGTTTTCCACAGAAAGCATTTCGGATCTACCGATTGTAAACTCGGTGATACCGAAGCAGCTTTAGGAACCTAAACTAGTGAACTCGGTCAGACCGAGTCACAGTTCGGTGGCACCGAGACTGCTAGGGTTTCACAAAGTCCTGAAGTCAGTCACACCGATTTGCAATTCCTGGTCGGACCGAGAATCACATGTGCAATGGCCTTGGCCAAATCGGTGGAACCGATTTCTACAACTCGGTCGGTCCGAGATGGTTTCGGCGGAAATCTAACCCTAAATTTTCAATCCAAACCTAATCTACGGAGCATTTTTACTGGATAAGATGATCTCAATCGTGGCAAGATACATGGCAAAAACAATGTGCTAGGAATCGGAGTGAGATTAGCACAAGGATCAAGTCCATACCCTAGTTCGGCGATGGACTTGCTATGGCGGCAATGGCAGAGATGATTCCCGTTGACGGCGGCAGAGACCAGCAGCGGGAGGCAGCTAGCGAAGAGGAGGACGGTCCGGAGACCCAGGAGGCAGAGCGGGCTGAGCGCGGGCGAAAGAGTTCGGAGAAATTTCCAAAATTTTGCCCGTGGATATATATAGCCCGACCCTGTCGGTGTGATCGAGTGGAACAACTCGGTGGCACCGAGATGCATTACTGCAAGCAGTTACTGCAACTCGGTGTGACCGAAATGTTCAAATCAGTTGCACCGAGATTGAAAACCTAGATCGACTTAGTGATCTCGGTATGACCAAAATGGAAGAATCGGTCAGACCGAAACACACAAAGAAGTTATTGAAGTTTAAGTCTATGACGAATCGGGGACTCCGAGTGCTCCTCACACAGAGTGGTTCAAATCTGACTTGATCAAACTTTGTGGTGTAGCAAGAATAGAGTTTGAGACAAGAAAAGCATAGATAGCTAGAGAAGGTTCTTAGGCATTCTTGTCCATCCACTTGGCAAAAGAAAAGAAACCAAACAATCAAAACAACAAGTGGATGTCCTCAAATGAGTGAAATATGCAACCAACATGCTCACACAATAAAATGACAAATGAAATATGTGGCAAAGCATGCACAACCATTCTAGCATCTATCAAGAAATTGGCGATGACTAGGTCATCTATATATGAGTACATTGACTTAGGAGTCAAATGAGAACATTTGATCATAGGTCATACTCATCATTTAAGCCCAAGTGGGTTGCCACTTTTACATAATGCATTGATGTGTTCACACCATTAGAGCTGCTTTAACTCAATTCTTAGAGTAAAGCTCCCCCTAGATGTGAGATCCCCCCTTAGAGGGATGAACTAACCTTGGGTTTTGTCGATGATGAATTCATGTAGGTGTTGAAGATGTGGATGCTCAGTGTTGATGTAGATCATTTGGAGTAATCCTTTGGAGTGAGTTGCACTTTCAATACCTACACGGGTTAGTCCCACAAGGAACAAACAAGGATATCCATAGACACAGAGTGATGCACACACAAAATGATGTCTATGAAAGCATTAGGTTACCTTGTCCCTTGCCTTACCAACAAGAGGGTTTGTGACTCCATGAACTAGTGCAAGATGTGGAAGTTGATTGCACTTGTCCTTGCCAAAATGATATGAGTGAAGTTTGTTGGCGGAGTCACCCTCAAGAACTCTCTAGTTCTTCTTCTTCGGGATCCACGCCATCTTGATGGGAATCCTTGGGGTTGTAGTCGTACTTGATGAAGTAGAACCCGACGTAGTCTTGGGAACCCACTTGACTAAGACCTTGGGAGCTTCTTCAAATGCATCAATCTCCTCTTGAAGCTCATCCTTGCCTTTTTTCTTGTGGTCTTGTGGTGGAAGATCATCTTGAGCTTGTCTCCCTTTGAAGGAAGTAGGATCATACTTCTCTTGTTGAGGAACAAACTTCGTCTTGGGGTATTGATCTTCTTCCCACTCAACTCCATTGGCATTGAACTTTCGTTCAAAACCAACACCTTGGTTCTTCCGGTGCCTTCCTTGCTTGCATACAATTTCCTCGAATTGCTTACTCCCTGCAAGGCTCTTGTAAACACCTTTCTCTATAATTGCCTTCAATAAGCTATTTTCTTGCTCAAGTGTAACTTGGCTAAGAGAATCATTAGTGTAATCAAGAGAAGTACTAGAAGCAACAACATTAGATTTAACATGATTATTGTTACTACTAGAGGAAGAATCCTTCTTGTTCTTGTTACTAGACTTGACTTGAGGCATGTAAGTAGATAAGAGTGAACGCTTGGCAATGTCAGAAGAACTTTTCTTGCGAAGATCATCATTGATTGCCTTTAAGAACTCATGCTCTTGCTCACGGTTGAGCTTTTCAAAGCATAACTTCTCATGAGTCCTTAAAAGTTCTCGATGATCCCCTAAGATAGTTTCATGAGCTAACTTAAGAGTGTTTAGTTCTTTAGTTAGGAGCTCAATCTTCTCCTTATCATCGTCATTTGTTTTATCTTGATTAGCATGATTAATTGACGTTTCATCATAGTATTCATCACTAGAGTTGTCAATAAGTAAATCATCATCACCTAGCAAGTCATCTTCATCACTATTGAAATCAACATACTCGGGGTGTGTTACCTTTGGGCCTTTAGCCATGAAGCATCTTCCAAGTCCCTCATTTGGTGAATCAAATATGTCGTAGGAGTTGGTTGACACAAGTGCTAGACCGGCAACACCTTCATCTTGAGTATGTTCGGAGTCAGAGTGATAGCTTCTCTCGAGTGATTGTAGGAGTCGGAACCGGATACCCATTCACCAACATGAGCTTGATGTCTTCGTTTTGTGTAGCTCCTTGATGACTTGTCCTTCCTTTCCGAATCCTTGCTTCTCCGGGATGTTCTTCATTCATAACGATCATCTCTACTCCTTCTCTCTCTTGGTGGTGATTCTTCTCTTCTACTTCTCCTCTTAGGTGATTCTTCTCTTCTTTTGTAGGGAGCCGTACACTCATTGGAATAGTGTCCGGGTCTTGCACAATTGTAGCAATTGCGCTCTCAACTAGAAGATCTTTTGTCATTATAGGACCTTGACTTGGAGCTTCTCTCTTTGCTTCTACTTTTGTAGAACTTGTTGAAGTTCTTCACCATTAGGCTCAATTCTTTTTGAAGGTTTGTTTCTCACTTGATGATGTGGGGGCTTCACATGAGTCTTTGTAAGCACCACTTGACTTGTTATGGAGCTCCTCCTTATCCTTGAGTGACATCTCATGAGCAACAATTCTTCCAATGACTTCCGTTGGCTTAAGATTCTTGTAATTGGGCATCATTTGGATCAATGTGCAAACGGTATCATATTTTCTATCCAATGCTCATAGGATCTTTTTGATGATGAATTTGTCGGTCATCTCTTCACTTCCTAAGCCGGCAATCTCATTTGTAATGAGAGCAAGCCTAGAGTACATTTCAGCGACGCCTTCACCATCCTTCATCTTGAACTTGTCAAGTTGACTTTGAAGCACATCCAACTTGGATTCCTTGACGAAGTTGGTACCTTCGTGCATATCAATCAAAGTATCCCAAATTTCCTTTGCATTCTCAAGACGGCTAATTTTGTTGAATTCTTCGGGGCACAATCCGTTGAAGAGTATATCACAAGCTTGAGCGTTGTATTGCAACATCTTCAACTCATCCGCGCTAGCTTCACGGTTCGGTTCTCTCCCATCAAAGAATTCACCTTGCAAGCCAATACACACAATAGCCCAAACGGCGGGGTTATGTCCAATAATATGCATTTTCATCTTGTGCTTCCAACTAGCAAAATTCATAACATCAAAGTAAGGACCTCTACGGTGGTAGTTTCCCTCGCTAGATGCCATACTCTCCTAGGTTGTGAAACCAAGGCTATGATCACCAAAAGCTATGGAAATCAAAGCAAATGGAGACCAAAGCTCTGATACCACTTGTATGATCGGAAGTATGTCTATAGGGGGGTGATTAGACTACTTGACCAAAGAAAACTTATCCTTTTCCCAATTTTAGTTCTTGGCGGATTTTAGCTAACTTAGCACAAGTCAAGCAATCTTAACTCAATTCAAGCAAGCATGCAAAGAGTATATGAGCAGCGGAAAGTAAAGCATGCAACTTGCAAGAATGTAAAGGGAAGGGTTTGGAGAATTCAAACGCAATTGGAGACACAGATGTTTTTGTCGTTGTTCCAATAGGTGGTGCTATCGTACATCCACATTGATGGAGACTTCAACCCATGAAGGGTAACGGCTGCGCGAGTCCAGGGAGGGCTCCACCCAAAAAGGGTCCACGAAGAAGCCACCTTGTCTATCCCACCATGGACGTCACCCACGAAGGACTTGCCTCACTAGCGATAGATCTTCACAAAGTAGGCGATCTCCTTGCTGAAAGCACAAGTGCTCCATGGGTGGTTTTGGTAATTAATGTCAACATATCTCTTGTTGGGGTAACACTTTTACGTAGTATGTTTCAGACAGGTTCAACAATGAAGTGGCATGGACTAAAGGATGTGGAATCCCTTCTAGATGCTAAGGACAAAGGATTGGCTCAACCTCCAAGATCAAGACTCTGCATTTTCTATTTTAGTGATCCAAGATCACATTGAGTCTATAGGAAAAGCCAATACTATCAAGAGGGGATGAGGTGTTGCTTAATGGCTTGCTTGCTCAAAGTGCTTACTGATATGCTCCAAAGCCCTCAACTACTTTCTCACATCCACATATGTCCTAAACCAAAAGTCTAACTCGGCCCCACTAATTCTTTCTATCCGGCGCCACTGAGTTCAGATGTCATAGCCACTGCCACAAACCCTAGGCAAATCGGTCTCACCGATAGGGATCTCGGTCTCACCGAGATGGGATTGTAATCTCTATGTGTATATCCACTACCAAAATTGGTCTCACCGAGTTTGAGTAATCGGTACTACCGAGATTACAATGCAAACTCTCTGGTTAGCTTATTACCAAAATCGGTCCCACCGAGTTTGTGTAATCGGTCTCACCGAGTTTGCCTGACCAGCTCTCTTGTTAGCTTATTACCAAAATCGGTCTCACCGAGTTTGTGTAATCGGTCTCACCAAGATTACGTTATGCCCTAACCCTAACCATATCGGTCCTACCGAGTTGCATGTCGGTCCCATCGAAAATCCTAACGGTCACTAGGTTTACTAAATCGGTCTGATCGAGTTTGTTGACTCGGTCCCACTGAGATTGGTAAATTGTGTGTAACGGTTAGATTTTGTGTGGAGGCTATATATACCCCTCCACCTCCTCTTCATTCGTGGAGAGAGCCATCAGAATGAACCTACACTTCCAACTTACCATTTCTGAGAGAGAACCACCTACTCATGTGTTGAGGCCAAGATATTCCATTCCTACCATATGAATCTTGATCTCTAGCCTTCCCCAAGTTGCTTTCCACTCAAATCTTCTTTCCACCAAATCCAAATCCTGTGAGAGAGAGTTGAGTGTTGGGGAGACTATCATTTGAAGCACAAGAGCAAGGATTTCATCATCAATACACCATTTGTTACTTCTTGGAGAGTGGTGTCTCCTAGATTGGCTAGGTGTCACTTGGGAGCCTCCAACAAGATTGTGGAGTTGAACCAAGGAGTTTGTAAGGGCAAGAAGATCGCCTACTTCGTGAAGATCTACCACTAGTGAGGCTAGTCCTTCGTGGGCGACGACCATGGTGGGATAGACAAGGTTGCTTCTTCGTGGACCCTTCGTGGGTGGAGCCGTCCGTGGACTCGCGCAACCGTTACCCTTCGTGGGTTGAAGTCTCCATCAACGTGGATGTACGATAGCACCACCTATCGGAACCACAACAAAAACATATGTGTCTCCAATTGCATTTGAATCCTCCAAACCCTTCCCTTTACATTCTTGCAAGGATCATGCTTTACTTTCCGCTACTCATATACTCTTTGCATGCTTGCTTGTTATGTATTGTGAGTCTTAAACTTCTGCCTAAACTCCACTCCAACTTAAAGAAGTTAAAAATTGCAACTTTTCGTACTTAGTGTCTAACCCCCCCTCTGGACACCTCTTCTCGATCCTTTCAATTGGTATCAGAGCTTTGGTTTCCATTGCTTTGGTTTAATCACCATTGGAGGAAGATGGATGAGTCTACTATTGGGAGTCTTAGACATAGAGTGCCTATACTTGATGGGGAGTACTTTCATGAGTGGAAAAATGAGATGCTTGTGATTTTCAATCAATATCATTTGAACAAGTATATTGCTAGTCCTTGTGCACCTCATGTTGATCCTATGCATCCTACCCTTGATGAGTCAATTGACATGATTCACAATCTTAGAACTGTTGAACTTATCACTAGAGGCTTGCCTAGAAACTTGATAGGATGTTTTCCTACTCTTAAGTGTGCCCACACCATATGGAAATTTCTTGAGGAACGTTTTCCAAATTATTCCTTAAAAAATCTAGATGAAATTCTCCATAAGTCTGTTGCCTTGAGTAAGATGAATTCTAGTGATCCTATGTTTAGTGATTGTCTATTTGAGCTTACAAACCTTATGCGTGCCAAAGGAAATGTTGGAATTATTAGTGATATTATTTCCGAAGCTATTAAAATTCATAAGCAAGATCATTGTCAAACTCACTCAAACGAATCACCCTCTCTAGGATTTGATCCACCACATGACGATGTTGAACATGGATACTATGATGAGGATGATGATAGCGACTTCGATCTTGATGATTCAATGAGACACTTTGGTCTTATGGCAAATCTTCGGGGATATATGGCAGGAGGAAAGGAATGGGTTCTTGATAGTGGATGTACCGATCGCATGACCGGAGATAAAGACATGTTTCATGAGCTTGCTCAAAACGATGGTCCTCGAAAGTATGTCACTTTCGGTGACAACTCTAAGGGTAAGGTGGTTGGCATCGGTAAGGTGGCCATATCACATGATAGCTCCATTCAAAATGTTATGCCCGTTGAATCTCTTGGCTACAACTTACTTTCAGTAACTAGACTTGCTGATTTCGGTTTCAATGTTCTATTTACTGAAGTAGATTGCCAAGTGTTTCGTAGAGATAATCATAAAATGGTCTTTACCGGTGTTCGTAGAGGTGATCTATACATTGTTGACTTCACTAAAAAGGCTCAACCTAGAACTTGCTTTATTGCTAAATCTTCTAAAGGTTGGTTATGGCATAGATGATTAGGTCATGTTGGTATGCGAAACCTTGACAAGCTTATTAAAGGAAATCATATCCTTGGAGTTAACGATGTCATATTTGATATGGATAGACTTTGCAGCGCTTATCAAGCAGGTAAACAGGTTGGAGGAAGGCATCCCCTGAAAAACATCATGACCACAAGGAGCCCACTCGAGCTACTTCACATGGATCTTTTTGTTCCCAACGCTTACAAGAGTCTCGGTGGAAATTCTTTTGGTCTAGTTATAGTTGATGATTTTTCAAGATTTACGTGGGTGTTCTTTCTCGATGATAAATCGCAGGTCCAAAAGATCTTCAAAAACTTCGCTAAGAAGGCCCAAAATCAATTTGAAGTGAAGATCAAGAAGGTTCGTAGCGACAATGGAACGGAGTTCAAGAATGCAAATGTGGGCACCTTTCTTGACGAAGAAGGGATTTCACATGAGTTCTCGGCTACGTACACACCTCAACAAAATGGAGTTGTTGAGAGGAAGAACCGGACACTCGTCGAAATGGAGAGAACGATGCTTGATGAGTACAAGACGCCGAAGCACTTTTGGGCGGAATCGGTTGAGATGGCTTGTCATGCAAAAAATCACTTGTATCTTCACAAGCTACTCGGCAAGACGGCATACGAGCTCCTCACCGGCAACAAACCCCAAGTTGGATACTTTCGAGTATTCGGCTAAAAGTGCTACATTCTTGATAAGCATCATCGTTCTAAATTTGCTCCTAAGTCTCATGAAGGCTTCCTACTTGGTTATGGCTCAAACTCTCACACATACCGTGTCTATAACAATTTCACCCGAAAGGTTGAAGAAATGGTAGATGTGAAGTTTGATGAATCTAACGGCTCGCAAGTAGAGCAATTGCCAATTGATGTAGGAGACAAAGACCCTTCTGAAGCAATCCAAGACTTGTCTATTGGCAAGATTCGTCCAACGGAGGTGAAGGAGAGTACCTCGTCTGTCCAAGTGGAAGCTTCTACCTCACAAAAAGGTGAACCAAGAGCTAATACAGAAGCATCCACAAGTAGGACACACCAAGATGAAGAAAACGAGGAAGTGCATAAAGATTAACGACAACAACCTCCTTCTCCACCATGACAAGAGAACGACAATGCCAACAATGAAGAAGGCCAAGAAGAAGAACAAAATGAAGGAGATGTTCAACAAAGACCCAAGCAAAAGCTTTCACAAGTTCGAGCAAGAATTGCTAAAGACCATCCCGTCGAGCAAATCTACAACGATATCCAAACCGGGAGAATCACTCGCTCTAAAACTCATTTAGCTAACTTTTGTGAACATTATTCATTCATCTCTAGCATTGAACCTATGAAGGTTGAAGAAGCATTGGAAGATCCGGATTGGATAAATGCCATGCATGAAGAGCTACACAACTTTGAGAGAAATCAAGTTTGGACATTGGTTGAGAAGCCCGACAACAACCACAACATCATCGGTACCAAATGGCTGTTTCACAACAAGCAAGATGAAGATGGACAAGTAGTTCGCAACAAAGCACGTCTCGTCGCCCAAGGCTACACACAAGTCGAAGGTATGGACTATGGTGAGACTTATGCTCCCGTTGCTAGACTTGAGTCCATTCGCATCTTACTTGCCAATGCTAATCACCATGATATCACCTTATACCAAATGGGCATTAAAAGTGCTTTCCTAAATGGTGTAATAGAGGAGGAAGTTTATGTTAAGCAACCTCTCGGCTTTATTAATCCTAAGAAACCTAATCATGTTTACAAACTTCACAAAGCTCTTTATGGTCTTAAACAAGCTCCTAGAGCGTGGTATAAATGCTTGACCAAGTTCCTTATTGAATGTAGCGACTCGACCTCAAACGGTCAAGTCTTTGTGCATCAGTGTCATCTCTGGATCAGTAATGCTGACACGCACAGTACTCGAAGGATTTATAATAGAGTAGCAATCACACACTTATTACATCGAATGTCTCAAAAGAGAACTTATTACAATAATATAGCTTAAGGCCATCTAATGAGATAACAGCGGAAGGCTTGGAAGATAAAGTGAGTCCATCAACTCCAACGGCATAGCTGAGCTGCACGGCAACGACCTAACGAACCTTACTCCTCGTTTGAAAAGTCTGCAACATAACACGTTGCAGCCCGAGAAACGGGTCAGCACATGGAATATGCTGGCAATATAACACAGTACAGCAAGAACAGAATAATGCTATTACTACATGCATATTTGGCTGGTGGAAAGCTCTATGGTTACAGTTTTGCGGAAAGCAATTTTTTCCCTACAACAAAGGAATAAATTTTATTTAACTATCATGGTAGTTGAACAACATTGAGAAGGTAACCCCAACTCAATCCCAATTAAAGTGATTAACAACCCAACAATATTAATTATGAGTGATGACATACATAAGATAACCCGAGTACTAGACACTCAGAATTGTCCATAACCGGGGACACGGCTAACCATGATTAGATTGTACACTCTGCATAGGGTTGCGCACTTTTCCCCAGAAGACTCGATCGCTTCTGTTGGATTTCTCGCACTGCATGGTGTTTGAGAAACGGATGACCGAGACATAGTCTTTCAGAAACATTAGCTCCCTACTCCAGGTAGACCATACCAATCCTACAAAACCCACTACGTGTTGATCTACCTGTTCAAGAGCTTCACGTAACTTACTCAGCTATTCTAGAGCCCATAATAGCTTGTGGATGCACACGGAAGTTTCTAGCATGAATCATCTCAGTTCCCTTTAAGCCTGGGTGGCGGTCCATAGGAAGATCACACGGTAACCCCGTGATTTCCAAAAAAACAGATAACACTGGGTTCCCTAGGTGCCTCAATCCACCAAGATGTGTATTAAAGTTGCCACCTTAAGTTTGAACCATTAATTAACAATCTCACATCTGTCATGATAACACTCAAACCCAATCCACGTCTACGAGCATAGCATAGCAATAAAGCATAATGTAGAAGTTACTCCGAAGGGTTTGATAATAAACAGGGCAATAGGTTCTACCTCATCAACTACTTCCCAATACCCACATGTCAAAGACATCCTAATCATGCAATGTTTTAGGATTGAACTAATGCAATGAAAACTGGGTATGAAAAGAGTATGATCAATGTGTTATTTGCCTTGCTGACGATCCGTGAATCCTAGAGACTCGTAGTAACACGCTTCGCACTCCGGGAGTTCTATCGCAAACAAACAATAACATACATAAGCAACTAGCAAAGATGCACAAGCAAACTTCAAAGAAAAGGAATTGACCATAAAGTTCAACTTAAGAACGCTGGTTTGCAAAAAGAAACAAATCAAACGGAGCAACGAAACTCAAACGGCAAAAGAAACAAGATCCGTTACTATTCTTAACTAAAGTCAAATTTTACAGTATCAAAATCTTGTTCAAGTTAGTTAAACAGAAAGAGGGCCTCGAGACGAAGCTCTAGGCTTTTGAATCACCTGATTCCGACTAACGAGCGAAAAGATAAACAGAAACTAAGATCGGGTCAGAAATCACGACTGAAAATAATCGCAGATAATTCCGATAAAAGAAAACTGACAAACAGGCTAACGAACGAGCGTTCGTTTTCTGTAACTAAGGAAAGAAAACCGTTCGTTTAAACGAACGTACGGACGAACGTCTGCTAAATAGAGGAACCGCGAAAAACCGGTGAACCGATCTGAAAAAAAACGATCTAGGGTTTCTAAAAAACCGAATGGTTTTTAAGAAAAACTGGCGGCTCAGATCCGGCTCGGTACCTCCGGTGAGGGCTCTGGCGAGGGGCTCCGGCGGGGTGAGCTGGGGTGGCATGGCTCGGCTCACGGGGCGGCGGGGCTCGCGACGGCGAGGTGGC
>NC_041385.1:495582560-495590753 GCF_002162155.2 Triticum dicoccoides
GCGGCGGTGGTTGGTGGTGGTGGGGGGCTCGGGGGGAGTATTTAAAGAGGGGGGCGCGGCGGCTTGGAGTAGGGGCCAAGGCGGCGGCGGTGGAGTCCGGCTCGGACTCCTGTCCGAGTCGGTGACGGCGGCGGCGCTCGCGCGCAGGAGGCGGCGGCGGCTGGGCCGGCCTGCTCAGCTGGGCCTTAGGCTCGGTCGGGCGCGGGGAAGTTTTTTTTAAATAATTTCGCCGGCAGAAATAAAATCCTAGAAAATAAAATAAAAACCTAAAAATGGCAAAACAAATTTTCCCCGTCTAAATAAAATATTTAGAACGAGATGAACATTTTCTTGGCCCTAAAATGCAATTTTGAGAACGTGCAAATTTTTCTATTGGAAATAAAATCCGAATAAAATCAATTAAAATCAAATAAATGATTTTAATATTTTTCCTCCAATATTTCAATAATTTTGGAGAAGTCATATTATCTCCTCTCATTTATTTTTGGTACGAAATATTTTTCGGAGAGAAAATTAATTAAAATCAAAAATCCTCGTTTCATTATTTGGTAGAAAATCCAAATATGAAACCGGAAAATCCCCAACTCTCTCCGAGGGTCCTTGAGTTGCTTAGGATTTCGAGGATCGCGGAGCGGAAAAGAAATAAAATATTATATGCATGAATGACCTATGTATAACATTCCAAATTGAAAATTTGGGATGTTACAAACCTACCCCCCTTAAGATGAATCTCGCCCTCGAGATTCGGGTTGGTCAGAAAATAGGTGCAGGTGGTCCTTGCAAATATCATCCTCTCGTTCCCAGGTGGCTTCATCCTCGGTATGGTGGCTCCACTGAACCTTGCAAAATTTAATGACCTTGCTGCGAGTGACTCGGCTGGCAAACTCAAGAATCTTCACTGGCTTCTCCTCATAGGTCAAATCACTATTTTGCTGAATTGCCTCCAAGGGTACTGTATCTCTTAATGGTATATCGGCCATCTCCGCATGACACTTCTTGAGCTGAGAGACATGGAACACATCGTGAACTCCTGATAGTCCTTCAGGTAATTCCAACTTGTAGGCAACTTCCCCCATCCGTTCCAAAACACGATACGGTCCTACAAATCTCGGGGCTAATTTTCCCTTAACTCCAAAGCGTTTCACACCTCGCAAGGGTGATACTCGCAGATATGCTCTACCTACAATTTCATAAGTTACCTCCTTGCATTTTGAGTCTGCATAACTTTTCTGCCTTGACTGATCTACCTTCAGTCTATCACGAGTCAACTTAACCTTCTCCTCAGACTCTTTGATCAAGTCTGGTCCGAACAACTGTCGGTCTCCTACCTCATCCCACATCAACGGTGTTCTGCATCTGCATCCATACAAAGCTTCGAACGGTGTCATCTTCAAACTGGCTTGGTAGCTATTGTTGTATGAAAACTCCGCGTAAGGCAAATTGTCATCCCAACTAGATCCATAATCTAGAGCGCAGGCTCTCAACATATCTTCCAGTATCTGGTTGACTCTCTCGGTCTGTCCATCAGTCTGTGGGTGGAAAGCTGTACTGAACTCCAATCTTGTCCCCAAGGTCTGGTGTAACTGATGCAAAAACTTTGAAGTAAATTGTCTCCCTCTATCTGATACGATGCTCCTTGGGAATCCATGCAAACATACAATCCTGGACATATATATCTTGGCCAACTTTGAACTTGTGTCAGTAGTTTTCACCGGAATAAAGTGAGCCTCTTTAGTCAAACGATCCACTACTACCCATATTGAGTCATATCCTGCCTTGGTCTTGGGTAGTCCGGTGATAAAGTCCATACCAAATTTATCCCACTTCCATTCGGGTATAGGCATAGGCTGTAACAGTCCGGCTGGCTTCTGATGCTCTGCCTTCACTCTCTGACATATATCACATACGACTATGTATTTAACAATATCCTTCTTCATACCAGTCCGCCAGAAACGTTCCTTCAAATCCAAATACATCTTGGTGTTTCCGGGATGTATGGAGTATGGTGAGTCATGAGCCTCCTGCAGTATTAACTTCCTGATCTCTGGGTTATTGAGTACATAAACTCGGTCCTCAAACCATAAGGTATCGTGCTCATCCTCGCGAAAACCTTTGGCTTTTCCTTCGCTCATCTTCTCCTTTATCTCGGCAATCCCCTTGTCTTCCTTCTGAGCTTATCGAATTTTGCTCAACAAGGTCGACTGAACCTCCATTGTTGCAACGAAACCTCTTGGAACAATCTCCAACCGAAGTTCCATGATATCCTCAGCTAACTTCTTTGGCAATCCCTTGCTCTCAAGCATATTGGCATAACTTTTCCGGCTCAAAGCTTCTGCTACGACATTGGCTTTTCCTGGATGATAGTGTAGCTTCATATCATAATCCTTTATAAGTTCCAACCATCTCCTCTATCTAAGGTTCAGCTCCTTTTGCGTGAAAATATACTTCAAACTCTTATGATCCGTGTACACATCACAACGGTTTCCAATAAGGTAATGTCTCTAGGTATTCAATGCATGCACTACGGCTGCTAATTCCAAATCATGCATGGCATAGTTCAACTCATGGGGCTTCAGTTGTCGTGAGTCATACGAAACAACTTTACCATCCTGCATAAGCACACATCCCAGTCCCAAGCGAGAGGCGTCGCAATACACTTGAAACTCCTTATGTATATCTGGCAATGTCAGCACTGTGGCTGTAGTCAACCGCTTCTTCAACTCCTGAAAACTTGCCTCGCAATCTTCTGTCCATTTAAACTTAGTTTCCTTCTTTAGTAGTTCAGTCATTGGCTTTGCAAGCTTGGAAAAAATTTCAATGAACCTCCGATAATATCCCGCGAGTCCAAGGAAATTGCGGATCTCTCCAACTGAAGTGGGTGCATTCAGTGATCGACTGAACTTTACTGGGGTCTACCGCTATACCCTCTCCTGATATAACGTGCCCCAGAAATCCAACTTCCTTCAACCAAATTTCGCACTTGCTGAACTTGGCATATAACTGGTGTTCTCTGAGTTTCTCAAGAACTAAACGCAAATGCTCCTTGTGCTCCTCTTCATTCTTTGAGTATACCATAATATCATCGATAAACACCACAACGAATTTGTCCAAATACTCCATGAACACTTTGTTCATCATACTCATGAAATAGGCAGGTGCATTTGTCAGTCCAAACGACATGACTGTATACTCGTATAATCCATACCGCGTAGTGAACGTTGTCTTTGGTATATCCTTCTCTCGGATCTTCAACTGATGGTATCCTGACCGTAGATCAATCTTTGAAAACACCTTAGCTCCTTGTAACTGATCAAACAGATCATTGATCATCGGTAGTGGATACTTGTTCTTAATCGTTACTTCATTCAAGGCTCGATAATCCACAACCATCCTCAGGGATTTGTCCTTCTTCTCGACCAAAAGTACTGGGGCTCCCCAAGGCGATGAACTCCTGCGAATATAACCTTTCTCCAACAACTCCTTGATCTGTTTCTTAATTTCCTCCAGATCGTTTGCGGGCATCCGATAGGGTCTCTTGGATATTGGCCCTGTACCTGGCAATAGCTCTATCAAAAACTCAATGTCTCGATCCGGAGGCAAAGCTGGTAACTCTTCTGGAAAAAACATCTGGGTAATCCTTTACTACAGGCACTTCCTCCTGCACAACTCCTGTGAGGGCATTCACTTGGGTCCTCCTAGGCACATGCCTAGATACGTACTTAATCCTTTTTCCCTCCGGGGTGGTGAGATGAATTGACTTACTAGCACAGTCAATACTTCCTCCATACTTTGACATCCAGTCCATACCTAATATCACATCCAATCCTTGTGACTCAAAGATAATTAGGTCAGACGGAAAAACATGAGTCCCAATGGTTAAGGGTATCTGGTTGCACCACCGGCTAGCCATATACTCAGCTCCAGGCGAGCTCACTAAAAGAGGGGTCCTTAGGGTTTGGGATGGTAGGTTAAACTTGTCCACAAATCCCCTTGATATGTATGAATGCGATGCACCAGTATCGAAAAGAATAAGAGCGGTAAATGACATAACCAAAAACTTACCTATTACCGCGTCTGGCTGATCTTCAACCTCCTCCACGTTAACGTGGTTCACTTGTCCTTTGTTGAATGGATTAGGCTTCTTCCCGGCGCTCCCGTTTCCGTTTCCATTCCTTCCTTCAAGGCAATCATTTGCATAGTGCCCCGTCTTCCCGCACTTATAGCAAGTCACTTGACTCAGGTCTCTCTTGGCGGGTGTGGCTGGATTGGAGCGATTCTGATTGTTGTTAGCTCCATTTCCATTTCCATTCTTACCACCATTGTGATTATGCGATCCTCCACCAGTGTGGTTGTGACCTCCATGGTTATGAACAAGCCCTCCCGTATTCGGGGTTAAGCGAGGCTTCTGATGAGCTCCTGAGTTATACTTCCCTTGTCCATACTTCCTCTTACGACTCTCAATTTGCTGATGCTTCCCTTCGATCATAAGGGCTTTGTCTACCAACTCCTGGTAGTTGTTGAAGGTTGCCACCATCAACTGCATACTCATCCCATCATTCAACCCTTCCATAAACTTCTCCTGCTTTGCGGCATCTGTGGCCACATCATCAGGGGCATAGCATGATAGTTTGCTAAAATCATCCACGTACTGGCCTACAGTACGGTTCCCCTGGCATAAATTGCGAAACTCCCGCTTCTTCATCTGCATAGCTCCAGTGGAAACATGGGCAGTACGAAAAGCCTGCTGAAACTGAGCCCATGTGACCGTGTCGATAGGATAGGTGGCTGTGAAATTCTCCCACCATGATGCTGCCGGTCCATCCAATTGGTGTGCGGCAAAATGCACCTTCTCCGCATATGTGCACCCTGCGGTGGTCAACTCCCTTCCGATACGGCGTAGCCAATCATCAGCAACTATTGGCTCGGTGCTACTGGAAAACACCGGCGGTTGTAACCTTAGAAAACGAGCTAGGTTGTTTGCTGGTGGAGGGTTGTTGTTGTTGTTGTTGTTGTTTTTGTTGTTGTTGCCCTGGTTCCGAACTAGCAATTGCATCAAAGCATTCTGCTGCTGGATCAACTGGGTGAGCTCCGTTGGGAAAGCAAAACCGGTGTCACGTCTCGGAGGCATCTGATGGGTTTAGAGGGGAGTGATTAGAATAGAGAAAAGGTCTAGTGAGAAAGCACTACCCATATGCACATGAGACAAACACAATCATATCACTCAATCAATCACGCAAGGTAATACAACGGTCTAGAACTATCGCAAAAGTGCTTAACTACTACTAAATACATGGGGGAATACTACTAATATATGGTGGTCATCTAGAAATTTTGATCGGTGGAAGATTCCATAATATCCGCTCCAGCTTCATCTTCATAATCATCATCACTTGGATCGGAATCAGTGTCGTCGATGATGATGTAATTGTTCGGGCAAGTGGGGTCGTCATCTTCGTCTGCCGGTGCTGGTTCTCCCATGAATACCCCGATCTTCTTAACAAGGTCGTCGTTCTTCTCCAGCAGCGTCTTGATTTCCTCCTCATATCCATCGCGGGTGAACTTGAGTTCTTCCTCCAGCTTGATAATCCTAGTCTTTGCCTTCTTCAACTCCATCATGTCTGCGCACATCTAGTTTTCCTGTCGTTGAATGTGCTGGTTTAGCTCCTGGATAAAAGCTGCAATGGATCTATCCTTCCTGGTGCTTATCATCTCCCATTGCTCGTCTCGGTGCCCACATATTTGATAGATAGTGTCCTTGAGTTCCTTGTTGTAGACTTCACCAATGCGTCCCATTGTAATGTGGGCTGCCATGCTCTTGCCTAGACTCCAGGTTGGTCCATCGAAGGAAAATTCTGTGGGTTTAGAAGTTGGCAAGAACGTCCTTCCTGGTACTTGTACTTGAATCATCCAGCGCTCATCTTCTGGTAAGGTGGAGTTGTACGTCCCTGTGAAACTTGGTATCCCAATGTTCAGGTACCTAGTGACTTCCTTCAAGTGGCGTCCAAAAGGTCTATCCTCGTCCAGTTGCGCAAACTTGTTCTTCATCTCCGGCATCCTAAAGAGTGGAAAAGGGGAAGAGGAGTCAGAAATGAGTAGAGAAGAGTGACCTATGGTTTGTCTTAGTGGTCGTGTCCTACACTCAGCGTGTGCTTTGATACCATCTTGTAGCGACCTGACCTCAAATGGTCAAGTCTCTGTGCATCAGTGTCATCCCTGGATCAGTAATGCTAACACGCACAGTACTTGAAGGATTTATAACAGAGTAGCAATCACACACTTATTACATCGAATGTCTCAAAAGAGAACTTATTACAATAATATGACTTAAGGCCATCTAATGCGATAATAGCGGAAGGCTTGGAAGATAAAGTGAGTCCATCAACTCCAACGGCATAGCTGAGCTGCACGGCGACGACCTAACGAACCTTACTGCTCATCTAAAAAGTCTGCAACATAACACGTTGCAGCCCGAGAAACGGGTCAGCACATGGAATATGATGGCAATATAACATAGTAGAGCAAGAACAGAATAATGCTATTACTACATGCATATTTGGCTGGTGGAAAGCTCTATGGTTACAGTTTTGCGGAAAGCAAATTTTTCCCTACAACAAAGGAATAAATTTTATTTAACTATCGTGGTAGTTGAACAACATTGAGAAGGTAACCCCAACTCAATCCCAATTAAAGTGATTAACAACCAAAGAATATTAATTATGAGTGATGAGATACATAAGATAACCCGAGTACTAGACACTCAGAATTGTCCATAACCGGGGACACAGCTAACCATGATTAGATTGTACACTCTGCAGAGGTTTGCACACTTTTCCCCACAAGACTCGATCGCTTCCGTTGGATTTCTCGCACTGCATGGTGTTTGAGAAATGGATGACCGAGACATAGTCTTTCAGAAAAATTAAGTCCCTACTCCGGGTAGACCATACCAATCCTACAAAACCCACTACCTGCTGATCTACGTGTTCAAGAGCTTCACATAACTTACTCAGCTATGCTAGAGCCCATAATAGCTTGTGGCTGCACACAGAAGTTTCTAGCATGAATCATCTCAGTTCCCTTTAAGCCTGGGTGGCAGTCCATAGGAAGATCACACGGTAACCCCGGGATTTCCAAAAAAACAGACAACACTGGGTTCCCCAGGTGCCTCAATCCACCCAGATGTGCATTAAAGTTGCCACCTTAAGTTTGAACCATTAATTAACAATCTCACATATGTCATGATAACACTCAAACCCAGTCCACGTCTACGAGCATAGCATAGCAATAAAGCATAACGTAGAAGTAACTCCCAAGGGTTTGATAATAAACAGGGCAATAGGTTCTACCTCATCAACTACTTCCCAATACCCACATGTTAAAGACATCCTAATCATGCATTGTTTGAGGATTGAACTAATGCAATGAAAACTAGGTACGAAAAGAGTATGATCAATGTGTTACTTGCCTTGCTGACGATCCATGAATCCTAGAGACTCGTAGTAACATGGTTCACACTCCGGGAATTCTATCGCAAACAAACAGTAACATACATAAGCAACTAACAAAGATGCACGAGCAAACTTCAAAGAAAAGGAATTGACCAGAAAGTTCAACTTATGAACGATGGTTTGCAAAAAGAAACAAATCAAACGGAGCAATGAAACTCAAACGGCGAAAGAAACAAGATCCATTACTATTCTGAATAAAGTCAAATTTTACAGTATCAAAATCTTGTTCAAGTTAGCTAAACAGAAAGAGGGTCTCGAGATGAAACTCTAGGCTTTTGAATCACCTGATTCCGACTAACGAGCGAAAAGATAAACAGAAACTAAGATCGGATCAGAAATCACGACTGAAAATAATCGCAGATAATTCCGATAAAAGAAAACTGACGAATAGGCTAACGAACGAGCGTTCATTATCTGTAACTAACGAAAGAAAACCGTTCGCTTAAACAAATGTACGGACGAACATCCACTAAATAGAGGAACCGCGAAAAACCGATGAACCGATCTGAAAAAAAACGATCTAGGGTTTCTAAAAAAACTGAACGGTTTTTAAGAAAAACCGGCGGCTCGGATCCGGCTCGGTACCTCCGGCGAGGGGCTCCGGCGGGGCGGCGGGGCTCGGCGGCGGGGCTCGATGAAGGCGCGGTGGCGACCGGCAGCGGCGGCGAAGCGTGGCGAGGCGCGG
>NC_041385.1:495590849-495662242 GCF_002162155.2 Triticum dicoccoides
AGGGGGGGGCGCGGCGGCTTGGAGTAGGGGCCAAGGCGGCGGTGGTGGAGTTCGGCTCAGACTCCAGTCCGAGTTGGCGGCGGTGGCGCTCGCGCGCAGGATGCGGCAACGGCTGGGGCGGCCTGCTCGGCTGGGCCTTAGGCCTGGTCGGGCGCGAGGAAGTTTTTCTTAAAATATAATTTCGCCGGCAGAAATAAAATCCTAGAAAATAAAATAAAAACCTAAAAATGCCAAAACAAATTTTCACCGTCTAAATAAAATATTTAGAACGAGATGAACATTTTCTTGGCCCTAAAATGCAATTTTGAAAACGTGCAAATTTTTCTATTGCAAATAAAATCCGAATAAAATCAACTAAAATCAAATAAATGATTTTAATATTTTTCCTCCAATATTTCAATAATTTTGGAGAAGTCATATTATCTCCTCTCATTTATTTTTGGTAAGAAATATTGTTCGGAGAGAAAAAAAATTAAAATCAAAAATCCTCGTTTCATTATTTGGTAGAAAATCCAAATATGAAACCGAAAATCCCCAACTCTCTCCGAGGGTCCTTGAGTTGCTTAGGATTTCAAGGATCGCGGAGCGGAAAAGAAATAAAATATGATATGCATGAATGACCTATGTATAACATTCCAAATTGAAAATTTGGGATGTTACATTGAAAAAGGCTTTGAAATTGGAAAAATAGATTCTACTCTTTTTACCAAAAGGGTCAATGGAGAACTATTTGTGTGCGAAATCTATGTTGATGATATTATATTTGGTTCTACTAACCCTCATTTTAGTGAAAAGTTTGGGAAACTAATGTCGAAGAAGTTTGAGATGTCTATGATGAGTGAACTCAAATTCTTTCTTGGTTTGCAAATCAAGCAAACTAAGGAGGGTACCTTTGTCTCTCAAACGAAGTACACCAAGGACTTATTCAAGAAGTTCAACATGTAAGAATGCAAAGGTATGACTACACCCATGCCTACTAGTGGACATCTTGACTTGACCAAAGATGGTGAACCGGTTGATCAAAAGGTTTATCGCTCTATGATTGGTTCATTGTTATATCGATGTGCTTCACGTCCCGATATCATCCTAAGTGTGTGCATGTGTGCACGATATCAAGCTGCTCCTAAAGAATGTCATCTTAAGGCCGTGAAAAGGATAGTGAGATACTTAATTCATACACCAAATTTTGGCATTGTATCCTAAGAGGGCCTCTTTCGATCTTGTTGGCTACTCCAACTAGGACTATGCCGGTGACAAGGTTGATAGAAAGTCCACTTCGGGTACGTGTAAATTTCTTGGTAGATCTCTTGGGTCTTGGTCTTCCAAGAAACAAAACTCGGTATCCTTATCCACTGCTGAAGCGGAATACATTGCCGCTGGTTCATGTTGTGCTCAATTACTTTGCATGACCCAAACTCTTAAAGATTATGGGATATATGTGAAACATGTTCCATTACTTTGTGACAATGAAAGTGCTATAAAGATTTCTCACAATCCCGTGCAACACTCTCAAACTAAGCATATTGAAGTTCGTCATCATTTCATTCAAGATCATGTTGCTAAGGGTGACATTAATCTTAAGCATGTTCGCACCAAAAAGCAATTAGCGGATATATTCACTAAACCACTTGATGAAAAAGTGTTTTGCAGGTTAAGAGGTGAATTGAACATCATTGATGCTTCAAACTTGGAGTAGAAACTCCATTGGATACATGCAAGACATGAGCTTATGACTAATCCTTGATATTTCTCTTATGATGATTGATGGGGAACGTAGTAATTTCAAAAAGTTTCCTACGCACACGCAAGATCATGGTGATGATATAGCAATGAGGGGAGAGTGTTGTCTACATACCCTCGTAGACCGAAGCGGAAGCGTTGATGCAACGTAGAGGAAGTAGTCGTACGTCCTCCGGTTCAACCGATCCAAGTACCGTTACTCCGGCACCTCCGAGTTCTTGACACGCGTACAGCTCGATGACGAACCCTCGATCTCCGATCCAGCAGAGGCGCCGAGGGGGAGTTCCATCAGCACGACGGCGTGGTGACGATCTTGATGTTCTCCTGTTGCAGGGCTTCGCCTAAGCACCGCTACAATATGACCGAGGTGTAATATCGTGGAGGGGGGCACCGCACACGGCTAAGGAACGATCAATGATCAACTTGTGTGTTCTAGGGTGCCCCCCTACCCCCGTATATAAAGGAGGGAGGGAGGAGGTGGCCGGCCCTAGGGGGGCGCGCCATGAGGAGGGGGAAACCTACTCCAAGTAGGTTTCCCTCTCTTTTCCTTATCTTATTTGGAGGGGGAAGGAAAGAGTACTAGTATTAGGAAGTAGTACTAGTAGTAGTAATAGGAAGAGGGGGAAGGAGAAAGGAAAGGGGGGGCGGCCCCCCTCCCCTATTCGGATTGGGCTTGGGGGGGCGCGCCCCCTTCCCTTGCTCCTTCTCTCTTCCTCCTACATGGGCCCAATAAGGCCCATATACCTCCCGGGGGGTTCCGGTAACCTCCCGGGGCTCCAAACTTCTCCGGAACCTTTCCGGTGTCCAAATATATCCGTCCAATATATCAATCTTTATGTCTCGACCATTTCGAGACTCCTCGTCATGTCCGTAATTATATCCGGGACTCCGAACAACCTTCGGTACATCAAAATACATAAACTCATAATATAACTGTCATCGAAACCTTAAGCGTGCGGACCCTACGGTTCGAGAACGATGTAGACATGACTGAGACACATCTCTGGTCAATAACCAATAGCGGGACCTGGATGCCCATATTGGTTCGTACATATTCTACGAAGATCTTTATCGGTCAAACCGCATAACAACATACGTTGTTCCCTTTGTCATCGGTATGTTACTTGTCCGAGATTCGATCGTCGGTATCCAATACCTAGTTCAATCTCATTATCGACAAGTCTCTTTACTCGTTCTGTAATACTTCATCTTATAACTAACTCATTAGTTACATGCTTGCAAGGCTTAGGTGATGAGCATTGCCGAGAGGGCCCAGAGATACCTCTCCGACAATCGGAGTGACAAAACCTAATCTCGAATTATGCTAACTCAACATGTACCTTCGGAGACACCTGTAGTACTCCTTTATAATCACCCAGTTACGTTGTGAGTTTGGTAGTACCCAAAGTGTTCCTCCGGTAAACGGGAGTTACACAATTCTCATAGTTACAGGAACATGTATAAGTCATGAAGGAAGCAATAGCAGAATACTAAACGATCAAGTGCTAAGCTAACGGGATGGGTCATGTCAATCACCTCATTCTCCTAATGATGTGATCCCATTAATCAAATGACAACACATGTCAATGGTTAGGAAACATAACCATCTTTGATTAATGAGCTAGTCAAGTAGAGGCATACTAGTGACTATATGTTTGTCTATGTATTCACACATGTATCATGTTTCCGGTTAATACAATTCTAGCATGAATAATAAACATTTATCATGATATGAGGAAATAAATAATAACTTTATTATTGCCTCTAGGGCATATTTCCTTCAGTCTCCCACTTGCACTAGAGTCAATAATCTAGATTACATAGTAATGATTCTAACACCCATGGAGTCTTGGTGCTGATCATGTTTTGCTCGTGAGAGAGGCTTAGTCAACGTGTCTGCAACATTCAGATCCGTATGTATCTTGCAAATCTCTATGTCTCCCACTTGGACTTGGTCCCGAATGGAATTGAAGCGTCTCTTGATGTGCTTGGTCCTCTTGTGAAATCTGGATTCCTTTGCCAAGGCAATTGCACCAGTATTGTCACAGAAGATCTTCATTGGTCCCGATGCACTAGGTATGACACCTAGATCGGAAATGAACTCCTTCATCCAGACTCCTTCATTTGCTGCTTCAAAAGCAGCTATGTACTCCGCTTCACATGTAGATCCCGCCACGACGCTTTGTTTAGAACTGCACCAACTTACAGCTCCACTGTTTAATAAAAACACGTATCCGGTCTGCGATTTAGAATCGTCCGGATCAGTGTCAAAGCTTGCATCGACGTAACCATTTACGACTAGCTCTTTGTCACCTCCATATACGAGAAACATATCCTTAGTCCTTTTCAGGTATTTCAGGATGTTCTTGACCGCTGTCCAGTGATCCACTCCTGGATTACTTTGGTACCTACCTGCCAAGCTTATTGCTAAGCATACGTCAGGTCTGGTACACAGCATTGCATACATGATAGAGCCTATGGCTGAAGCATAGGGAACATCTTTCATTTTCTCTCTATCTTCTGCTGTGGTCGGGCATTGAGTTTGACTCAACTTCACACCTTGTAGCATAGGCAAGAATCCTTTCTTTGCCTGATCCATTTTGAACTTTTTCAAAATTTTGTCAAGGTATGTACTTTGTGAAAGTCCTATTAAGCGTCTTGATCTATCTCTATAGATCTTGATGCCCAATATGTAAGCAGCTTCACCGAGGTCTTTCATAGAAAACTTTTATTCAAGTATCCCTTTATGCTATCCAGAAATTCTATATCATTTCCAATTAATAATATGTCATCAACATATAAAGCTAGAAATGCTACAGAGCTCCCACTCACTTTCTTGTAAATACAGGCTTCTCCAAAAGTCTGTATAAAACCATATGCTTTGATCACACTATCAAAACGTTTATTCCAACTCCGAGATGCTTGCACCAGTCCATAAATGGAACGTTGGAGCTTGCACACTTTGTCAGCACCTTTTGGATCAACAAAACCTTCAGGTTGCATCATATACAATTCTTCTTCTAGAAATCCATTCAAGAATGCAGTCTTGACATCCATTTGCCAAATTTCATAATCATGAAATGCAGCAATAGCCAACATGATTCGGACAGACTTAAGCATCGCTACGGGTGAGAAAGTCTCATCGTAGTCAACCCCTTGAACTTGTCGAAAACCTTTTGCAACAAGTCGAGCTTTGTAGACAGTAACATTACCATCAGCGTCAGTCTTCTTCTTAAAGATCCATTTATTCTCAATGGCTTGCCGATCATCGGGCAAGTCAACCAAAGTCCATACTTTGTTTTCATACATGGATCCTATCTCAGATTTCATGGCCTCTAGCCATTTTGCGGAATCTGGGCTCATCATCACTTCCTCATAGTTCGTAGGTTCATCATGGTCTAGTAACATGACTTCCAGAATAGGATTTCCGTACCACTCTGGTGCGGATCTTACTCTGGTAGACCTACGAGGTTCAGTAGAAACTTGATCTGAAGTTTCATGATCAATATCATTAGCTTCCTCACTAATTGGTGTAGTTGTCACAGGAACCGGTTCTTGTGATGAACTACTTTCCAATAAGGGAGTAGATACAGTTATCTCATCAAGTTCTACTTTCCTCCCACTCACTTTTTTCGAGAGAAACTCCTTCTCTAGAAAGGATCCAATTTTAGCAACGAAAATCTTGCCTTCAGATCTGTGATAGAAGGTGTACCCAATTGTCTCCTTTGGGTATCCTATGAAGACACATTTCTCCGATTTGGGTTCGAGCTTATCTGGTTGAAGTTTCTTCACATAAGCATCGCAGCCCCAAACTTTGAGAAACGACAACTTTGGTTTCTTGCCAAACCACAGTTCATAAGGCGTCGTCTCAACGGATTTTGATGGTGCCCTATTTAACGTGAATGCGGCCGTCTCTAAAGCATAACCCCAAAACGATAGCGGTAAATCGGTAAGAGACATCATAGATCGCACCATATCAAGTAAAGTACGATTACGACGTTCGGACACACCATTTCGCTGTGGTGTTCCAGGTGGCGTGAGTTGCGAAACTATTCCACATTGTTTCAAATGTAAACCAAACTCGTAACTCAAATATTCTCCTCCACGATTAGATCGTAGAAACTTTATTTTCTTGTTACGATGATTTTCTACTTCACTCTGAAATTCTTTGAACTTTTCAAATGTTTCAGACTTGTGCTTCATCAAGTAGATATACCCATATCTGCTCAAATCATCTGTGAAGGTGAGGAAATAACGATATCCGCCACAAGCCTCAACATTCATCGGACCACATACATCTGTATGTATGATTTCCAACAAATCTGTTGCTCTCTCCATAGATCCGGAGAACGGTGTTTTGGTCATCTTGCCCATGAGGCACGGTTCGCAAGTACCAAGTGATTCATAATCAAGTGATTCCAGAAGTCCATCAGAATGGAGTTTCTTCATGCGTTTTACACCGATATGACCTAAACGGCAGTGCCACAAATATGTTGCACTATCATTATCAACTCTGCATCTTTTGGCTTCAACATTATGAATATGTGTATCACTACTATCGAGATTTAATAAAAAATAGACCACTCTTCAAGGGTGCATGACCATAAAAGATATTACTCATATAAATAGAACAACCATTATTCTCTGATTTAAATGAATAACCGTCTCGCATCAAACAAGATCCAGATATAATGTTCATGCTCAACGCAGGCACCAAATAACAATTATTCAGGTCTAAAACTAATCCCGATGGTAGATGTAGAGGTAGCGTGCCGACCGCGATCACATCGACTTTGGAACCATTTCCCACGCGCATCGTCACCTCGTCCTTAGCTAATCTTCGCTTAATCCGTAGTCCCTGTTTCGAGTTGCAAATGTTAGCAACAGAACCAGTATCAAATACCCAGGTGCTACTGCAAGCATTAGTAAGGTACACATCAATAACATGTATATCACATATACCTTTGTTCACTTTGCCATCCTTCTTATCCGCCAAATACTTGGGGCAGTTCCGCTTCCAGTGTCCAGTCTGCTTGCAGTAGAAGCACTCAGTTTCAGGCTTAGGTCCAGACTTGGGTTTCTTCACTTGAGCAGCAACTTGTTTGCTGTTCCTTTTGAAGTTCCCCTTCTTCTTCCCTTTGCCCCTTTTCTTGAAACCAGTGGTCTTGTTGACCATCAACACTTGATGCTCCTTTTTGATTTCTACCTCCGCGGCTTTCAGCATCGCGAAGAGCTCGGGAATAGTCTTGTTCATCCCTTGCATATTATAGTTCATCACAAAGCTCTTGTAGCTTGGTGGCAGTGATTGGAGAATTCTGTCAATGACGCTATCATCCGGAAGATTAACTCCCAGTTGAATCAAGTGATTATTATACCCAGACATTTTGAGTATATGCTCACTGACAGAACTGTTCTCCTCCATTTTGCAGCTGTAGAACTTATTGGAGACTTCATATCTCTCAATCCGGGCATTTGCTTGAAATATTAACTTCAACTCCTGGAACATCTCATATGCCCCATGACGTTCAAAACGTCGTTGAAGACCCGGTTCTAAGCCGTAAAGCATGGCACACTGAACTATAGAGTAGTCATCAGCTTTGCTCTGCCAGACGTTCTTACAGTTGCATCAGCAGCAGGCCTGGCACCCAGCGGTGCTTCCAGGACGTAACTCTTCTGTGCAGCAATGAGGATAATCCTCAGGTTACGGACCCAGTCCGTGTAATTGCTACCATCATCTTTCAACTTTGCTTTCTCAAGGAACGCATTAAAATTCAACGGAACAACAGCATGAGCCATCTATCTACAGACACACATAGACAAGCAAAATACTATCAGGTACTAAGTTCATGATAAATTTAAGTTCAATTAATCATATTACTAAAGAACTCCCACTTAGACAGACATCTCTCTAGTCATCTAAGTGATTACGTGATCCAAATCAACTAAAGCATGTCCGATCATCACGTGAGATGGAGTAGTTTCAATGGTGAACATCTCTATGTTGATCATATCTACTATATGATTCACGCTCGACCTTTCGGTCCCCGTGTTCCGAGGCCATATCTGTATATGCTAGGCTCGTCAAGTATAACCTGAGTATTCTGCGTGTGCAACTGTTTTGCACCCGTTGTATTTGAACGTAGAGCCTATCACACCCGATCATCACGTGGTGTCTCAGCACGAAGAACTTTCGCAACGGTGCATACTCAGGGAGAACACTTCTTGATAATTAGTGAGAGATCATCTTAAAATGCTACCGTCAATCAAAGCAAGATAAGATGCATAAAGGATAAACATCACATGCAATCAATATAAGTGATATGATATGGCCATCATCATCTTGTGCTTGTGATCTCCATCTTCGAAGCACCGTCGTGATCACCATCGTCACCGGCGCGACACCTTGATCTCCATCGTAGCATCGTTGTCGTTACGCCATCTATTGCTTCTAAGACTATCGCTACCGCTTAGTGATAAAGTAAAGCAATTACAGGGCGTTTGCATTTCATAAAATAAAGCGACAACCATATGGCTCCTGCCAGTTGCCGATAAATTCGGTTACAAAACATGATCATCTCATACAATAAAATATAGCATCATGTCTTGGCCATATCACATCACAACATGCCCTGCAAAAACAAGTTAGACGTCCTCTACTTTGTTGTTGCAAATTTTACGTGGCTGCTACGGGCTTAAGCAAGAACCAATCTCACCTACGCATCAAAACCACAACGATAGTTTGTCAAATAGACTCCGTTTTAACCTTCACAAGGACCGGGCGTAGCCACACTCGGTTCAACTAAAGTGAGAGAGACAGACACCCGCCAGCCACCTTTAAGCATGAGTGCTCGTAACGGTGAAACCAGTCTCGCGTAAGCGTACGCGTAATGTCGGTCCGGGCCGCTTCATCTCACAATACCGCTGAACCAAAGTATGACATGCTGGTAGGCAGTATGACTTATATCGTCCACAACTCACTTGTGTTCTACTCGTGCATATAACATCAATGCATAAAACCTAGGCTCAGATGCCACTGATGGGGAACATAGTAATTTCAAAAAATTTCCTACGCACACGCAAGATCATGGTGATGATATAGCAACGAGGGGAGAGTGTTGTCTACGTACCCTCGTAGAACGAAGCGGAAGCGTTGACGCAACATAGAGGAAGTAGTCGTACGTCCTCCGGTTCAACCGATCCAAGTACCGTTACTCCGGCACCTCCGAGTTCTTGACACGCGTACAGCTCGATGACGCACCCTCAATCTCCGATCCAGCAGAGGCGCCGAGGGGGAGTTCCGTCAGCACGACGGCGTGGTGACGATCTTGATGTTCTCCTGTTGCAGGGCTTCGCCTAAGCACCGCTACAATATGACCGAGGTGTAATATCGTGGAGGGGGGCACCGCACACGGCTAAGGAACGATCAATGATCAACTTGTGTGTTCTAGGGTGCCCCCCCTACCCCCGTATATAAAGGAGGGAGGGAGGAGGTGGCCGACCCTAGGGGGGTGCGCCATGAGGAGGGGGAAACCTACTCCAAGTAGGTTTCCCTCTCTTTTCCTTATCTTATTTGGAGGGGGAAGGAAAGAGTACTAGTATTAGGAAGTAGTACTAGTAGTAGTAATAGGAAGAGGGGGAAGGAGAAAGGAAAGGGGGGGGCCGGCCCCCCTCCCCAATTCGGATTGGGCTTGGGGGGGCGCGCCCCCTTCCCTTGCTCCTTCTCTCTTCCTCCTACATGGGCCCAATAAGGCCCATATACCTCCCGGGGGGTTCCGGTAACCTCCCGGGGCTCCAAACTTCTCCGGAACCTTTCCGGTGTCCAAATATATCCGTCCAATATATCAATCTTTATGTATCGACCATTTCGAGACTCCTCGTCATGTCCGTAATCATATCCGGGACTCCGAACAACCTTCGGTACATCAAAATACATAAACTCATAATATAACTGTCATCGAAACCTTAAGCGTGCGGACCCTACGGTTCGAGAACGATGTAGACATGACTGAGACACATCTCTGGTCAATAACCAATAGTGGGACCTGGATGCCCATATTGGTTCCTACATATTCTACGAAGATCTTTATCGGTCAAACCGCATAACAACATACGTTGTTCCCTTTGTCATCGGTATGTTACTTGTCCGAGATTCGATCATCGGTATCCAGTACCTAGTTCAATCTCGTTATCGACAAGTCTCTTTACTCGTTCTGTAATACTTCATCTTATAACTAACTCATTAGTTACATGCTTGCAAGGCTTAGGTGATGAGCATTGCCGAGAGGGCCCAGAGATACCTCTCCGACAATCGGAGTGACAAAACCTAATCTCGAATTATGCTAACTCAACATGTACCTTCGGAGACACCTGTAGTACTCCTTTATAATCACCCAGTTACGTTGTGACGTTTGGTAGTACCCAAAGTGTTCCTCCGGTAAACGGGAGTTACACAATTCTCATAGTTACAGGAACATGTATAAGTCATGAAGGAAGCAATAGCAGAATACTAAACGATCAAGTGCTAAGCTAACGAGATGGGTCATGTCAATCACCTCATTCTCCTAATGATGTGATCCCATTAATCAAATGACAACACATGTCAATGGTTAGGAAACATAACCATCTTTGATTAATGAGCTAGTCAAGTAGAGGCATACTAGTGACTATATGTTTGTCTATGTATTCACACATGTATCATGTTTCCGGTTAATACAATTCTAGCATGAATAATAAACATTTATCATGATATGAGGAAATAAATAATAACTTTATTATTGCCTCTAGGGCATATTTCCTTCAATGATAATCTTACGTCTTGGATATATTTGCACCTTGCATGTTATCTAACCCATGTAGGTACTTGGTTGAATCAAATTCCATGAGATTGTAACCTACTCATATCTTGAGCAATCTCTACATCACCAAGTCACTACACAATGGTGGTTGAAGACAGGGGAGCACGGAACCATTCAAACATATCCTTTGACAAATTCTATGTTGAGTTTCATGATTGTCATTTTGGACACACAAGTGCTCTTCCTTGCAAAGAACTAACCCATGTAGGTGAAATCAAATTCCAAGTGGTGCTCCCAACTCTTGATGAGCTACATCAACCTTGAGCAACCCACACAAGTTCAACTACATGATCAACACCACCACCCAAGGTATGTCATTCCATCTTAGAGAAGCTTTACTCCAAGTCATGAGTCAAAGAAACTCGACAAGATGTGAATACATCAAGATGCTTAAACGATAAATGGTAACCCCATTTTAAGCTTAAACAATGAGTATGACCTATGATCAAGTGATCTCACTTGACTCCTAAGTCAATATACTCCAACATAGGTGACTTTGTCGCTGACAAACTCTAGATGAAGTTCTATTGTGTTCTTTTCTGTGCTCTTCCTTTTGTCTCATGCATGTTTGTTTCCCCTTTCAAAAAAAACTTCATCTAGATTTCTTTCTTTTCTATTTTGTTGTGCATTCCCTGCATCCAATTCATTGCAAATCATTCAGTTAATTCCTTGCATATCCTTGTGAGATCTTACTTGTCTAGTGAGCTAAGGTGACAAATGTTTTCTCTGTGATGAACTCGGTCTCACTGGTTTGTTGTTTTCGGTCCAACCGAATCCTTTCGGTGCAACCGAAGCATACCACTCGGTGCCACCGATTTCACAACAGGAAAAACATTTTGCCCCTTATTCCTACTTTACTTTTGATCCAGCTCCACTCAATGAATCTTGTCCTCTACAAGCATCACATTTTTATCAGTGCTTTGTGCTGTGACTCAAGGACCAAACCCATATATGAAAAATTCCAGAAGGCCCTTCTTGGAAATTGATGTCAAAGGGGGGGAGAGAGATCACATCAAAGCTTATCACTTCCAAAGGGAGAGAGAGAGTATCACTTCCACAGGGGGAGAGAATACTCAAGAAGAGAGTAATCCTCAAGGATCCTAGATGCTTGGTGTTCAAGAGGAGAGATCCCACATGTCTTCTTGAGAGGAAAGACATGTTCATATGTGCCTATTTGCATTATCTCCGATTTTGTATTTTGCTCTGTTTTTCTGTTCCCTATCTTCTCCCAGTATCCAATGCTAGATTTAGGGGGAGCAAGACATATAAGGGAAAGAAATTCCTTAAATTCTTTGCACATCTTTACCTTTGGGATATGTCTATGTGGTACTTAGTACTCACTCTCTACATGTCATCCCAGTCTTGGTATTCTTGTGGTTTCTTCTGTTTGCTCTGGCTAGTAGGTATATCTGTGTTATCTAACCTTGTTTACACAGGTTCATTCCATCCTAAGCCAACTCAAGACCACAAGGTAAGTATATGCATCACAGTCATGTGTATGAGGAATTCTTGCTGATGTACATATTGTTTGCAAGAAGGACTCATGAGCATGAAGGTACATTTCCCACATACACATCTGTTGCTATCTTTTGCTCTGATGCATATAGCCAAGATACATGTAACACATTGCCTACTCTATCATGGTTATGTTCTCACATGCTTCTATATTCCATATTCACATGATTGCATACATGTAGGGGGAGCCTATGCTTGTTACATGTCTTTCCAAAGCTTTACTTGCTATTCACTATATCTTTATCTAAAGCTTTGATGTATGTTGTGATCAATTACCAAAAAGGGGGAGATTGAAAGCAAAAGTGCTCCCTGGGCGGTTTTGGTAATTAATGTCAACATATCTCTTGTTGGACTAACACTTTTACCTAGTATGTTTCAAACAAGTTCAACAATGAAGTGGCATGGACTAAAGGATGTGGAATCCCTTCTAGATGCTAAGGACAAATGATTGGCTCAAGCTCCAAGATCAAGACTCTACATTTTCTATTTTAGTGATCCAAGATCACATTGAGTCTATAGGAAAAGCTAATACTATCAAGAGGGGATGAGGTGTTGCTTAATGGCTTGCTTGCTCAAAGTGCTTAGTGATATGCTCCAAAGCCCTCAACTACTTTCTCACATCCACATATGTCCTAAACCAAAAGTCTAACTCGGCCCCACCGATTCTTTCTATCCGGCGCCACCGAGTTCAGATCTCATAGCCACTGCCACAAACCCTAGGCAAATCGGTCTCACCGATAGGGATCTTGGTCTTACCGAGATGGGATTGTAATCTCTCTATGTATGTCCACTACCAAAATCGGTCTCACCGAGTTTGAGTAATCGGTACTACCGAGATTATAATGCAATCTCTCTAGTTAGCATATTTCCAAAATCGGTCCCACCGAGTTTGTGTAATCGGTCTCACCGAGTTTGCCTAACCAACTCTCTCGTTAGATTATTACCAAAATTGGTCTCACCGAGTTTGTGTAATCGGTCTCACCGAGATTACGTTATGCCCTAACCCTAACCATATCGGTCCTACCGAGTTGCATGTCGGTCCCACCGAAAATCCTAACGGACACTAGGTTTAATAAATCGGTCTGACCGAGTTTGTTGATTCGGTCCCACCGAGATTGGTAAATTGTGTGTAATGGTTAGATTTTGTGTGGATGCTATATATACCCCTCCACCTCATCTTCATTCATGGAGAGAGCCATCAGAACGAACCTACACTTCCAACTTACCGTTTCTGAGAGAGAACCACCTACTCATGTGTTGAGGCCAAGATATTCCATTCCTACCATATGAATCTTGATCTCTAGCCTTCCCCAAGTTGCTTTCCACCCAAATCTTCTTTCCACCAAATCCAAATCCTATGAGAGAGAGTTGAGTGTTGGGGAGACTATCATTTGAAGCACAAGAGCAAGGAGTTCATCATCAACACACCATTTGTTACTTCTTGGAGAGTGGTGTCTCCTAGATTGGCTAGGTGTCACTTGGGAGCCTCCGACAAGATTGTGGAGTTGAACCAAGGAGTTTGTAAGGGCAAGGAGATCGCCTACTTCGTGAAGATCTACCGCTAGTGAGGCAAGTCCTTCATGGGCGACGGCCATGGTGGGATAGACAAGGTTGCTTCTTCATGGACCCTTCGTGGGTGGAGCCCTCCGTGGACTCGCGCAACCGTTACCCTTCGTGGGTTGAAGTCTCCATCAATGTGAATGTACGATAGCACCAGCTATCAGAACCACGACAAAAACATCTGTGTCTCCAATTGCGTTTGAATCCTCCAAACCCTTCCCTTTACATTCTTGCAAGTTGCATGCTTTACTTTCCGCTGCTCATATACTCTTTGCATGCTTGCTTGTTATGTATTGTGAGTGTTAAACTTGTGCCTAAACTCCACTCCAACTTAAAGAAGTTAAAAACTGCAACTTTTGGTACTAAGTGTCTAATCCCCCGCTCTAGACACCTCTTCTAGATCCTTTCACTTGCCCTTAAAAACTCCTTGGTTCAACTCCACAATCTTGTCGGAGACTCCCAAGGGACACCTAGCCAATCTAGGAGACACCACTCTCCAAGAAGTAACAAATGGTGTGTTGATGATGAAGTCCTTGCTCTTGTGCTTCAAATGATAGTCTCCCCAACACTCAACTCTCTCTCACAGGATTTGGATTTGGTGGAAAGAAGATTTGAGTGGAAAGCAACTTGGAGAAGGCTAGATATCAAGATTCATATGGTAGGAATGGAATATCTTGGTCTCGACACATGAGTAGGTGGTTCTCTCTCAGAAAATGTAAGTTGGAAGTGTAGGTTCGTTCTGATGGCTCTCTCCATGAATGAAGAGGAGGTGGAGGGGTATATATAGCCTCCACACAAAATCTAACCGTTACACACAACTTGCCAATCTCGGTGGGACCGAATTGAGAAACTCGGTCGTACCGATTTAGCAAATCTAGTGACCGTTAGGATTTTCGGTCGGACCGACATGCAACTCGGTAGGACCGATATGGTTAGGGTTAGGGCATAACGTAATCTCGGTGAGACCGATTACACAAACTCGGTGGGACCTATTTTGGTAATAAGCTAACCATAGAGTTGGTCAGGTAAACTCAGTGGCACCGGTTCGCTCATTTCAGTGAGACCAAAATGTTACGAAAGGGAAACAGAGAGTTTACATTGCAATCTCGGTGCGACCGATTGCTCATCTCGGTGTTACCGAAACGTTACGAAGGGAAACAGAGATATTACAATCCCATCTCGGTGAGACCGAGATCCCTATCGGTGAGACCGATTTGCCAAGGGTTTGTGGCAGTGGCTATGACATCTGAACTCGGTGGCGCCTGATAGAAAGAATCGGTGGGGCTGAGTTTGACTTTTGGTTTAGGTCATATGTGGATTTGAGAAAGTAGTTGAGGTTTTTGGAGCATATCACTAAGCACTTTGAGCAAGAGCCTCATTAAGCAACACCTCATCCCTCCTTGATAGTATTGGCTTCTCCTATAGACTCAATGTGATCTTGGATCACTAAAATATAAAATGTAGAGTCTTGAGCTTTGAGCTTGATCCAATCCTTTTATCCTTAGCATTTAGAGGGAACCTCTTTTCTCATCCATGCCATGCCATTCATTGAGCTTTTCCTGAAATATTTATCTTGAAATAGTGTTAGCTCAATGAGCTATATGTTGTTAGGAATTAGCAAAACCACCTAGGGATAGTTGCACTTTCACACCCGCAGCGGGGACGGGGGATCGCTGGAGAGGTACCCCACTATCTATCTTAGGGTTCAGGGTCGGGGGCAGGGGGCCTAAAGGGTTGGCCGGGGTGGCGGTGACGAGTTGTTTTGGGGCAGCGAGGCGGCGCTGGGGCCGGCGGTTCGGCCGGTGGTGGCTGGCGGCTCAGGGGGGTGCAGGTTGAAGATGAACTGCATGCCCTCCCTAAACTACATGTCAAGTGCCTCTCTGCTACCATTGCGTTCAGTTTCGACAGTAGCATTCAGATTCCATAGTAAATTTCAGTTTCAACAGTTAAGTTCAGAGTCAGCAGTTTTTACCTCATCTGTTGTAGTCAGGTGGTTTTTGGTGATGTTAATTTTACATCCATTTTACATGATCTATTGGAGATGCTATTAGAATCCCACTTGAGATTGACCATGTCAGTCTTGTGCTGCTTCAGCCTTGATGTCTTACGGCTCACCGGAGCTGCTCCAATGACAAAACGATCCATCACGATAGAGCAGTGCCCTGGACGCCGTCTACAGATTCCTCAGATCTTCCTCCACACCTCCGACAGCCACCTCTGCCTCAACTGCTTCAGCGACCAACCCAATGATGCCGAGGTCGACACGGCTACGACAAAGAGGTTGTACACTTGTTGCATCACTTATTACTATACATTCACGTCGATCCATTAGGGTTATTTTGGTTCAACGAAAAAACATAGCAATAGGGAATTTTCCAATGGCACTCTCCTATTCAATTATACATGCATTTTGTTGAAAGGAATGAAGCAAAACATCCACCTGGACCTACTTTTCAAAATCCTATGCATGAAAACAAGACAAAGTGCATTAGTGCCAGAATAACATTCTAACTGTACACGCTTTCATATGGTTTCACTTTATTTTGGCCATGTTTCTTTGCATTCCTCTGCTCTTCCAATTCCTGCAAACCAAAAAGCCAAGTTGATAGAAATCATGTGTTTACAAATGCTCTGTTTACCATGTGCATTTTCCTATCCTATTCCGGTGTTTTTCCTATCCCTGTGTTTTAAGAATCATGCAAGCCAGATGAGCCTTTACAGAAGTACTTCAGTTACAGGTACGTGTTGAAGGGAACTTTGTGTGGTTTGTCCTGCTCCTTCCGCGACATCATCCACCTCATCTGAGCTGCTACATCGACACAAGAATCCACCAAACCAGACATCACGACTCATGACCGTCTTTCGCCGCCTCAGATCTCCTTCCCTGCCGCCGACACCCACCGCAACGGCATCACCATCATCGACTCAGCAGATGAACCTGAGGAGTACACGGGTCCACAAGAGAAGTCGCACTCTTTTGTTTCTGCTTATGTTATCCATTGCTTAAACTTACCTGCTACTTTATCGTCTTGTTCAGCTCTTGGACTCCCAAGTCAGATCCAAATTAATGTTCAAACTTGAGTTCTAAATTAGTTGTGGGACACATATCGAGGCAGCAATGAATAGTATGTCTGTCTAATATCTGGTTCATCTAGGGTATGCCTATGTTGTTCATCTTGGGTGGGAAACAAATAGTAAAGCAATCATCATCTGTCTTTTTATTAATTTAAAGCAATCATCAGCCTGCTATCATTATTTTTGGATCCATCCACTGGTTGTTACCATCACTCTAAATTTTTGTATGCTCTCCTTACATAATCTCGCCATACTTTTTTCGTATGCATGTCAGATATTGTACACAGTCATGCTGAACATGTAGAGAAAAAGAGAAGAGTTTTGTGCAGCAATACAATGTCATGCAGACATCGCTCCATGGTCGGTTCAATGGCAAACCCTCCCCACCCCTCTCTAGATTGTAATCCAGAGGAAGATATCTGTTTTGAGGCGGATTCAGACATCGCTGACCACTCCTATTTACACCCCAAGGCGTTTGCTCTACCTTGGCATGAGGATGTTAGTCATATCATGCATATGTTGCCTTGCAGTGCCTACTTTTGACATCATATATGTCATTTTCTTAGTTTAGACATGTTCTGTAATACCACCTGTTTAGTTTCTATATCATATATGGGAATTATGCAGTCTCATGTCTTTTAGCCAGCCATAATATATGTGAAATGTGCAATGCCATCATGTTTAACCAGGCATCATATATTTGAATGATATCTTGCCCATCCTTTTCTTCATTATATTTCCATTTGTCGACAATGTTTGTACATTAAACTACTCTTCCTGTGAATCAGCCATTTGGGTCGGAGATGGAAAAATCTGGAGTGAAAACAAGGCCTTCAGAGCAGACAGTGCTACCTATCGAAGCAGATCTCTTGTTGGGTCCCGATAGCTCCTCAGAGATGGATTTAGAGACAGGTGACCAGTCCTATTCCTCCACTGAGGTGTATGCTCTAACTAGCCATGGTTATACTGCTCATATCATGCATACGGTGTCTTGCATTGCATAGTTTAGACATTAGATACACAATATTCAACACCATGTTCTTAGTTCAGACATCATATCGAATGCCCTCTGTTTAGCATATAAATCACATATGTCAATTAAATGATGCGATCGTGATTACTTAGATAACATGTAGGTGAATTATGTCATGCGATCCTGTTTAGTTATTCATCATATCTTTGAATTATGTTATGCTATGCTATCCAGTTTAGATAGACATCATATATGTGAAATTATGTCATGCTATCTGTTTTAGTTAAACAATATACATGTCAACTATTTCATGCCCTCTTTTTTCCACACTATCTATTGCATCTGTCTCTCACACAATGTCTGTACATTCAACTATGTTTCCTGTTTATCAGCCATTTGAATTGGAGCGGGTGATGCCAGTATCTAGCGGACTACAAACATGGTCTTCAAATAAAACAGTGCTACCTCTTGGTGGAGATAGTGTTGGAAATATGCCCTAGAGGCAATAATAAATTAGTTATTATTATTATATTTCCATGTTCATGATAATCATTTATTATCACTGCTACAATTGTATTGATAGGAAACTCAGATACATGTGTGGGTACATAGACAACACCATGTCCCTAGTAAGCCTCTAGTTGACTAGCTCGTTGATCAATAGATGGTTACGGTTTCCTGACCATGGACATTGGATGTCATTGATAACGGGATCACATCATTACGAGAATGATGTGATGGACAAGACCCAATCCTAAGCCTAGCACAAAGATTGTGTAGTTCATATGCTAAAGCTTTTCTAATGTCAAGTATCATTTCCTTAGACCATGAGATTGTGCAACTCCCGGATACCGTAGGAATGCTTTGGGTGTACCAAACTTCACAACGTAACTGGGTGGCTATAAAGGTGCACTACGGGTATCTCCGAAAGTGTCTGTTGGGTTGGCACGAATCGAGACTGGGATTTGTCACTCCGTGTGACGGAGAGGTATCGCTGGGCCCCCTCGGTAGGACATCATCATAATGTGCACAATGTGACCAAGGGGTTGATCATGAGATGATGTGTTACGAAATGAGTAAAGAGACTTGCCAGTAACGAGATTGAACAAGGTATCGGGATACCGACGATTGAATCTCGGGCAAGTACTATACCTCTAGACAAAGGGAGTTGTATACGGGATTGATTGAATCCTCGACATCGTGGTTCATCCGATGAGATCATCGTGGAACATGTGGAAACCAACATGGGTATCCAGATCCCGTTGTTGGTTATTGACCGGAGAACGTCTCGGTCATGTCTGCATGGTTCCCGAACATGTAGGGTCTACACACTTAAGGTTCAATGACGCTAGGGCTATATGTGGTTACCGAATGTTGTTCGGAGTCTCGGATGAGATCCCGGACATCACGAGGAGTTCCGGAATGGTCCGGAGGTAAAGATTTATATATGGGAAGTCCTACTTTGGTCATCGAAAAAGTGTTGGGTGCTATCGGTAACGTACCGGGACCACCGGGAGGGTCCCGGGGGTCCACCATGTGGGGCCACCGACCCCAGAGGGCTGCATGGGCCAAGTGTGGGACGGGACCAGCCCCAGGTGGGCTGGTGCGCCCCCCCACCATGGCCCAAGGCGCCTAGGGTTTGGGGAGGGGGCGCCTCCACCTTGCTTGGGGGGCAAGTTTCCCCCTCTCCCCCCCTTGGCCGCACCCTAGATGGGTTTTGGGGCTGTCGCCACCCCTAGGGAGGGAACCCTAGATGGGAGCGCAGCCCCTCCCCTTCTCCTATATACTTGAGGTATTTGGGGCTACAAACAAACGAGTTAATCCTCTCCCTAGCGCAGCCCTACCTCTCTCCCTCCTCATCTCTTGCGGTGCTTGGCGAAGCCCTGCTGGAGTGCCACGCTCCTCCACCACCACCACACCGTCGTGCTGCTGCTGGACGGAGTCTTCCCCAACCTATACCTCTCTCCTTGCTGGATCAATGCATGGAAGACATCACCGGGCTGCATGTGTGTTGAACGCGGAGGTGTCGTCCGTTCGACACTAGGATCATCGGTGATTTGGATCATGACGAGTACGACTCCATCAACCCTGTTCACTTGAACGCTTCCGCTTAGCGATCTACAAGGGTATGTAGATGCACTCCCCTCTCTCTCGTTGCTAGTCTCTCCATAGATAGATCTTGGTGACTCGTAGGAAAATTTTGAATTTCTGCTACGTTCCCCAACAGTGGTATCAGAGCTAGGTCTATTGCGTAGATTCTATGCACAAGTAGAACACAAGTTGTTGTGGGCATTGATTTTGTTCAATATGCTTACCATCACTAGTCCTATCTTCTTTCGACAGTATTATGGGATGAAGCGGCCCGGACCGACCTTACACGTACACTTACGTGAGACAGGTTCCACCGACTGACATGCACTTGTTGCATAATTAAGGTGGCTAGCGGGTGCCGGTCTCTCCCACTTTAGTCGGATCGGATTTGATGAAAAGGGTCCTTATGAAAGGTAAATAGCAATTTGCATATCACGTTGTGGATTTTGCGTAGGTAAGAAACGTTCTTGCTAGAAACCCATAGCAGCCACGTAAAACATGCAAACAACAATTAGAGGACGTCTAACTTGTTTTTGCATGGTATGCAATGTGATGTGATATGGCCAAAAAGAATGTGATGAATGATATGTGATGTATGAGATTGATCATGTTCTTGTAATAGGAATCACGACTTGCATGTCGATGAGTATGACAACCGGCAGGAGCCATAGGAGTTGTCTTTATTTATTGTATGACCTGCGTGTCACTGAATAACGCCATGTAATTACTTTACTTCATTGCTAAACCGTTAGCCATAGTAGTAGAAGTAATAGTTGGCGAGACAACTTCATGGAGACACGATGATGGAGATCATGGTGTCATGCCGGTGATGATGATGATCATGGAGCCCCAAAGATGGAGATCAAAAAGAGCAAAATGATATTGGCCATATCATGTCACTTTTTGATTGCATGTGATGTTTATCATGTTTATGCATCTTATTTGCTTAGAACGACGGTAGTAAATAAGATGATCCCTCATAATAATTTCAAGAAAGTGTTCCCCCTAACTGTGCACCGTTGCAAAAGTTCGTTGTTTCGAAGCACCGCGTGATGATCGGGTGTGATAGATTCTAATGTTCACATACAACGGGTGTAAGCCAGATTTACACACGCGAAACACTTAGGTTGACTTGACGAGCCTAGCATGTACAGACATGGCCTCGGAACACAAGAGACCGAAAGGTCGAGCATGAGTTGTATGGTGGATACGATCAACATGAAGATGTTCACCGATGATGACTAGTCCGTCTCACGTGATGATCGAACACGGCCTAGTTGACTCGGATCATGTAATCACTTGTATGACTAGAGGGATGTCTATCTGAGTGGGAGTTCATAAGATGAACTTAATTATCCTGAACATAGTCAAAAGGTCTTTAGAAATTATGTCGTAAGCTCGTGCTTTAGTTCTACTATTTTAGATATGTTCCTAGAGAAAATTTAGTTGAAAGTTGATAGTAGCAATTATGCGGACTGGGTCCAAAAACTGAGGATTGTCCTCATTGCTGCGTAGAAGGCTTATGTCCTTAATGCACCGCTCAGTGTGCTGAACCTCGAACGTCGTCTGTGGATGTTGCAAACATTTGACATACACGTTTTGATAACTACGTGATAGTTCAGTTAAACGGTTTAGAGTTGAGGCACCAAAGACGATTTCGAAACATCGCGGAACATATGAGATGTTTCGAGGGCTGAAATTGGGATTTCAGGCTTGTGCCCACGTCAAGAGGTATAAGACCTCCGACGATTTTCTTAGCCTGCAAACTAAGGGAGAAAAGCTCAATCATTGAGCTTGTGCTCAGATTGTCTGAGTACAACAATCACTTGAATCGAGTGGGAGTTGATCTTCCAGACGAGATAGTGATGTTTCTCCAAAGTCATTGCCACCAAGCTGCTAGAGCTTCGTGATGAACTATAACATATCAAGGATAGATATGATGATCCTTGAGATATTCGCGATGTTTGACACCGCGAAAGTAGAAATCAAGAAGGAGCATCAATTGTTGATGGTTGGTGAAATCACTAGTTTCAAGAAGGGCAAGGGCAAGAAGGGATACTTCATGAAACGGCAAATCAGCTGCTGCTCTAGTGAAGAAACCCAAGATTGAAACCCAAAACTGAGACTAAGTGCTTCTGTAATAAGGGGAACAGCCACTGGAGCAGAATTACCCTAGATAGTTGGTAGATGAGAAGGCTGGCAAGGTCGATAGAAGTATATTGGATATACATTATGTTAATGTGTACTTTACTAGTACTCCTAGTAGCACCAGGGTATTAGATACCGGTTCGGTTGCTAAGTGTTAGTAACTCGAAATAAAAGCTACGGAATAAACGGAGACTAGCTAAAGGTGAGCTGACGATATGTGTTGGAAGTGTTTCCAAGGTTGATGTGATCATGCATTGCACGCTCACTCTACCATTGATATTGGTGTTAAACCTAAATAATTGTTGTTTGGTGTTTGCGTTGAGCATAGACATGATTGGATTATGTCTATCGCAATGCGGTTATACATTTAAGGAGAATAATGGTTACTCTGTTTATTTGAATAATACCTTCAATGGTCTTGCACCTAAAATGAATGGTTTACTGAATCTCGATCGTAGTGATCCACATGTTCATGCCAAAAGATATAAGATAGTAATGATAGTACCACCTACTTGTGGCACTGCCATGTAAGTCATAAAGGTATAAAACGCATGAAGAAGCTCCATGTTGATGGATCTTTGGACTCACTCGTTTTTGAAAAGTTTGAGACATGTGAACCATGTCTATTAGTGTATATGCATGAAGAAACTCCATGCAAATGGACCGTTTGGACTCACTTGATTTTGAATCACTTGAGACATGCAAATCATACCACATGGGCAAGATGACTGAAAGCCTCGTTTTTAGTAAAATGGAACAAGAAAGCAACTTGTTCGAAGTAATACATTTTGATGTGTGCAGTCCGATGAGTGTTGAGGCACGCAGTGGATATCGTTATGTTCTTACTTCACGGATGATTTGAGTAGATACTGAGTATATTTACTTGATGAAACACGAGTCTGAATTATTGAATGGTTCAAGTAATTTCAGAGTGAAGTTGAAGATCATCATGACAAGAGGATAAAATGTCTATGATATGATCATAGAGATGAGTATCTGAGTTACGAGCTTTGGCACGCAATTAAGACATTGTGGAAATTGTTTCACAATTAATACCGCCTGGAACACCATAGTGTGATGGTGTGTCCGAACATCATAGTTGCACCCTATTGGATATGGTGCGTACCATGATGTCTCTTATCGAATTACCACTATCGTTCATGGGTTAGGCATTAGAGACAACCGCATTCACTTTAAATAGGGCACCACGTAATTCTGTTGAGATGACACCGTGTGAACTATGGTTTAGAGAAACCTAAGCTATCGTTTCTTGAAAGTTTGGGGCTGCGACGCTTATGTGAAAAAGTTTCATCCTGATAAGCTCGAACCCAAAGCGGATAAATACATCTTCATAGGACACCCAAAACAGTTGGGTATACCTCCTAATTCAGACTCGGAAGCAAAATATTGTTTCTAGAAACGGGTCCTTTCTCGAGGAAAAGTTTCTCTCGAACGAATTGAGTGGGAGGATGGTGGAGACTTGATGAGGTTGTTGAACCATCACTTCAACTAGTGTGTAGTAGGGCACAGGAAGTTGTTCCTGTGGCACCTACACCAATTGAAGTAGAAGCTTATGATAGTGATCATGAAACTTCGGATCAAGTCACTACCAAACCTCGTAGGTCGACAAGGATGCGTGCTGCTTCAGAGTGGTATGTAATCCTGTCTTGGAGGTCATGTTGCTATACAAAAATGAACCTACGAGCTATGGAGAAGCGATGGTGGGCCCGGATTCCGAAAAATGGCTCGAGGCCATAAAATCCGAGAGAGGATCCATGTATGAAAACAAAGTGTAGACTTTGGCAGAACTACTTGATGGTCGTAAGGCTATTGGGTACAGATGAATTTTAAAAGGAAGACAGATAATGATGGTAAGTATCACCATTAAGAAAGCTCGACTTGTCGTTAAGATGTTTTCCGACAAGTTCAAGGAGTTGACTGCGATGAGACTTTCTCATTCGTAGCGATGCTAAGAATCTGTTGGAATTATATTAGCAATTACTGCATGATTTATGAAATCTTGCAGATAGGATGTCAAAAAACATTGTTTGCTCGACGCTATTCTTGAGGAAAGGTTGTATGTGATACAACCAGAAGGTTTTGTCAATCCTGAAAGATGCTAACAAGTATGCAAAGCTCCAGCAATCCTTCTAAGGACTGGAGTAAGCATATCAGAGTTGGAATATATGCTTTGATGAGATGATCAAAGATTTTGGGTGTATACAAAGTTTATAAGAAACTTGTATTTCCAAAGAAGTGAGTGGGAGCACTATAGCATTTCTGATGAGTATATGTTGTTGACATATTGTTGATCGGAAATGATGTAGAATTTCTGGAAATTATATAGGGTTGTTTGACAGGTGTTTTCAATAGAAAACCTAGATTAAGCTGCATGAACATTGAGCATCAAGATCTATGAGGATAGATCAAAAACCGCTAAATGGTACTTTCAAATGAGCACATACCTTGACATGATCTTGAAGGTGTTCAAGATGGATCAGTCAAAGAAGGACTTCTTGCCTGAGTTGTAAGGTATGAAGTTAAGACTTAAAGCTCGACCACGGCAGAAGAGAAAGAAAGGACGAAGGTCGTCCCCTATGCTTCAGACGTAGGCTCTATAGTATGCTATGTTGTGTACCGCACCGGAAGTGTGCCTTGCCATAAGTCAGTCAAGGGGTACAAGAATGATCCAGGAATGGATCATTGGACAATGGTCAAAATTGTCCTTGGAGTAAATAAGGACATGTTTCTCGATTATGGAGGTGATAAAGAGTTCGGGGTAAAGGGTTACGTTGATGCAAGCTTTAACACCTATCCGAATGACTCTGAGTAGCAAACCGGATACGTATAGTGGAGCAACCATTTGGAATAGCTCCAAGTGGAGCTGGAAGCAGCATTTATAATATGACCTAGAGATTTGCGAAGTACATACGGATCTGAATGTTGCAGACCCGTTGACTAAAGCCTCTCTCACAAGCAAAACATGATCAAACCCCAGAACTCATTGAGTCTTAATCACATGACGATGCGAACTAGTTTAGTGACACTAGTAAACTCTTTGGATGTTGGTCACATGGCAATGTGACCTGTGAGTGTTAATCACATGGCGATGTGAACTAGATTATTGACTCTAGTGCAAGTGGGAGACTGTTGGAAATATGCCCTAGAGGCAATAATAAATTAGCTATTTTTATTATATTTCCTTGTTCATGATAATCATTTATTATCCATGCTATAATTGTATTGATAGGAAACTCAGATACATGTGTGGGTACATAGACAACACCATGTCCCTAGTAAGCCTCTAGTTGACTAGCTCGTTGATCAATAGATGGTTATGGTTTCCTGACCATGGATATTGGATGTCATTGATAACGGGATCACATCATTAGGAGAATGATGTGATGGACAAGACCAAATCCTAAGCCTAGCACAAAGATTGTGTAGTTCGTATGCTAAAGCTTTTCTAATGTCAAGTATCATTTCTTTAGACCATGAGATTGTGCAACTCCTGGATACCGTAGGAATGCTTTGGGTGTACCAAACGTCACAACGTAACTGGGTGGCTATAAAGGTGCACTACGGGTATCTCCGAAAGTGTCTGTTGGGTTGGCACGGATCGAGACTGGGATTTGTCACTCCGTGTGGCGGAGAGGTATCTCTGGGCCCACTCGATAGGACATCATCATAATGTGCACAATGTGACCAAGGGTTTGATCACGGGATGATGTGTTACGGAACGAGTAAAGAGACTTGCCGGTAACGAGATTGAACAAGGTATCGGGATACCGACGATTGAATCTCGGGCAAGTACTATACCGCTAGACAAAGGGAATTGTATACGGGATTGATTGAATCCTCGACATCGTGGTTCATCCGATGAGATCATCGTGGAACATGTGGGAACCAACATGGGTATCCAGATCCCGTTGTTGGTTATTGACCGGAGAACGTCTCGGTCATGTCTGCATGGTTCCCGAACATGTAGGGTCTACACACTTAAGGTTCGATGACGCTAGGGCTATATGTGGTTACCGAATGTTGTTCGGAGTCTCGGATGAGATCCCGGACATCACGAGGAGTTCCGGAATGGTCCGAAGGTAAAGATTTATATATGGGAAGTCCTACTTTGGTCATCGAAAAAGTGTCGGGTGCTATCGGTAACGTACCGGGACCACCATGTGGGGCCACCGACCCCAGAGGGCTGCATGGGCCAAGTGTGGGACGGGACCAGCCCCAGGTGGGCTGGTGCGCCCCCCCACCATGGCCCAAGACGCCTAGGGTTTGGGGAGGGGGCGCCTCCACCTTGCTTGGGGGGCAAGTTTCCCCCTCTCCCCCCCTTGGCCGCACCCTAGATGGGTTTTGGGGCTGCCGCCACCCCTAGGGAGGGAACCCTAGATGGGAGCGCAGCCCCTCCCCTTCTCCTATATACTTGAGGTATTTGGGGCTACAAACAAACGAGTTAATCCTCTCCCTAGCGCAGCCCTACCTCTCTCCCTCCTCATCTCTTGCGGTGCTTGGCGAAGCCCTGCTGGAGTGCCACGCTCCTCCACCACCACCACACCGTCGTGCTGCTGCTGGACGGAGTCTTCCCCAACCTATACCTCTCTCCTTGCTGGATCAATGCATGGGAGACGTCACCGGGCTGCATGTGTGTTGAACGCGGAGGTGTCGTCCGTTCGACACTAGGATCATCGGTGATTTGGATCATGACGAGTACGACTCCATCAACCCCGTTCACTTGAACGCTTCCGCTTAGCGATCTACAAGGGTATGTAGATGCACTCCCCTCTCTCTCGTTGCTAGTCTCTCCATAGATAGATCTTGGTGACTCATAGGAAAATTTTGAATTTCTGCTACGTTCCCCAACAGATAGCACCCCGGTTTTACATGCACAAGAACCAGCCCTACCACACATAACCCAAACTCTCGTAGATTGTACCGCTACTGCGATGGACAGAGACCAGCTTCACCCAATCTAACCCCAACCCCAGCCGATAGTAACCCAGTTCCTATTGACATAGCACCATCTCCACCACAGAGTTCCCAAACAGGAGTAGTTAGTAAGGCAGCTCCAGTGCCCAAAGGGACAGTACTATCACGGCGAACCCCAACTCCACCAGCTAGTACGCCTATTCCTGTGGAGGAAGCACAACCAGCTAGTCGTAGTTTAGCATCTATCACATTTGATGTTGTTAAATCGTATGTGCGTATCTTCCCATCTTGGAAATATTATACTGAAGATGAAGGAAAATTCCAGTTGCAGGTGTTTGTCTAGGAGTTATGTGTAAGTAATGTTATTCATGGCAATTACTTTGCTTCGTCCCATACATCCTACCTCCATGATGGTTATAATACAACAAATTTTCCCATTTTTCTCTATAGAGAAGGATTGATTTGGAAACTCAGGACGAGGTAACCTGTGCTAATACCTCTGCTATCTTCAAGAATGATTGGTGGCAGTATCGGAATTACCTGAAGAAAATGTACTTCACCGGCAAAGAAACTCATCAAATTCCCTTACGTTCTCCTGAGACACATTTACTGGACGATGACTGGGAATGTCTTGTTCTGTACTGGTTCCGAACCAAGAATGTGGTAAGGTCTATGAGCTCATTTTCTATTTTTAAGTATTATATTCTTGCGTCTTACTGTACTCTGTTCATGTAGAACAAGTGCCTAAACCTGAAGAACAACTGTTCTAATTTAAGATTCCATTGCTATCATAGTTCAAAAAAGCGCTAGGCGTTAATTGTGCGTTTTGCCACCGCCTTGCGCTTTACTGACCAAAGCGCATGCTTATGCGCAGTTATGCACAGATTAAGCATAGTTATGCGCAATGCGTTTTGCCAACGCCTAGAGCCTAGGCACGCTTAAGCGCTCGCTTAGGCGCGCCTTTTTAACTATGATTGCTTTGCTCTTGTATCACTGTATTTACTCATACAAACTTATTTTTAAATTGAAGGATCCAATCGAAACTCCAATGGCACAGCAAGTATGTTCACGCATGTTTCTTTAACAGGTTTGCTCTTATCAATAGCTCTTTTGATTTCAATTTCAATTGTGTATACAGTTAACTTTCATATCATGCACATTACTAGCATCACAACAGAGCCAATAGTGTTGTTGTACATGTAGACCTGTGGTACCCATCTGAAATCTTGTTGTGCTGTGTAGTTTCCCACGCTTTGTATTCTTTCACTACTGCTTTGTCTTGAACTGATATGATTTGAACTGTGTCTCTATTTTGATTTGGCAAGACAATGAAGTGACCATAGGACATAGATATATGTTTGTTTGATGCTTTTATTATGTACTAGTACTTGGCAATATAAGACTTGATAGTTTAATCCTGTCCACCTTACTAATGAACTGGTTCACCGAAATGAGTTTCATATACTAGTACATGCTAAACTTGTTATGTGTCTACTTGTTTCTTCTTTTAGAATGCTGACAGAATATTGGGGAAGAGTGCCTTATTAAGCAATGGTAAAGGAAGTAATGCAGATAAGGTTCAGGATAGTGACACATCCTTGTTGGTCTCCAACAAAGCTGATAAAATAGCTAAGGAAGACTATCTTGAAGATAGCGAGACAACCCCCAAGGCCTGTCTTGGTTTAGTGTTTGACTTACTGGCCACTACCGCTTGCACAAGCTATTCAAACTCACTGCCTGAATCGGCTCGGTTTCTTGACTCTCAACTACAAGCTGAAAGACACTGATCAGCTGTGCTGCGACAAGAAGTGGAAGGACTGTGGAAGTCCCTGGAGCATTCAGATGCATACTTTCTGGTGCAACAGCAAGCGTTGGAAGATTTTAGCGCCAAACAGGACAAAGCTAATCAGCTTGCTAAGCTTATTGCCAGCATGGTGGATACCCAAGATAACGTTTCTTGAGCTCTTTTGAAGTTGTTTCAGTTATGCTCTTGTTTTGCTGTCGCGTTTATTTGCACTGGTGGCCAATTTTTGCGGCCAGTGTATGTAATATGCTGCTTTGTTCCCTATATTTGCACTGGTGGCGAACTTTGATGCCCAGTGGATGTAATATGTGCAATAGCGGTAATAGGCTAGCACTTATTGCTTTCTTATCTATTTCCTTATTGTCTTGTTTAGTTGTTTGCTTGTAGTCACTGTAGTTCTTTTTCTGTGTTTTTCTAGTGGCCACAATAGCCTATTTTTGGTAACTAGGCCAAAATAATCATGGCAACACACGAACTGTTGTAACCATGGGCCTCCTGCAGGCCGTATGATCCATGGGCCTTCTTTTGGCCGTAGGGTCCATTGGCCTTCTATATGGGCCGTAGGATCCATTGGCCTTCTATACGGGCCTTAGGATTCATGGGCCTTCTACGGGCCGTAGGGTCCATGGGCCTTCTACGGGCCGTAGGGTCCATGGGTCTTCTACGGGCCGTACGATCCATGGGCCTTCTACGGACCGTACTATTCATGGGCCTCATACGGGCCATAGGATCCATGGGCCTTCTACGGGGTGTATCATCATTCCGCCAATCATGGGTCGTATTATTCGTGGACCATAACAGGCCATTAATAGGCTGTATTTGATAACTCTATGAAAACAGCCCAACGGGTTTTTTTTGACATGAAGACGGCCCAATGTATTAACGGTCCGCAAACGGGGCGATTGTAACGACGGGCTGAATTTGGCCCATAAGCAGAAAATGACAGTAACGGGCCATATGTAACCGAATGCTGCAAATGAGCCCAAGAATCAGTGGGCCCTGAGAAGGCCAAAAGATAACTTGGGCTGGAAACGACCCAATGGAATAACGGGCCGTTAATGGGTATAAAGTTATACACTATTCATTATGGGCCAGTTTCACCACAGGCCTTTAATGGGCCAAGAGTTACAAAGGGCCTCATATGGGCCGAAAGAAGTCATGGGCCACACATGGGCCGGAAGTTAAAACGGTCTGGAATCATATTGGACGGCCCAGATGACGCTACTGGGCCTAATTCGGATAGGGCGTAACGGGCCCTGGGTTAGCGGGCTATAAATGGGCTATATGCGAACATGCCTTTAACAGGCTTTCCGTGGGCCGGCCCGCCACCTTTTGACCAAGTCAAATGGGCCGGCCTTTTCATAGGAATGGGCCTCTGTTGGCCCGTGCCACGTGTCGCCGTATCATAGGCGCCTTCGGTCCAATGAGCAGATGACATCTGTCCCAACAGTGAGCCGACACGTGTTTCCTCCAGCCAATGATGATTTTACACGTGGAAAATCCCCATTGGTCGGGGCTGTTAACGGGTTATCGGATCCAAAACCTGACCCGATAGCTTAACGAAGTTCCGTTACGGTGGATGCCACGTGTCGGTCACCCTTGACGAAAGCACTTCTGTGACGCGCGATTTATCGTCATGGAAGTGGACACTTCTGTGATGATAATTTTGGTAATGTCATGGAACACTTCAACGATAGCACAGGTATGACTATCTTGATTCTGTCATAAAATCGTCATGGATGTACATGCATGACAAAAAACGCGACCTACTCTGACAAACACGTATCATCACGGAAGTGTATTTTTTTGTAGTCAGAGGTCGCGCAGTTCCTCCCAGGAGGCCACAGAAGATGCCGGCATGTTGAGCAGCCAAGCGTGCAGGACGCCAGTGAGGGCCATCGGAAGCCAATTGTCCATGACCTTGTCGTCTCCTCCGGCCTTGAGGACGGACTCCTCGTATGCCAGCAGGAAAACCAGCGGGTCTGTCACGCCGTTGTAGCACGGCGGCATCTCTGGCTTGAACTTGTGCGGCCATGCACCTGCCGCAAGGCGGGGGCCAAGGCTCAGAGCCCCTATCCCTGGTGCTAGCACCGACCGCTAGAGTCGAAGGCGCATGCTACGTCTTGAGCTTGCGTTGGTTTTCCTTGAAGAGGAAAGGGTGATGCAGCAAAGTAGCATAAGTATTTCCCTCAGTTTTTGAGAACCAAGGTATCAATCCAGTAAGAACCTTGCAACCAACGCAATAAAGGGGTTGTCAATCCCTTTCACGGACACTTGCGAAAGTGAGATCTGATAGAGATAATACGACAAGATAAATATTTTTGGTATTTTTATGATATAGATTGGAAAGTAAAAGATGCAAATAAAAGTAGATGAAAAACGTATATGATAAGAGATAGACCCCGGGGCCATAGGTTTCATTAGTGGCTTCTCTCAAGATAGCATAAGTATTATGATGGGTGAACAAATTATTGTCGAGCAATTGATAGAAAAGCGCATAGTTATGAGATTATCTAGGCATGATCATGTATATAGGCATCACGTCCGTGACAAGTAGATCGAAACGATTCTGCATCTACTACTATTACTCCACACATCGACCGACTCCTGCCTGCATCTAGAGTATTAAGTTCATAAGAACAGAATAACACATTAAGAAAGATGACATGATATAGAGGGATAAACTCATGCAATATGATATAAACCCCATCGTTTTATCCTTGATGGCAACAATACAATACGTGCCTTGCTGCCCCTACTGTCATAGGGAAAGGACACCACAAGATTGAACCCAAAGCTAAGCACTTCTAAATTGCAAGAAAGATCAATCTAGTAGGCCAAATCAAACTGATAATTCGAAGAGACTTGCAAATATAACTTAATCACACATAAAAGAATTCACAGGAGATTCAAATATTTCTCATAGATAAACTTGATCATAAACCCACAATTCATCGGATCTCGACAAACACACCGCAAAAAGAGTTACATAGAATAGATCTCCAAGAAGATCGAGGAGAACTTTCTATTGAGATTCAAAGAGAGAGAAGAAGCCATCTAGCTAATAACTATGGACCTGAATGTCTGTGGTAAACTACTCACAACTCATCGGAGAGGCCTTGGAGATGATGTAAAGGCCCTCCGTGGTAGATTCCCCCTCCGGCAGAGCACCGGCGAAGGCTCCAAGATGGGATCTCGCGAATATAGAAGGTTGCGGTGGTGGAAATAGTTTTCCATGGTGCTCCTGGATGCTTTCGGGGTCCGTGGATATATATAGGAGGAAGAAGTAGGTCGGTGGACGCTCGAGGGGCCCACGAGGGTGAGGGGCACGTCGGGCACCCTCGTGGCCGCCTCCTCTGTTGCTTGACATCCACTCCAAGTCCCCTGGATCACGTTTGTTCCAAAAAGATCGCTCCCGAAGGTTTCATTCCATTTGGACTCCGTTTGATATTCCTTTCTTTTGAAACACTGAAATAGGCAAAAAAAAACAGCGATTTGGGTCGGGCCTCCGGTTAGTAGGTTATTCCCGAAAATGATATAAAAGGGTAGAGTAAAGCCCATAAACAGCCAAAATGGGTAATATAATCGCATGGAACAATAAAAAAATTATAGATATGTTGGAGACGTATCAAGCATCCCCAAGCTTAATTCCTTCTCGTCCTCGAGTAGGTAAGTGATAAAAACAGAATTTTTGATGTGGAATGCTACCTAGCATAATTCTCAATGCAATTTTCTTTATTGTGGCATGATTTTTCAGATACAAATGATTCAAGATAAAAGCTTATAAAACATAAAAATAGTAATACTTGAAGCATACTAACAAATAATCATGTCTTATCAAAATAGCATAGCCAAAGAAAGCTCATCCCTACAAAATCATATAGTTAGGCCATGCTTCATTTTCATTACACAAAATACTCCCATCATACACAACCCCGGTTTCAGCCAAGCAATTGGTTCATACTTTTTAACGCGCTTCGACTTTTTCAACTCTTACGCAATACATGAGCACAAGCCATGGACATAGCACTATATGTGGTATATGGTGGTTGTGAAGACAAAAAGGGAGAAGATAGTCTCACATCAACTAGGTGTATCAATGGGCTATGGATATGCCCATTAATAGATATCAATGTGAGTGAGTAGGGATTGCCATGCAACGGATGCACTAGAGCTATAAATATATGAAAGCTCAACAAAAGAAACTAAGTGGGTGTGCATCCAACTTGCTTGCTCACGAAGACCTAGGGCATTTTGAGGAAGCCCATCATTGGAATATACAAGCCAAGTTCTATAATGAAAAATTCCCACTAGTATATGAAAGTGACAACATAGGAGACTCTCTATCATGAAGATCATGGTGCTATTTTGAAGCACAAGTGTGGAAAAGAGATAGTAGCATTGTCCCTTCTCTCTTTTATCTCATTTCTTGGTGGGCTCTTTGGCCCCTTTTTTTATTTGGTGGGCTCTTTGGCCTCTTTTTTTTTATAAAGTCTGAAGTCTCATCCCGACTTGTGGGGGAATCATAGTCTCCATCATCCTTTCCTCACTTGGGACAATGCTCTAATAATGAAGATCATCACACTTTTATTGATTTACAACTCAAAAATTACAACTCAATACTTAGAACAAAATATGACTATGTGTATGCCTCCGGCGGTGTACCGGGATATGCAAGGAATCAAGAGTGACATGTATGAAAAATTATGAAGCTGAACTTGCCACAAATACGATGTCAACTACATGATCATGCAAAAAGCAATATGACAATGATGGAGCGTGTCATATAAACGGAATAGTGGAGAGTTGCATGGCAATATATCTCAGAATGTCTATGGAAATGCCATAATAGGTAGGTATGGTGGCTGTTTTGAGGAAGGTAAATAATGGGTGCATGATACCGGCGAAGGTTGCGCGGCATAATAGAGGCTAGCAAAGTGGAAGGGTGAGAGTGCGTATGTCCATGGACTCACATTAGTCATAAAGAACTCATATACTTATTGCAAAAGTATACTTGCCCTCGAAGCAAAGTACTACTACGCATGCTCCTAGGGGAAGGGTTGGTAGGAGTTAACCATCGCGCGATCCCGACCACCACTCATAAGGAAGACAATTAAAAGTGCACCCCATGCAACAAATTTGTCACACAACTATTACCATACGTGCATGATACGGGACTTGCCAACTTCAACACAAGTATTTCTCAATTTCATAATTACCCAACTAGCATGACTCTAACATTACCACCTTTATATCTCAAAACAATTATCAAGCATCAAATTGATCATAGTGTTTAATGCACTTTCTATGATAGTTTTTATTATACCCAACTTGGATGCTCATCATTCTAGGACCAAATTTATAACCATAGCAAATACCATGCTGTTCTAAAATACTCTCAAAATAATATAAGTGAAGCATGAGATATTAACAATTTCTTCAAAATTAAGCCACCGCCGTGCTCTAGAAAATATAAGTGAAGCCCATAAAGCAAAACTATCTAGCTCAAAAGATATAAGTGAAGAACATAGAGTATTGTAATAAATTATGAATCATGTGGGTTTCTCCCAAAAGGTGTGTACATCAAGGATGATTGTGTAAATCTAAAAATCAAAGACTCATATCATACATGACGCTCCAAGCAAAACACATATCATGTGGCGAATAAAAATATAGCTCCAAGTAAAGTTACTGATAGACGAAGACGAAAGAGGGGATGCCTTCTGGGGCATCCCCAAGCTTAGGCTTTTGGTTATCCTTGAATATATTGGGGTGCCATGGGCATCCCCAAGCTTAGGTTTTTGCCACTCCTTATTCCATAGTTCATCAAATCTTTACCCAAAACTTGAAAACTTCACAACACAAAACTCAACAGGAAATCTCATAAGCTCCGTTAGTGCAAGAAAGAAAAACCATCACATAAGGTACTGTAATTAACTCATTCTTTATTTATATTGGTGTTAAACCTACTGTATTCCAACTTCTCTATGGTTCATACCCCTTGATACTATCCATAGATGCATCAAAATAAGCAAACAACACACGAAAACCAGAATCTGTCAAAAATAGAACAGTCTGTAGAAATCTGTAACCTTCGAATACTTCTGGAACTCTAAAAATCCTACAAAAATAGTAAGTCCTGGGAAATTTGTCTATTGATCTACATCAAAAAGAATCAACGCAAAAACACATTTCTGTGAATTACTAAAATTATTTTTGTGCGTGCAAAGGTTCTGTTTTTCAGCAGAATCAAATTAACTATCACCGTAGGTTATCCTATAGGTTCTACTTGGCACAAACACTAATTAAAACATGAAAACACATCTAAAACAGAAGCTAGATGAAATATTTATTACTAAACAGAAGCAAAAACCAAGAAACAAAAATAAAATTGGGTTGCCTCCCAACTAGCGCTATTGTTTAACGCCCCTAGCTAGGCATAAAAGCGAGGATAGATCTAAGTGGTGCCATCTTTGGCATTCAATTCATAAAGTAGCTCGCATGATAGATTCATAAGGTAATTTAACTTTCTTTCTAGAGAAGTGTTCCATGCCTTTCCTTAATGGAAATTGGAATCTAATATTCCCTTCCTTCATATCAATAATTGCACCAATTGTTCTAAGGAAAGGTCTACCAAGAATAATAGGACATGAAAGATTGCAATCTATATCAAGAACGATAAAATATACGGGCACATAATTCCTATTTTCAAAAATAAGAACATCATTGTTCCTTCCCATAGGTTTCTTAATGGTCGAATCTGCAAGGTGCAAATTTAAAGAGCAATCATCAAGTTCATGGAAACCTAGAATATCACATAAAGTTTTCGGAATCGTGGAAACACTAGCACCCAAATCACACAAAGCATAGCACTCGTGATCTTTAATTTTAATCTTTATAGTAGGTTCCCACTCATCATAAAGATTTCTAGGTATAGAAACTTCCAAATTAAGTTTTTCCTCATAAGATTGTATCAAGGCATCAACAATATGTTTGGTAAAAGCTTTATTTTGACTATAAGGATGAGGAGAATTCAACACGGATTGAAACAAGGAAATACAATATATTAAAGAACAGTTATCATAATTAAATTCCTTGAAATCCAAGATAGTGGGTTCAATGCTATTTAATGTCTTGACCTCTCCAATCCCACTTTTACCGAATTTAGCATCAAGATCTAAAAACTCCGAATCATTGGGACGCCTTTTAACTAAAGTTGACTCATCTCCAGTCCCATCATTATCAAGATTCATATTGCAAAACAAGGATTTAATAGGGGATATGTCAATAAATTTTAGATATTCATCATTATTTTCCCCTAACCCTTCTGGTTTGGCTGCCATCTTATTGACCAAGGTGGCTTGCTTGTCAGAAATTTGGGCTATTGATTTTTCAAGACGAGCAATCTGAGAATTCAAACCATAAAATTCTTTAGACATATCATCAAGCTCTTTGTTCATGTATTCCATAAAACTTTTTTCTTCTTTAAGCTCTTTTCTAAAGAAATTGTTGTGCTCGAATTGTAAAGTCATAAAGCTTCTAATGTTTAATTCAATCTCTTCCAACCTTCTAAGATGAAGGTCGGTGTTCTTAGGCAAAGCCATAAGGGCAAACAGGCACACAAGAAGACAAGCGAAAGAGAGAGGAGATTGGGAAAGACAGGGCGAATAAAATGCAAGGGTGAAGTGGGGGAGAGGAAAAAGAGAGGCAAATGGAAAATAATGTAATGCGAGGGAGATGAGTTTGTGATGGGTACTTGGTATGTCTTGACTTGAGCGAAGAACTCCCTGGCAACGGCGCCAGAAATCCTTCTTGCTATGTCTTGAGCTTGCGTTGGTATTCCTTAAAGAGGAAAGAGTGATGTAGCAAAGTAGCGTAAGTATTTCCCTCCCTCAGTTTTTGAGAACCAAGGTATCAATCCAGTAGGAGGCTCCTCAAAAGTCCCACGCACCTACACAAACAAACAAGAACCTCGCAACCAATGCAATAAAGGGGTTGTCAATACCTTCACGGCCACTTGCAAATGTGAGATCTGATAGAGATAATATGATAAGATAAATATTTTTGGTATTTTTATGATATAGATTGGAAAATAAAAGATGCAAATAAAAGTAGATGAAACACGTATATGATAAAAGATAGACTCGGGGGCCATATGTTTCACTAGTGGCTTCTCTCAAGATAGCATAAGTATTACGGTGGGTGAACAAATTATTGTCGAGCAATTGATAGAAAAGCGCATAGTTATGAGATTATCTAGGCATGATCATGTATATTGGCATCACATTCGTGACAAGTAGATCGAAACGATTCTGCATCTACTACTATTACTCCACACATCGACCGACTCCTGCCTACATCTAGAGTATTAAGTTCATAAGAACAGAGTAACGCATTAAGAAAGATGACATGATGTAGAGGGATAAACTCATGCAGTATGATATAAACCCCATCTTTTTATCCTCGATGGCAACAATACAATACATGCCTTGCTGCCCCTGTTGTCACTGGGAAAGGACACCGCAAGATTAAACCCAAAGCTAAGCACTTCTCCCATTGCAAGAATGATCAATCTAGTAGGCCAAACCAAACTGATAATTCGAAGAGGCTTGCAAAGATAACTTAATTACAAATAAAAGAATTCATAGGAGATTCAAATATTTCTCATAGATAAACTTGATCATAAACCCACAATTCATCGGATCTCGACAAACACACCGCAAAAAGAGTTACATCGAACAGATCTCCAAGAAGATCGAGGAGAATTTCGTATTGAGATTCAAAGAGAGAGAAGAAGATATCTAGCTAATAACTATGGACCCGAAGGTGTCGGGGGTTGGATACGACATATGCCAAAGGATGGCTTATCATGGTGGGAGCGAGTAGAACGTCGTCGGTGCCTGGAAGTGGGATGAGGCGAAGACATGCACGCCGGTGGAACTTACCCAGCTTCAGGGCTCTCCTAGGATATAACACCCCTACTGCTGCTCTGCGGGGTCTCCGCATGATCACTAAGGCAAAGTGACTACAATGGTGCTCCCGGAGCTGTTTCGGGAGGCAGGAGAGGGTAAGGCTAGCTCCCTCCTCCCTATGCTATCTGGTCTATCTCTATCTAGGTCCGAACCCTTTGCATGGGTGCCCCGGGGGGTTTATATAGGCCTACCCCCCGGGGGTACAATAGTAATCCGACTGGGCGCGGGTCCCAGCCGTCTGTCTCTCAGGCCGCCGCCCTCCCGCCGGCTTATGGGGCCCGCCAACTGGCGGGTCCCGCGGACAGGCTTGATACTGTAGCGGCACTCCTGATGACACAGGCCTGGTCATTGGGTCATCGCAACAGTGCCGCCGTCTATCGGGCGATCACTGTCGCCATTCCCCATCCTATCTGGTTAATGGCTCGTGGGGCCCTGGGGAGGAGTCGGCCGACTCCAGGGAGGCCGACTCCCACAGGTCCGTCCTCGGGGCGCTCAGGCCGCCTTCGGCCCACCCACTGACAGGCGGCCCCGTCGCCTTCGGGTCGTACAGGCCGGCGTCATAGGCACAGTGTGCTGCGCACTGTGGCTGAGGTCAGGGCAGGCATGGCAACAGTGCCGCGCCTCGCCGAATCTTCCTGCGATACGGCTCACTGTAGCCATGCCGGCCCTTCGTGAGCAGGGGGGACGGCCACGCCGTGACCGTACCCTGCATCGTACTTCGAGATGAGGGAGGAGTCATGGGCCGACTCTCCATAGTCGGCCTCTCTGGAGGTCACCAGCTTGGAGTCGGCTTATCTCAGAGTCGCCGTCTCGGACTCGGCTTGTCTTCTAGTCGCTCCTGGGACTCGGCTTGAGGGGCGCGGCCTGCCCCGATGTCTTGAAAGGTCCTAGGACTCGGGTTAGCCTACCCGTGGCCCATTACTCCGACAGTAGTCCCCGAAGCTGGTGAAGCCCTGTGGTCGCTGCATTGTGGGGCTTCAACAGTTTCAACCTTCCAGGAGCGGACTCTGGAACTCGGCTGCCGTCTTCCCTTGGGCCGACTGTCGAGAGTCAGATGTTTTTAGCGAAGAGCCGCATCTTGAAAGTCGCGGCGGGAAACCAGGCGGCGTGCCTGATACGCTTCCCTGCAGCCATCAGGGCGGTCCTATCACGTGGCGCCACATGGAGAGGACAGTCTGCCTTCCCACCCGCGCGATGGGATGGGCCGTCAGGCGGGGCCTGCCACTACCGTGCCTCGGCATACGAATGTATCTGTTGCGGCCATGGACGGTTGGTTTTCCCACGTTGTTACTGCGCGCAGTAACTTCGTGGGGTAAATCGTGGGGCGGCGTGGGGCATCGCGCGCAGTTAATCCCACGCGCGCCCCCTCGGCTTCTCAGCCCACAGGGCTATAAGTAGGCAGGGGGGAGTGGAGCGGCACAGCACGCGCGCCCTTCTTCCCCGCTCCCCCGCCTCATCTTGCCTTCTCTCCCTCCTGCCTCCCCCGTTGAGCGAGAGCACTCCACACCACGGTGATGAGCTCTTCCTCCGCCGCGGCCTCCGCCGTGCGCTCCGGCGTGTGGGATGGCTCGGAGGTAGAAGAGGAGCACATCGAGTTCCTCCGTCGGACACGACGTCTCCCCAGCGCGGACCTCGTGCGCGCTCGCGCCATGCCGGAGGGGGAGATTCGGCCGGCGCCGGAGGAGGGCGAGCGGGTCATCTTCCGCTCGCACCTCATGCGCGGCCTGGGGCTGTCGGCGAGTGGCTTCTTCCGCTCGTTCTTGGAGTTCCACAGCCTTCAACTGCACCACCTCACTCCGAATACGGTGGTGTTTCTCTCTGCCTTCGCCAGTCTGTGCGAAGGTTTCCTCGGCGTTCTCCCCACCATCGAGCTATGGGGAGAATTCTTCTCTTCTAAGCTCGGCACGCATGTCGCCGGCGTACCGGCTCAGTGCGGCGCCTACATCGCGGTGCGGCGCTCGACGGCCGACAACCACTTTCCTCCCATCACACTGATCAAGTCGGTGAAGATGTGGCAGCGCTCATATTTATACGTGAGGAACCTCGCCTCCGACGGTGACTGGGTCAACATGCCGCCTTACAATGCTGCCCCCCTAACTGGGAGGCTCCCCAGCTGGTCTCACCGAGTCAAGACGCTGACTCCCGCCGGAGCCGCCGCCGTAGTGCGACTCCGAGTCTTGACGCAGTCGGAGGGTCTCGTCGGGGCCGACTTGCTGGCCGCCTTCGTGGCGCGCCGAGTTCTCCCGCTCCAAGGCCGACCTCACCTGATCTGTCAGATGAGCGGCCTCCGAGACCCAAGTCGGATGAGCACCAAGGAGATGCCCCGCAGGGAGGTGGCGAACTTGGTGAACCATATCACGCACTGCGAGTTCGAGGAGTACTGGCAGTTGGGCAAGGAGCCGTACTCACGCGACAACCCCCCACCAGTGGTAAGTCGCGTCCCCCTATTGGTTTGTCTTCTTTGCGGCCGACTCCGGCTTCTGACTCTTGTCGGTTTCTTCTGAGCTAGAATCCCCTTATGCAGCCTGCAGCCAGCACCACGAGACAGCCCCGCGAGTATGTTCCCGATCGTGCGGACAGCGACGTCGACGACCCCGACTTGGTTGCGGCGGCGATGCAAGCCGACGCCGAAGGCGGCGGAGGAGGAGCAGTAGGCGGCTTCAGGCCCTCGGCCACCTTCACCGACTGGCCTGATGACAACGCCGAAGGGGAAGTCGCCCCGCGCCACCAGCCGAGGGTCGGCTCGTCGGGCGCCGGCTCCTCCGCCGGCCTCGCTGGCCAAGGCGGCGCGAAGAGGCGTCACGCGGGAGAAGCATGAGGAGGAGGAGGCCGAACGTCTGGAGAAGGCGGAGGCCGACAGGGCGGCCGCCTCAGCCCAGAAGAAGCTGGAGGATGCCGAAGCCGCCCTTGCGGCGAGACGGCGTGCCGAGGAGGCCGCGCGTCGCCGATCGGCGATGCTCGTCCCCCACTGCGTCTGCGCCGCCGCCTCCGGAGTTCACGGGGCAGACCGGAGAGGCCGGCACCGAGAACCCCGTCATGGAGAAGGAGAGCGGCGAGGCTTCTATGTCGGACACTCTCGTGCCGCCACCGCCGCCTCCACCGCCGTCTGGGAGACTGCACGGCAAACAGCCGGCCGGTCCGCCGGAGCCGCCGACTGCGGACGAGTCCGAGGCGAGGCTGCTTCTCCAAGTCGCCTCGCCGATGCGCCGCCGTCTTGAGAGGGCGACCTCGGCGCCGCGACCTCGGGTGACCGGCGCCGCCAGCTCGGCAGCCCTAGACGCTGAGGCAACAAGCGCCGCGCCCATCGGGTGGTTGCGTGGAGGTGGCACTGGGCCGCTGAATCAAGCGCTTCTGGACGTTCAGGCGAAGCTGCGCGCTGAAGGCGACGCCCTTCAAACTTGCACCAGGGTGCATCTGGTAGCGCGGACGGCCGTCCGAGTCCGTTTCCTTCTTCTTTTTGATTCTTGTTTTTCTCTGTGGGGGCGCGCCAGCGCATCCACTGGGTGTAGTCCCCGAGTTCCGGGCCGGCTGCTGAGCAGGCGGTTCGGAAGTCCCTCTGGAGAGTTCCAAATACTAACTTTGTCTTCAATGACTTATCGCAGGAGTATCACAACCTCCGCGCCACTGCATTCAACCGCAATGTTGAGGAGTTCAACAAGCGGGCTGCCGACTTGTCGGAAAGCCGGGGTATGTTCTTCTACTTCGCGGGGGCGCGTTGGCGCACCCGCGGGCTGTAGTCCCCGAGATTCGGGCCGACTGCTGAGCAGTCGGGCCGGATCTTCCCGGCGATCTTCTTTGCTGACGACTTATTTGTCTCTTCTTTCGTTCTTCAGAAGCCAACACCGCTCTTCAGGAGCAGCTGGGCAAGGCCAATACCGCCCGGCGTGCCAAGGAGGAGGAGTGTGGCAAGCTTGCCGCGGAGCGCGACCTGCTAGCGGCGCAGCTGGCCGAGCAGAAGGAGCTGCTCAAGAAGGCGCAGGAGGAGGCCGAGAAGAAGGAGGCCGCTCTCCTGGCCGAGTTCGAGAGTGAGCGCTCCTCCTGGACTGATAGGGAGGCGATGCTGACCTCTGGCTTCCACGAGATCGAGGATATCGTTGATGGTAAGTTTCTTTCGTTTCTTCGGGCTTCGGACTATGTGTCAGGACGACTTCTGATTTTTCGACTTGCTTCTTTTTTGTCTTGGCAGACTTCTTCCCTGGTCACTCGCAGGCAGTCCCTCTGGCCATCGAGGCTGCTCGTGAGGCGCGAAGGGAGAACGGTGAAGAGATCGCCGCTAATGCCCCCCGAACCATCGATGAGCAGCTTCTAAGCATTGAAGCCCGTCTTCGTCCGGCTCACCGACTGACGCGCCGGCTTCAGCGTGCCTGCACCCAAGCGGTTGCCGCCCTGTGGCCAGGCACACCGACTCTGCGCACCGCCAGCCGAACTGCCGACTGGCTGGAGGTCGTTGCCAGCCGTCTTGAGGCCTGGAAGGGCTCCTCGGCCCGGGCTGGAGCGCACCGGGCCTTGGAGTTCGTCAAGGCGTGGTATCCAGGGATGGACCTGGACCGTCTGGCCGCGTTCCGGTCAGAAGCCCAGGCCGAGCTGGAGGCCGTGGAGGGCGCCCTTATCGAGCGTGCGGCGGCCATCGCCGAGTACACGGACACCAATGTCTTCGTGCCCGAGCGGGCTGAAGGCGGCGAGGAAGTGCCGCCAGAGTGGTTCGGGATGAACCCGGAGTATGGCGAGGACTCGGCGGAGGTGATCGACTCCAGCACCGAGGAGGAGGACGAGGCGAAGGACGAAGGCGAGGTGGAGGTGCCAGAAGATGGAGCAGGCGGCCAGCCTCAGCTCGACCGCGCCTCCAGCAAGGAGCCGCGTCGAGAGAAGGCGACTGCCGCCGGAGGCGATCAAACCGAGACCGCCCAGCTGACTGCCCCGGCGCCTGACACCGCCGTCTCCTCCGATCCTCCGATCCCAGATGCCGCCTCCTAGGCTGCCTTTTTCGCCTCTGCTTGTCTGTCTTAGTAATCTTTTTGAAAACTTTGTTAGATTCGAACAATTCCACCCGCGGGGTGTATCTTGAACTTCTATTCGAAGATTCGGCCAAGGGCCTATGTAAATGATTATTCAATTTCCGTCTTTCCTTGCTTACTGCTCTTTAGGCTTTTCCCTTTGCCGCCTTCCTTTAGTCGCTACCTTGCCAGTCGGACAGCCGCTCTGCGGACTGTCGCTGGGTCAAGTGCTTGGCTACCTCAGGAAGGCAAGTACTTGGCTGTTTAGAGTTTCTTTAGCAAGTCGGATAGAAAGCGACAGGCCGACTACCCAAGAGTCGACCGTCCTTGATAGAGGATAATAAAGACGGCGAGCCGGCTACTCATTAGTCGGCTTTCTGCTTCAGAAATGCTGGAGGCCGCCTTACGCTATGTTCGTGCTTTAGGTCCTTAGCCATTTTTCGTGTGGGCGCCCGTTCTTCCTCACTCCTACCCGCCTCACAGTCACTCTACGAGCTGCGGCTTTGCCAGGAGGCGGATTGGGCACCGCGCACTACTTGTCTGACTGCGGGAAGCTCCTCATAGCGCAAGGCGGCGAGTCCCCGGGCTGACTAGTCTGGCCCGGTGCCAAGCGGCTTGTAATGAAAGTAATGTACTCGAAGGCATAATTCTTATCATACAGATAACAAAAAGGGCAGTCCCCAAGCTCATGTCGGGGGGCCCAAATTTTAGTACTTTAATACAAAGGGGTAGTGTGATACATACTGCATCAACTGTAAAATCTTCGAAGAAGATTTGCATTCCACGGGCGCTCTGTCTCTTTGCCGGAGTCATCCCTCTTGCGCGCTCGAGGCTTCTGAGCGTCGATCAGATAGTAGGCGTCGTTCCCTAGCACCTTGCTGATGATAAAGGGGCCTTCCCAAGGTGCCGACAGCTTGTGCTGGCCGGCTGCTTGCTGGATCAGCCGGAGCACAAGGTCGCCTTCTTGGAAAGATCTTGGCTTGACCTTCCTGTTGTAGTATCGACGCAGACTCTGCTGGTAGATGCTGGGCCGGCTGAGTGCCAACAGCCGGCCCTCTTCCAGCAGATCGACACCGTCTTGACGTGCTTCTTCTGCTTCTTCCTCGGTGTACATGGTGACTCGCGGGGAGTCGAACTCTATGTCCGTTGGGATGACGGCTTCGGCACCATAGATGAGGAAGAAGGGTGTGAAGCCGGTTGACTTGTTTGGAGTCGTGCGCAGACTCCAGAGGACGGCTGGCAGCTCCTCAAGCCAACAGCCGGCAGATCGCTCCAGCGGTACGACGAGTCGAGGCTTGATGCCGGATAAGATGAGGCCGTTCGCTCGCTCCACCTGGCCGTTTGACTGCGGATGGGCAACGGACGCTAAGTCCAGTCGGATGCCCTGTGTTGCATAGAAACGGGCCAAGGCGCCTTTGGCAAAATTCATGCCATTGTCGGTGATGATGCTGTGTGGGATGCCGTACTGAGTTGTGATGTCAGTGATGAAGGTCACTGCAGTCGGACCATTCAACTTCTTGATGGGTTTCACCTCCACCCACTTGGTGAACTTGTCCACTTCGACAAGTAGGTGAGTCAAGCCACCTCGTGCCGTCTTGAATGGTCCCACCATGTCCAGGCCCCAGACTGCAAAGGGCCAGGCGATGGGGATATTCTTGAGTGTGGAAGCTGGCTGAAGTGGCTTGGAACGGAAAATCTGGCACCCCTTGCACTTTTGGACTAACTCTTTGGCCTCTTCCAGGGCGGTTGGCCAGAAGAAACCGTGCCGAAAGGCTTTGGCGACGAGTGCCCTGGAGGCCGCGTGGTGACCGCACTCGCCTTCATGGATGTCTCTGAGGATTGCTTGGCCTTGTTCTGCCTCGATGCAGCATTGGAAGACGCCGGTAATGCTGCGCCTGACCAGCTCTCTGTTGACTATGGTGTAGGCTGCTGCTCGGCGTTGCACTTGTCGAGCCAAGATTTCATCAGTTGGCAGCTCTCTGTTTACTAAGAACCTGAGGATGGGCTGGGCCCATGAAGGTGCTGCTATTTCTTCAACTGCCACTAGTGCGACTTGAATAAGGGCGGCCGGGCTGTGAGGCGGCGGGTTGGAGTCCGCAGCCGCTTGCTGATTTGACAATGTCCCGGGGCCGACTGGAGCAGTCCCCAGGCTGAGCTCTGGAGTCTTCGATCTTGCCACTGCAGTCTCCGGGCCGGGTTCTGAAGTCCCCGGGCCGGCTTCGACTGTGTGTTTCTTGGAGTCGGATCCGTCCTCCTCAGGCGGAGCCGGCACAAAGATTGAATCCGATTCTGGTGACGGCTTGATAGAAGGCTTGAGGAGGCGCCGGAGGGTGACACCAGATGGTATTGCCTGGCGGGTGGAGCCGATTCGTGCCAAGGCGTCTGCTTGGTCGTTGTCGTTCCTTGGCACGTGGAGGAACTCGCACCCCTCGAAGTATCCGCTGAGTTGCTGGACGAGGAAACGGTAGCTCGCCATATTTGCGTCCTTGGCGTCCCAATCGCCGGATGATTGCTGGACCACCACGTCAGAGTCGCCATAACACAGGATTCGGCGAATGCCGAGTTCTTTGGCAAGCCGGAGCCCGTGGATGAGCGCCTTGTACTCGGCCACGTTGTTGGAGGCGGTGAAGTGGATCTGCAGCGCATAACTGAGCTTGTCGCCCTTGGGGGAAGTGAGGACGACGCCGGCTCCCAAGCCGGTGCGCATCTTGGAGCCGTCAAAGTGCATCCACCAATGGGTGGAGTCGGGCGCTGGTGGCAGATACTGGGTCTCGACCCACTCGACGAGGAAGTCGGCCAGTGCTTGCGACTTGATGGCGGTGCGGGGCTCGTAGTAGATGGTGTAGGGGGACAGGTCGATGGCCCATTTGGCCACTCGGCCAGAAGCATCTCGGCTTCCGATGATCTCGGCCAGTAAAGCTGTGCAGACCATAGTGATTGGATGCTCCTGGAAGTAAGGCTTCAATTTCTTGGCGGCAAAATGCACGCCGTAGCACATCTTCTGGTAATGGGGGTAGTTCTGCTTGGAGGCCGACGGTACCTCACTCAAGTAATATACCGGTCTCTGGACAGGTAGCGCCTTGCCTTCCTCCTTGCGCTCGACTACAATGACTGTGCTGACTACTCGGCTGGTGGCGGCAATGTATAGGAGCATGGGCTCTTTGGGAGTCAGAGCCGCCAGCACAGGAGGAGTAGTCAACATCTTCTTTAGTTGGAGAAAAGCCTCGTCCGCCTTGGGAGTCCACTCAAAGAAGGTTGTCTTCTTCATGAGCTGATACAAGGGGAGAGCCTTCTCGCCCAGCCGACTGATGAATCGGCTGATGGATGCCAAATAGCCGGTGAACTTCTGCACATCTAACAGTCGTCTGGGTGCTTCCATCCTCTCGATGGCCTTGATCTTCACATGATTGCACTCTATGCCGCGTTCGGAGACCAGGAAACCGAGGAGCTGGCCGACTGGTACTCCAAAAACGCACTTCTCTGGGTTGAGCTTGATCTGGAATTGGCGCAGATTCTCAAAGGTTTCCTTGAGGTCCTCCAGCAAGGTTCCACGCTTCTCCGTCTTCACCACTACATCATCCACATAAACGTGGGCATTTCTACCGAGTTGCTTCAGGAGGCACTTCTGCATGCAATGCTGAAAGGTGGCGCCGGCGTTTCTTAAGCCGAACGTCATGGTCAGGTAGCAGAAGGCTCCAAACGGCGTGATGAAGGCGGTCTTCAGTCTGTCAGCCGGGTTCAGCTTGATCTGGTGATATCCTGAATATGCGTCTAGGAAACTCAAGAGCTCGCATCTGGCTGTGGAGTCTATCACCTGATCGATTCTCGGCAGAGCAAATGGGTCCTTGGGGCAAGCTTTGTTTAGGCTCGTGTAATCAATGCACATCCGCCACTGCTTGTTCTTCTTCAACACCAGTACTGGGTTTGCCAGCCACTCTGGAAAAAACACTTCCATGATGAAGCCGGCTGCCAGGAGCCGGGCTATTTCATCTCCAACAACTCTTCTTTTTTCTTCTGACAGGCAGCGCAAGGGCTGCCTGACGGGCTTCATATCAGATCGGACGTGTAATTTGTGCTCGGCGAGGACACCAAGCATGTCCTTGGGGGACCATGCGAAGATGTCGCGATTCTCACGGAGGAAATCGACGAGCTCGCCTTCCTATTTGCTGTCAAGGCCTGTGCCCATGATAGCACACCTCTCCGGGTGCTCCGGGTCCAACGGTATCTTCTTTGTTTCTTTGGCTAGCTTGAATGAACCTTCTGCTTCCGACTCCTTGGGGTTGGGCGATAACTCGGGCTGCTTGCCGGCCATCGCCACGACCCGATCAAGAAGTCGTTTCTCAGCCGCGATCACCAAGGACTCGGCCAGCCGACTGCTTTTGGCCGCGCAAGCGGATGACTTCCTGTAGTCGCCGGACACGGTTAGGATTCCCTTGGAACTCGGCATCTTCATCTTGAGGTAGGCGTAGTGGGGGACTGCCATGAACTTGGCCAAGGGGGGTCGGCCAAGCAATCTATGATATGGGCTTTCAAGGTCCACCACCTCAAACCAAATTGGCTCTCGGCGGAAATGATCCTTGTTTCTGAAGAGGACATCTATCAGGATCTTGCCGATTGGTGAGCAGGAAAGGCCAGGGACGATTCCGTGGAACACAGTCCGGCTGCTCTGAAGTTGTCTTCGCTTGATTCCTAATTTCTCCATTGTATCCTTGTACAGGATGTTGATACTGCTGCCTCCGTCTATCAGTACTCGCGAGAAGTGAGCGGCCCGCCTATCTGTGGCGAGTGTGGTGCCTAAGACCAAGGCGTAGGAGCCTGAACTCGGAATCACCTCTGGGTGATCAGCTCTGCTCCAACTGATAGGCTTTATGGACCAATGCATGAACTCTGGAGTACTTGATGCAACCGCATTTACTTCTTGCTGCTGTTGGCGCCTGCTGCGTCGGTCATTCGCTACACTGGTGAACACCACATAGGCTCCGTGCTCATCCGGGAACTCGTCTTGTATCGCGCCGACTGGCCTGACGGCCGGCTGCTGGGGCGGCAATGGAGGAGGCGGCCCAGCAGGAGGGGAGGGAGCAGGCCGTCCCCCTTGGTGATTCTGGTCAGCCAGTGGCATTTCCTGGTGGTGTGGTTTGACGGCTTCGCACCGCTGTGGAACTTGCAGGGACCATCTAGAGTCTGCTCGTAGGAGAAAGCCGGCAGCCAGTTGGACTTGCCGCCCTTCTGTCGCTTCGCCGGAGGCGGTCCCTCCAACTGCTGGTCCTCTGCTGTTGCCACTTGCCGACTGCTGGAAGTCAGCTGCGGGGCTTTGCGCTTTTGGTCATTCTGCTGTTGCTGCCGACTGGTGTCTCCAGCCGGAGTTCTTGGAGCCTGAGGGGCGACTTTGCCAGTTGTGCTGACCCGAATCTCCGCCTTCATGGAGGAGTCGGCCGTGGCGTACTTGTCCGCCGTGATCAGTAGCTCATCGAGGGTCTCCGGCTCATCACAGAGGAGCTTGTGCTTGAGGAGGGTGCCTTCTCTGCACCCGCCAGTAAAGTACTCGATGGCCTGCACCTCGTGCACACCCTCGCAGGAGTTCCGGAGTTCGCTCCAGCGCGTGAGGTAGTCGCGAGTAGACTCGTCAGGGCCTTGCATGCACAAGGAGAGTTGGTGTGGCTTGGGAGGTCGCTTGTACGTGCTCATGAAGTTGCGGACGAAAGCCTCGGTGAAGTCGACCCAGCTATTGATGCTGCGAGGCTTCAGACTGTTCAACCACGTCTGGGCCGAGCCCTAGAGCATGAGCGGGACGTATCTTACGGCAACACGCTTGTTGCCGTTCGCTATGTTGACGGCTGTGGAGTAGTCGATCAGCCAATCTTCCGGCTTCACGGTGCCGGTATATTTGGGCGTGTCTCGGGGGAGCGTGAACCCTTTGGGGAAGGGCTCATCTCGGATGCGGGGTCCGAAGCAGGGGGACCCAACTCGTCTTCTTCTTCCAGCGCCAGGGATCAGTGGAGTCGGTCGATCGGGTGGCGGGCGTCGTTCTCTCCGACTCCCTCTCGGCGGCCAAGGCGGTCGCCAAGAGTCGGATGTTCCACGGGAGGCGGGGAGACTCACCTTTCTCTGCGAGGAGGGGGAGGCAGGTAGTCGACCCGCCGTTCCACCGCTTTGGGGCGGCCATCTTGGTCGCGCTCGATGGTGATGTGAGTCCGACTGTGGCTGATAGCCGGCTCCTTGTCCTTCTTCCCACGGGCCCCGCCAGTCGGCGTCCGAGACGTCGCACCTTGGTCTCGGCGAGGCGGTGGGTAATCGTTTTGGCGCTGCGGCGCCTTGGTGCGGCAGCCGGCATCATTCTATGCGGCAGCCGTGTCGAGGAGCTGCTGAACTCGCTCCGTCATTATGCGGCGCTCTTTGCCTTCAAAGTTGTCGAGCTCGTCTGCCGCCGCCTGGGCGGCACAGATATTCTCTGCGGGCGTGGCATACACAGGGCGATCAGCCCCGAAGAGGTTGGCGATTACCGCGCCGCACTGCCGGACCGCGCCTAGGCGGCTAGGCCCGGTTGGAGCCGGCGAGCCGCCTACAGCGCGATCCATCTCGTGTTGGTAGGCTTCTAACAAGAGCCTAATGCTTGGCAGCTTCTTCGCCCCCTCGACAAGCTGAAGGCGGAGCGCCTCCAGCGTCTCAGCGTTGGCGTCTTCCGGAATCGGCGCTGCAAGGTCTCGCAGGGCCGCGTCAAGAGGGTCGTGCGCTCCTTCGCCGGAGCGCTCGCCGTGCTCGAGGACGAGGACCTCTGTGATGGTGCTTCCGCCGCTCCCCGCGTAAGAGAGCGGTTCGTCGTAGACCACCATGTTGGTGGGGAACGCGTCGAGCGACGTGGTGTCGGAGTCGACCAACATCGGGTCGGTGGATCCTATGGACTCCACGTCTGCGGCAGGCTCGCCGGCGACGTGGAGTTGGTCGAGGAGGCCCGCGAGGAGGATCTCGGGGCCACTCGTGCCTACGTCGGACGCAGGCTCATCGGAGAGGCGAACCTTGCCGATAAGATCGGCGAGGCAGCTGGCCGCACAGGCGATCTCAGCGCCGTGCAGCGCATCGGCACAGACGCCATCCGGCGTGCCGGGCTGGCTGTGCTTACCAGGGAGGAACAGGGTTCCCGTCCAGAGCAGATCTCCAGACGACAGTGCACCTCGCCCCACGGTGGGCACCAAATGTCGGGGGCTGGATACAACATATGCCAAAGGATGGCTTATCATGGTGGGAGCGAGTAGAACGTCGCCGGTGCCTGGAAGCGAGATGAGGCAAAGACATGCATGCCGGCGGAACTTACCCAGCTTCAGGGCTCTCCTAGGAGATAACACCCCTACTGCTGCTCTGCGGGGTCTCCGCATGATCACTAAGGCAAAGTGACTACAATGGTGCTCCTGGAGCTGTTTCGGGAGGCAGCAGAGGGCAAGGCTAGCTCCCTCCTCCCTATGCTATCTGGTCTATCTCTATCTAGGTCCGAACCCTTTGCATGGGTGCCCCGGGGGGTTTATATAAGCCTACCCCCCAGGGGTACAATAGTAATCCGACTGGGCGCGGGTCCCAGCCGTCTGTCTCTCAGGCCGCCGTCCTCCCGCCGGCTTCTAGGGCCCGCCGACTGGCGGGTCCCGCGGACAGGCTTGATACTGTAGCGGCACTCCTGATGATGTAGGCTTGGTCATTGGGTCGTGGCAACAGTGCCGCCGTCTATCGGGTGATCACTGTCGCCATTCCCCATCCTATCTGGTTAATGGCTCGTGGGGCCCTGGGAGGAGTCGGCCGACTCCAGGGAGGCCGACTCCCACAGGTCCGTCTTCGGGGCACTTAGGCCGCCTTCGGCCCACCCACTGACAGGCGGCCCCGTCGCCTTCGGGTCGTACAGGCCGGCGTCATGGGCACAGTGTGCAGCGCACTGTGGCTGAGGTCAGGGCAGGCATGGCAACAGTGCCGCGCCTCGCCGGAGATCTTCCAGCGATATGGCTCATTGTAGCCATGCCGGCCCTTAGTAAGCAGGGGGGAATGGCCACGCCGTGACCGTACCCCGCATCGTACTTCGAGATGAGGAGCAGTCATGGGCCGACTCTCCATAGTCGGCCTCTCTGGAGGTCGCCAGCTTGGAGTCGGCTTATCTCGGAGTCGCCGTCTGGGACTCGGCTTGTCTTGGAGTCATTCCTGGGACTCGGCTTGAGGGGCGCGGCCTGCCCCGATGTCTTGAAAGGTCCTGGGACTCGGGTTAGCCTACCCGTGGCCCATTACTCTGATAGAAGGTCTGTGGTAAACTACTCACAACTCATTGAAGAGGCCTTGGAGATGATGTAGAGGCCCTCCGTGGTAGATTCCCCCTCCTGCAGAGCCCAGACGAAGGCTCCAAGATGGGATGTCGCGAATACAGAAGGTTGCGGCGGTGGAAATAGTTTTCATGGTGCTCCTGGATGATTTCGGGGTCCGTGGATATATATAGGAGGAAGAAGTAGGTCGGTGGACGCTCGAGGGGCCCACGAGGGTGGGGGCGTGCCCACCCCCAGGGGGCGTGCCGGGCACCCTTGTGGTCGCATCCTCTGTTGCTTGACGTCCACTCCAAGTCCCCTGGATCACGGTTGTTCCAAAAAGATCGCTCCCGAAGGTTTCATTCCGTTTGGACTCTGTTTGATATTCCTTTCCTTCGAAACACTGAAATAGGCAAAAAAAATAGCAATTCGGGCTGGGCCTCCGGTTAGTAGGTTAGTCCCAAAGATGATATAAAAGTGTAGGGTAAAGCCCATAAACATCCAAATCGGGTAATATAATAGCATGGAACAATAAAAAATCATAGATACATTGGAGACGTATCAGCGTGATGCCTGCCATGAGGGCGAAGCATGGTGTTGGTAGAGAGCGGGTCGACGGAAGGAAGAGCTCCGGCGCACCCCTACCTGGCGTGCCAAATGTCGGATATCGGGTTTCGGCAAAACCCTTAAGGTTCGTACACTGGGGTGTGCACGAAGATTTCCTCCTACCGAATCTCGCTCTCAGCCTCGCCGCGATCTCTAAGCTAGATCGATGAACTCATAACACGAGAGACACAAGATTTATACAGGTTTTGGCCACCGTTGTGGTGTAATACCCTACTCCTGTGTGTGGTGGTGGATTGCCTCTTGGGCTGATGATGAACAATATAGGGGAAGAACAGCCTCGCGAGGAGAGGTGTTCTTGTGGTGGTGTGGTGTTCTGCTTGGGAAGGATTCAACCCCTTTCTACTATGCTGGCTAGCTCTATTTATAGAGGCCCTGGTCCTCTTCCCAAATATTGAGCGGGAAGGGATCCAACAACGGCCATCTTGAAAGGGAACATCTAGTACAAGCTATCCTGACTAAAGGTGGTCTTCGCCTGCCAAAGGCACTAGTGATGACACCATCTTGGGCTCCACGGTGACCTCCGTCGTGCCGTCCTGCTGGTCTTTGTCTTGTCGCATCGATATGGAAACCTTTGCCTGATGCCTCGTTACTCCACGCCTACACTTACCCCCTTTGAACAAAAGGGGAAACAAGGACACTGCGCGGGCTGGCGCCCGCCTGACGCCCGCCTAGTCTTGATCGTCATGGCTTGCATCACGGGAGACCTCGCGAGGTACCCCTTGCCTTGAACTCTCCGCCTCCTCGGGAGCTTGCCTGGTGGGGCCTTGCATCATCCGTCCCGTGAGGCTTGGCTCCTCGCAAGGGTCTTGAGTGTTTGGTTGATGAAGAGGGCCGTACTGGGCCACTGGTTGAGCCACGCTGCACGCCGCAGGCAGACAAGTCTGGGGACCCCCGTTCCCAAAACGCCGATAGATCGTGGAATGGCAATTACTGCTCTGTGAGCATGAGACGTGGGTAACCCACGGATCGTGGCTCATTATCTCCCCACAGCGTCTCCCACGACATGCGGGAAAAATGGAAACTGACTCAAGCTCATATTAGTGAAGAAGCAAAGAAGCCCTCAAAGGACAAACTACCACAGCCTCCTCGCCTGTGTACTTGATAGCACCTACCCCGACGATGCTCGGCAGCGTGTTTAGGCCAGGCCCGGGGGCTCCTGTCGGTGCAACAAACCCTAGGTATGTTGCTTGGACTGTACACAGACTCAAGAGCAAGGTTACAACATCCAAGACAAGACCAAGCAGAAGGGATAGCTCTTTGAGGAATCGAAGGGCAAAACAAGAAGACCAAGTCAAGCTAACAAAGCAAGATACCACAAATGAAAAACCTCCCATGTCGGGCAGGCGAGCCTGGCGAGGTCGAGGTTGCCCCAAAGACAAGTCTCAAGATTGCTTGCCGGGGACGCTAGGGGCGGACTACCCCGCCAAGGCTCCACTGTGCCACCTCACAGCAATGCAATTCATGGATCGGCATGGTGTCGAGCCCCCAAGTGACTAAGTGGTTGTTATTTGGCACGTGGTAGCCACTTCCGAAGGAAATCGCCTCCAAATGAGACCCGTCCAGAGACGTATCACATAGGCAGGCGAGAAAGTGGCCGAACGGCCCAGCAAGGCTTGCTGGGCAGCGCTATGATGTGACACTAAGCAGTGCATTTAATGCACCTTGTCCTGTCTGTAGAGTTAGGTATGATAGCACTTTTTGCTATCTAATCAGTATGGAATGACTGATTTGCCATTGTGGTGAACGCTTGATCTATAAAAGGAGGGTCGTGGCATCCTTAGAAAGGATTTAGACCTTTGTACTCTCATACACGTGTAGCTGTAATGAGCCACAAGTATATGGGATCTATCGTAGTACTTTCGATAAGTAAGGGTGTGGAACCCAACGAGGAGCAGAAGGAAATGACAAGCGGTTTTCAGTAAGGTATTCTCTACAAGCACTGAAATTATCGTAACAGATAGTTTTGTGATAAGGTAATTCGTAACGGGTAGCAAGTAACAAAAGTAAACAAGGTGCAGCAAGGTGGCCCAATACTTTTCATAGCAAAGGACAAGCCTCGACAAACTCTTATATTAAGCAAAGCGCTCCCGAGGACACATGGGAATTACTGTCAAGCTAGTTTTCATCATGCTCATATGATTCGCGTTCGTTACTTTGATAATTTGATATGTGGGTGGACCGGTGCTTGGGTACTGCCCTTCCTTGGACAAGCATCCCGCTTATGATTAACGCCTCTCGCAAGCATCTGCATCTAGGAAAGAAGAATTAAGGTAAACCTAACCATAGCATGAAACATATGGATCCAAATCAACCCCTTACGAAGCAATGCATAAACTAGGGTTTAAGCTTCTGTCACTCTACCAATCCATCGTCTACTTATTACTTCCCAATGCCTTCCCCTAGGCCCAAATCATGGTGAAGTGTCATGTAGTTGACGTTCACATAACATCACTAGAGGAGAGACAACATACATCTCATCAAAATATCAAACGAATACCAAATTCACATGATTACTTATAACTAGATTCTCCCATGTCCTCAGGAACAAACTTAACTACTCACAAATCATATTCATGTTCATAATCAGAGGGGTATTGAATAGCATTAAGGATCTGAACATATGATCTTCCACCGAATAAACCAACTAGCATCAACTACAAGGAGTAATCAACACTACTAGCAACCCACAGGTACCAATCTGAGGTTTTGAGACAAAGATCGGATACAAGAGATGAACTAGGGTTTGAGAGGAGATGGTGCTGGTGAAGATGTTGATGGAGATTGACCCCCTCTCGATGAGAGCATTGATGGTGATGATGATGGTGATGATTTCCCTCTCCCGGAGGGATGTTTCCCCAGTAGAATAGCTCCGCCAGAGCCCTAGACTGGTACTGACCAGGTTCCGCCTCAAGACGGCAGCACTTCATCCCGAAAGCTTCCTTATGACTTTTTCCAGGCAAAAGACACCATATAGCAGAAGATGGACATCGGGGGCCTACCAGGTGGCCCACGAAGTAGGGGCGTGCCCTCCACCCTCGTAGCTAGTGGGTGGCCCCCCTCTGGTGCTTCCTTCGCCCAATATTTTTAATATATTCCAAAACTGACTTTCTTGGAGTTTTAGGACTTTTGGAGTTGTGCAGAATAGGTCTCTAATATTTGCTCCTTTTCCATCTCAGAATTCCATCTGTCGGCATTCTTCCTCTTCGTGTAAACCTTATAAAATAAGAGAGAAAAGGAATAAGTATTGTGACATAATGTGTAGTAACAACCCATAATGCAATTAATATTGATATAAAAGCATGATGCAAAATGGACGTATCAACTCCCCCAAGCTTAGACCTCGCTTGTCCTCAAGCGAAAGCCGATAGCAAAAAATATGTCCACATGTATAGTGATAGAGGTGTCGATAAAATAAAATACGGACATGAGGGCATCACGATCATTCTTTGAACAAACATATATATTGTCATATGATTTCTTATGCTAAAGTAACAATCTATTCACAATGTAAAGTATAAATCAGAAACTTCATTGAAAACTAGCAAACTAAAATCTCAGTCATTGAAGCAATTGCAATTTATCATAACATCGGAAAGAGTCAATATAAGAGCTTTTCAGCAAGTCCACATACTCAACTATCATTTAGTCTTTCACAATTGCTAACACTCACGTGATACTTATGGGTATGAAGTTTCAATCGGACACAGAGAAAATAAGGGCTTATAGTTTCACCTCCCAACTTTTTACCTTAAGGGTAATGTCAACAATAATACTTTATGAAAACCTACATCCAAGTGGATATATATATCAAGATCTTTCCAACAGTAAAGGTGAAGATCACCGTGACTCTTGTATGAAGGTAGAAGGTAAAAATAAAAGATAGGCCCTTCACAGAGGGAAGCAGAGGTTGTCATGCGCTTTTATGGTTGGATGCACAAAATCTTAATGCAAAAGAATGTCACATTTTATTGCCACTTGTGACATGGACCTTTATTATGCAGTCTGTCGCTTTTATTTCTTCCATATCACAAGCTCGTATAAAGCTCATTTTCTTCACACTAATAGATCATACATATTTAGAGAGCAATTTTTATTGCTTGCACCGATGACAACTTTCTTGAAGGATCTTACTCAATCCATAGGTAGGTATGGTGGACTCTCACGGCAAAACTAGGTTTAGGGATGTTTGGAAACACAAGTAGTATCTCTACTTGGTGCAAAGAATTTGGCTAGCATGAGGGGGAAAGGCAAGCTCAACATGTTGGATGATCCATGACAATATAACTTATTCGGATATAAGAAAACATAACCCATTACGTTGTCTTCCTTGTCCAACATCAAATTTTTAGCATGTCATATTTTAATGAGTGCTCACAATCATAAAAGATGTCCAAGATAGTATATTTATATGTGAAAACCTCTCTTTCTTTATTACTTCCTATTAACTGCAACCATGACCAAAACTATGTTTATCAACTCTCAACAACTTTTATTCATCATACTCTTTATATGTGAAGTCATTACTCTCCATAAGATCAATATGACCTTTTTATTCTTTCTCTTCATTTCCTTAAGATCATACCAAGACAGCAAAGCCTCAACTCAAAACTAATCTTTATTATATATAGCTCAAGGACTCAATTACATAGATAGAGATCAAAACCAAACTCAAAGCTAGATCATAATAAAACTTTAATGTACTAGATCAAAATATAACCAAAAGGATCGAACTAAGAAAAATGGTAAAGATAGAGGCGTGATGGTGATACGATACCGGGGCACCTCCCCCAAGCTTGGCAGTTGCCAAGGGGAGTGCCCATACCCATGTATTTATGTCTCTTTCTTCGGAGGTGGTGATGATGGAGTTGTTGATGATGGAGTGTGGCACATCGAGCGTAGGAGATGCTCCAACTTGCGGATAATGCCCTTGAGTGCGGTGATATGCTCTTGCAACAAAATATTTTCACACGTGAGATACTTGTTTTGTATGCGAACTATTTCAATCATCTTGAAAGCTTCAATTTTAGTAGAGGTAAGATGATTATAGTAAGGTTGAAGGATGTCTTCTTCTTATGCCAGGACTTGATCTTCCGCGCTTTCTTGATCTTGTCACCTTCCTTGATTTCCTCGAGTTCTTCTCGCCTCGTCTCTATCTTCATTAGCCAAGCATCATTGCCCACGTTGTTGGAGGAGGGGGACAACATGATGCCTGACCTTGAGAAAATCTAGCAGAAAACAACTCAAAACAAAAACAGAGGATTTCATCGTGGTACGGTGGTCAAAACCTTCGGAAGATTATATAATAAATTTTTACCGACTAAAAGAAGTATTGTGCAAGAAAACAGAGTCCAGGGGGCACACGAGGTGTCCACGAGGTAGGGGCGCGCCCAGGGGTTAGGGCATGCCCTCCACCCTCATGGATGCCTCATGTCTCTTTCAGACTACTTTTAATTTTCCTAATTTTTTAAATATTCCAAAATAGAGAAAATTGCTATTTGAACAGTTTTGGAGTCAGTTTACTTACCGTACCACATACCTATTCCTTTTCAGAGTCTGAAACATTATGGAAAGTGTCCCTTATGTAATCCTTCGGGGTTACGATGTTAATAACATTGATTTCAACATTATGGGATTACCTGAGATACAATGTTTGATTCTTTGACCGTTTACCACCTTCAGATTTGTGCCTTCGGCGTTGTTGATTTTGATGGCACCGGAATGATAGACATCCTCGATAACGGAAGGACCTTCCCATTTAGAGGGAAGTTTTCCTACAAAAAATCTTAAACGGTAGTTGTATAGCAAAACATAATCACCTACATTAAACTCACGCTTTTGTATCCTTTTGTCATGCCATATTTTCACATTTTCTTTAAACAATTTGGCATTCTCATAGGCCTGGGTTCTCCATTCATCAAGTGAGCTATTGTAAAATAGCCTCTTCTCACCGGCAAGTTTGAAATCATAATTGAGCGATTTAATGGCCCAATATGCCTTATGTTCTAGTTCGAGAGGTAAGTGATATGCTTTTCCATAAACTATTTTATACGGAGACATACCCATAGGATTCTTATATGCAGTTCCATAGGCCCACAATGCATCATCAAGTTTCTTGGACCAATTCTTCCTAGATCTATTAACAGTCTTTTGCAAGATCAATTTAATATCTCTATTACTCAATTCTACTTGACCACTAGACTGTGGATGGTATGGAGATGTAATTCTATGATTAACATCATACTTATCAAGCATTTTACCAAAAGCACCATGAATAAAATGTGAACCACCATCAGTCATTATATATCTAGGTACTCCAAACCTCAGAAAAATAACTTCTTTAAGCATCTTAATAGAGGTGTTATGATCAGCACTACTAGTTGGAATAGCTTCTACCCACTTAGTAACATAATCAACAACAACTAAAATATGTGTATACCCATTAGAGGAAGGAAAAGGTCCCACATAATCAAAGCCCCAAACATCGAATGGTTCAATAACAAGTGAATAGTTCATTGGCATTTCTTGACGTCTACTAATATTACCAATTCTTTGACTTCATCGCAAGACAAGACAAACTTATGGGCATCTTTGAAAAGAGTAGGCCCATAAAAACCAGATTGCAATACCTTATGTGCGGTTCTATCTCCAGCGTGGTGTCCTCCGTAAGCCTCGGAGTGACACTTGCATAGGATCTGTTCCTGTTCATACTCAGGTACACAACATCTTATAACACAATCTACTCCTTCTTTATAAAGGTGTGGGTCATCCCAAAAGTAATGTCTTAAATCATAGAAAAACTTTTTATTTTGCTAGTATGTGAAACTAGGTGGTATAATTTTAGCAACAATGTAATTAGCATAATCAGCATACCATGGAGTAGTACGAGAAGCATGTATGACAGCTAATTGTTCATTAGGAAACCTATCATCAATAAGTAGTGGGTCAACAAGAACATTCTCTAACCTAGACAAGTTGTCTGTAGCGGGGTTCTCAGCTCCCTTTCTATCAATAATATGCAAATCAAATTCCTGTAACAAGAGAACCCATCTAATAAGTCTAGGTTTAGCATCTTTCTTTTCCATAAGATATTTAATAGCAGCATGATCAGTGTGAACAGTTACTTTGGAATCAACAATATAAGGTCTGAACTTATCACAAGCGAACACAACTGCTAAAAATTCTTTTTCAGTAGTAGCATAATTTCTCTGGGCATTGTCTAGAGTTTTACTAGCATATTGGATAACATTTAATTTCTTATCAACTCTTTGCCCTAGAACAACACCTACAGCATAATCACTAGCATCACACATAATTTCAAAGGTAAATTCCAATCAGGTGGCTGAACAATAGGTGTAGAAATCAAGGCTTTCTTAAGTATTTCAAATGCTTCTACACAATCATCATCAAAAACAAAAGGGACATGTTTTTGCAAGAGATTAATCAGAGGCCTAGAAATTTTAGAGAAGTCTTTTATAAATCTCCTATAAAAACCAGCATGACCAAGAAAACTTCGTATACTTTTGATGTCCTTAGGACACGACATCTTTTCAATAATATCTACTTTAGCTTTATCAGCTTCAATGCCTCTTTCAGAAATTTTATGCCCCGAGACAATACCTTCATTAACCATAAAGTGACACTTCTCTCAGTTCACGACAAGATTAGTTTCTTCACATCTCTGCAAAACTCGATCAAGGTTGCTTAAGCAATCATCAAAAGAAGTTCCATAAATAGAGAAATCATCCATGAAAAGCTCAACTATATTTTCACAAAAGTCAGAGAATATAGCAGTCATACACCTTTGAAAGGTAGCAGGTGCATTGCATAAACCAAAAGGCATACGTCTATAAGAAAAGGTACCGAAAGGGCAAGTAAAAGTGGTCTTTTCCTGATCCTCTTTTGACACAGGTATTTGAGAGAAACCAGAATAACCATCTAGAAAGCAAAAATTTGTATGTTTGGATAATCTTTCTAGCATTTGATCAATAAAAGGTAAAGGGTAATGATTTTTTCTAGTAGCTTTATTTAATTTGCGGAAATCAATTACCATTCTATAACCTATAACAATTCTTTGTGGGATCAATTCATCCTTATCATTTGGAACAACATTAATACATCCCTTCTTACGGACACAATGAACAGGACTTACCCACTGACTATCAGCAACAGGATAAATTATACCTGCCTCCAGAAGCTTTAGTATTTCATTTCTTACCACTTCTTTCATCTTAGGATTTAACCGTCATTGGTGATCAACAACTGGTTTAACATCTTTCTCCAATTTTATTTTGTGCTAGCATAGAGTGGGACTAATGCCCTTAAGATCATCAAGAGTATATCCAATAGCAGTACGGTGCTTCTTCGAAGTTTTCAATAATTTCTCTTCTTCATGCTCTGAAAGGTTAGCACTAATAATAACAGGATATATCTTCTTTTCATCAAGATAAGCATATTTAAGAGTATCACGTAATTGTTTAATCTCAAACACGGGATCACCCTTGGGTGGAGGAGGATCCCCTAGGATTTCAACATGCAAGTTGTGTTTCAAAATAGGTCCCTATTTAAAGAATACTTCATCTATTTCCGTTCTTTCATTCATAAACATATCATTTTCATGGTCGAGCAAATATTGTTCTAAAGGATCATTAGGAGGCACGGCAATAGAAACGAGACCAATAATTCCATCTTTACTAGGCAATTCTTTATCATGGGGTTGTCTATGAAATTTAGCAAAATTAAAGTCATGAGACATATCCCCTAAACCAACAGTAACAATATCCTTTTCGCAGTCTATCTTAGCATTAACAATATTCAAGAAGGGTCTACCAAATATAATGGGACAAAAGTAATCTTGTGGGGAACCAAGAACAAGAAAATCAGTAGGATATTTAATTTTCCCACACAATACTTCAACATCCCTAACAATCCCAATTGGTGAAATAGTGTCTTTGTTGGCAAGCTTAATAGTAACATCAATATCTTCTATCTCAGCAGGTGCAATATCATGCATAATTTATTTGTATAAGGAATGAGGTATTGCAATCACACTAGCACCCATATTATATAAGCCATGATAACAATGATCTCCTATTTTAACAGAAACAACAGGCATGCCAACAATAGGACTATGTTTATTTTAGTATCGGGTCTAGCATTTCTAGCAGCTTCATCACAGAAGTAAATAACATGCCCATCAATATTATTGAACAAGAGATCTTTAACCATAGCAATACTAGGTTCAACTTTAATTTTCTCATGGGGTGTAGGTGTTCTAGCATTACTCTTATGAACCACAATTAAATCTTTAGTATGATCCTTTATTCTAACAGGAAAGGGTGGTTTCTCAATATAAGCGATAGGAACAATAGGATCAACATTATAAGTAATATTTTTTTCTTCAACTTTAATAGGTTCTGATACTTTCACTTCAATGGGAGGACGATATTTAAACCACTTCTCCTTAGGGAGATCAACATGAGTAGAAAATGATTCACAAAAAGAAGCTACTATCTCAGAGTCAAGTCCATATTTAGTGCTAAATTCACGAAAAGCATCGGTATCCATAAAAGATTTAACACAATCAAACTTAGGTGTTATACCTGACTCCTTACCTTCGTTGAGTTCCTAATCTTCAGAGTTGCATTTAATTCTTTCCAATAAATCTCATCTAAATTCAATAGTCTTCATCATAAAAGAACCAGTACAAGAAGTATCGAGCCTGGAGCGATTATTAAGAGAAAGCCGAGCATAAAATTTTTGAATAATAATTTCTCTTGAGAGCTCATGATTGGGGCATGAATATAACATTGACTTAATCCTCCCCCAAGCTTGAGCGATACTTTATCCTTCACGAGGCCAAAAATTATATATATAATTACGATCGTGATGAGCCAGATGCATAGGATAAAACTTCTGATGAAATTCCAATTTCAATCGGTTTTAGTTCCATGATCCAATATCATCACATAGCCTAAACCATGTGAATGCCTTTCCCTTCAAAGATAAAGGGAGGACCTTCTTCTTGACAACATCCTCGGGCATACCTACAAGCTTAAATAATCCACAAACTTCATCCACATAGATTAGGTGCATATTGGGATGTAATGTTCCGTCTCATGTATAGGGATTAGCTAGCAGTTTCTCTATCATACCCCAAGGAATTTCAAAGTAAATATTTTCAGTAGGTTCAGTAGTTTGAGGAGCAACTCTTTGCACTTCTGGTCAGGGTGAAGATACCCCGAACAAGCCCTCAAAGGATATTTTCCATAGTAACAAGTGACAGTAAATTTCAGCACACTATATAAATGTTTCCTTACCAAGTTCCACCTGCCAAAGGCACTTCACTCCCCGGCAACAGCGCCAGAAAAGAATGTTTATGACCCACAAGTATAGGGGATCTATCTTAGTCCTTTCGATAAGTAAGAGTGTGAAACCCAACGAGGTGCAGAAGGAAATGACAAGTGGTTTTCAGTAAGGATTCTCTGCAAGCACTGAAATTATCGATAACAAATAGTTTTGTGATAAGGTAATTCGTAACGGGTAACAAGTAACAAAAGTAAACAAGGTGCACCAAAGTGGCCCAATCCTTTTGTAGCAAAGGACAAGCCTGGACAAAATCTTATATTAAGCAAAGCGCACCCGAGGACACGTGGGAATTACTGTCAAGCTAGTTTTCATCATGCTCATATGATTCACGTTCGTTACTTTGATAATTTGATATGTGGGTGGACCAGTGCTTGTGTACGGTCCTTCCTTGGACAAGCATCCCACTTATGATTAACCCCTCTCGCAAGCATCCGCAACTACGAAATAAGAATTAAGGTAAACCTAACCATAGCATGAAACATATGGATCCAAATCAGCCCCTTACGAAGCAACGCATAAACTAGGGTTTAAGCTTCTGTCACTCTAGCAACCCATCATCTACTTATTACTTCCCAATGCCTTCCCCAAGGCCCAGATCATGGTGAAGTGTCATGTAGTCGACGTTCACATAACATCACTAGAGGAGAGACAACATACATCTCATCAAAATATCGAACGAATACCAAATTCACATGATTACTTATAACTAGACTTCTCCCATATCCTCAGGAACAAACATAACTACTCACAAATCATATTCAAGTTCATAATCAGAGGGGTATTGAATAGCATGAAGGATCCGAACATATGATCTTCCACCGAATAAACCAACTAGCATAAACTACAAGGAGTAATCAACACTACTAGCAACCCACGGGTACCAATCTGAGGTTTTGAGACAAAATCAGATACAAGAGATGAACTAGTGTTTGAGAGGAGATGGTGCTGGTGAAGATGTTGATGGAGATTGACTCCCTCTCGATGAGAGGATCGATGGTCATGATGATGGCGACAATTTCCCTCGCCCGGAGGGATGTTTCCCCGGCAAAACAGCTCCGCCGGAGCACTAGATTGGTCCTGCCCAGATTCTGCCTCAAGATGGCGGCGCTTCATCTTGAAAGCTTCCTTATGATTTTTTCCACGGCAAAAGAAACCATATAGCAGAAGATGGGCATCGGGGGCCTGCCAGGTGGCCCACGAGGCAGGGGGTGGGCCCAAGGGGTAGGGCGCGCCCTCCACCCTCATGGCTGGTGGGTGGCCCCCCTATGGTGCTTTCTTCTCCCAATATTTTTAATATATTCCAAAACTGACTTTCGTGGAGTTTCAGGACTTTTGGAGTTGTGCAGAATAGGTCTCTAATATTTGCTCCTTTTCCAGCCCAGAATTCTAGCTGTCGGCATTCTCCCTCTTCGTGTAAACCTTATAAAATAAGAGAGAAAAGGCATAAGTATTCTGACATAATGTGTAGTAACAACCCATAATGCAATAAATATTGATATAAAAGCATGATGCAAAATGGACGTATCAAGATGCTCTTGCCCCGAGTCAACCTTGATGGGCTAATGCGCTACGTCTCCACCATGGTCCCCTCATCAATCCACCAAAGTAGGAGTAGGGTTTTATGCCTCGCAGCAGCCCGAACCTGGGTAAAACTGCCCATGTGATTGTTGCTGTGCTGCTCCGCACCCTCCGCTCTTTGTGCAATGTACTCTTCCCCCCTGCCGAGCCACAAGGGGTCGATGGCCCCATAAGTGGCCGTGGTTTCCCACGATAGGCAAATTTGCAGCAATTGATTACTTACGGTCCATTACTGGCCTGTTCTAGTTGTGGGCCAAATTCAGCCCCTGGTTAAAGTCGGCCTGCTTGTGGCCCGTTAATCTGTTGGGCCGTTTTCATAATGTCATCAAATACAGCATGTTATCTCTATTGATAGAATTAAGAATGTTATACTCATCGGCCTATAAACGACCCGTTATGGTCGGCCCATGAACGGACGATTCTCACTCTAGCTCGTTTCGGCCCACAATGCAGTCCGTTATTGGCCCACGTTTGGCCAATCGATCATACAGACCGTAGAAGGCCCATTGTTTCTATGGCCCGTAGAAGGCCCGTAGGAGGCCCATGGTCACTACAACAGATAGCATGACCATGGTGGCAACGGTCCTTATGTTCCCCATGGTTATTGTGGCCTAGTTTAAAAAAATAGGTTATTGCGGCCACTAGCAAACCGCGGAAAAAGAACTGCACTGACTACAAGCAAACAAATAAACAAGACAACAAGGAAATAAATAAGCAAGCAACTAACGCTATGCTATTACGGCTATTACACATATTACATCCACTAGGCATCAAAGTTCGCCACCACTGCAAGTATAGGGAACAAAGTAGTATATTACATACACTAGCCATCTAAATTGGCCACCAGTGCAAATAAACACGGCAGCAAAACAAGTCCATAACTGAAACAACTTCACAAGAGCTCAAGAAATGTTGTCCTGGGTATCCACCATGGTGGCAATAAGCTTAGCAAGCTTATTAGCTTTCTCCTGTTTGGCGCTAAAATCCTCCAACGCTTGCTGTTGCACCAGAAAGTATGCATCTAAATTATCTAGGAACTTTTGCAGTCCTTTAGCTTTTTGTCGCAACACAACTGATCAATGTCTTTCAGCTTGTAGTTGAGACTCAAGAAACCAAACTAATTCAGACAGTGAGTTCGAAGAGCATGTGCCAGTGGTAGTGGCCAGTAACTCGAACACTACTTCAAGACAGGACTTTGGGGTTGTCTCACTGTCTTCAAGATAGTTTTCCTTAGCTGTTTTATCAGCTTTGTTGGAGACCAACAAGGATGTCTCACTATCCTGAACCTTACCTGCATTCCTTCCTTTACAATTGCTTAATAATGTATTCTTCCCAAATATTTTGTCTGCATTCCAAAAGAAGAAACAAGCAAACACATGACAAGTTTAGCATGTAGTATATGAAACTCATTTCGGTGAACCAATTCAGTAGTAGGGTGGGCATGATTATACTACCAAGTCTTCAATTGCCAGGTAGTACATAATAAAAGCATCAAACAAACATATATGTATGTCCTATGGTCACTACATTGTCTTGCCAAATCAAAATAGAGACACGGTTCAAATCATATCAGTTCAAGACAAAGCAACATTGAGAGAATACAAGTGGGGGAAACTACACGACACAACAAGATTTCAAATGGGTAACACGGGTACATATGTACAACAACACTATTGGCTCTGTTGTGATGCTAGTAATGTGCATGATATGAGAAGTCAACTGTATTAAACAATTGAAATTGAAATCAACAGAGAAATTTAGAAGAGCAAACCTATTAAATAAACATGTTTAAACATACTTGTTGTGCCATTGGAGTTTTGATTGGATCCTTCAATTTGAAAATAAGTTTGTATGAGTAAATACAGTGATACAAGAGCAAAGTAGTATGCACCATAACAATGGAATCTTAAATGAGAATAGTTCTTCTTCAGGTTTAAGCACTTGTTCTAAATGAACAGAGTACTGTAAGACGCAGGCATATAGTACTTCAAAATAAAAAATGAGCTCATAGACCTTACCACATTCTTGGTACGGGACTAGTATAGAACAAGGTGTTCCCAGTGTTCGTCCCGTAAATGAGTCTCAGGAGAAAGTAAGGGAATTTGATAAGTTTCTTTGCTAGTGAAGTACGTTCTCTTCAGGTAATTCTGATACTGCCACCAAGCATTCTTGAAGATAGCATAGGTATTAGCACAGGTTAGCTCATCCTGAGTTTCCAAAGCGGTCCTTCTCTATAGAGAAAAATGGGAACATTTGTTGTATTATAACCAGCATGGAGGTAGAATGTATGGGACAAAGCAAAGTATTTACCTTGAATTAACATTACCTACACATAACTCTTGGACAAACACCTGCAACTGGCTTTTTCCTTCATCTTTAGTATAATATTTCCATGATGGGAAGATACGCACATAGGATTTATCAACATCAAATTCGATAGATGCTAAACTACGAATGGCTGGTTGTGCTTCGTCCACAGGAATAGGTGTACTAAATGGTGGAGTTGGGGTTTGCCGTGGAAGCACTAGCGCATCAGGCACTAGAGCTACTATACTAACTGCTCTTGTTTGGGAGCTCTATGATGGAGATGGTGTTGTGTTAACTAGAACTGGGTTACTATCTGCTAGGTTGGGGTTAGATTAGGTAAAGTTGGTTCTCTGTCAATCAGAGTAGGGGTACAATCTGCGAGAGTCTGGTTACATGTGGTAGGGCTGGTTCTCGTGCACGTACAACCAGGGTGCTATCTCCACCAAGAGGTAGCACTATTTTATTTGAAGACCATGTTTTTACTCCGCTAGATACTGCCATCACCCCCTCCAATTCAAATGGCTGATAAACAAGGAAAGTAGTTGAATGTACATACCTTGTATGCGAGACAGATGCAATAGTGTGGAAAAAACAGGGCATGAAATAGTTCACATGTATATTGCTTAACTAAAAAGGATAGCGTGACAAAATTTCACATATATGATGTCGATGTAAACTGGATAGCATAGCATGACACAATTCAAAGAAATGATTACTAATTAAACAAGATGGCATGAGATAATTATATGATGTCTTTAGTAAATAGGTTCGCATGACATAATTCACATACATGTTATCTAAGTAATCAGGATCGCATGATATAATTCACACGTGTGATTTATATACTAAGGAGAGGCCATTCACATATAATGATGTCTGCACTAAGAACATGGTATTGAATATTGTGTATATGATGTCTAAACTATGCAATGCAAGACACCATATGCATGATATGAGCAGTATAACCGTGCCAAGTAAGAGCATACACATCGGTGGGGGAATAGGACAGGTCATCTGTCTCTGAGTCCATCTCTGAGGAGCTATCAGGATCCAGTAAGAGATCTGCTTCGATAGGTAGCACTGTCTACTCTGAAGACCTTGTTTTCACTCCAGATTTTTCCATCACCCACTCAAATGGCTAATTCACAGGAAGAGTAGTTGAATGTACAAACATTGTTTACAAATGGGAATGTAATGAATAAAAGGATTGGCAAGATATGATTCAAATATATGATGCCTGGTTAAACGGGATGGCATTGCATATTTCACATATATTATGGCTGGCTAAAAGAGATGAGATTGCATAATTCACATGTATGATATAGAAACTAAACAGTGGCATTACAGAACATGTCTAAGCTAAGCAGATGACCTATATGATGTCGAAAGTAGGCACTGCAAGCCAACATATGCATGATATGACCAACATCATCATGCCAAGTTAGAGAAAACACCTCGGGGGGTAAATAGGAGTGGTCAGCTCCATCTGAATTTGCCTCAGAACAGATATCTTCCTCTAGATTACAATCGGGAGGGGGGAGAGGGTTTGCCATTGCACCCACGATGGAGCGACGTCTGCATGACATTGTATTGCCGCGCAAAACTCTTCTCTCTTTCTCTACATGTTTAACATGTATGTGTACAATATATGACATGCATACAAAAAATATAGTGAGATTATGTAAGGGGAGCATGCAAAAATCTAGAGTGATGGTAACAACCAGTGGATAGATCCAAAAATAATAATAGCAGGCTAATGATAGCTTTACTTTATAAAAATACAAATGATGATTGCTTTACTATTTGTTTCCAATCCAAGATGAACAACATAGAACACTAGGTGAACCAGATAATAGGCAGATATACTATTCAGTGCTGCCTCGATATGTGCCCCACAAGCATTTTAAAAGTCAAGTTTGAACATTAATTTGGACCTGACTTGGAGTCTAAGAGGTGAACAGGATGATAAAGTAGCAGGTAATATTAAGTGATGCATAACATAAGAAAAAACAAAAGAGTGTGACCTCCCTTGTGGACCCGTGAACTCCTTTGGCTTGTAGGATTCTAGAAACACAAGGATATCAAAAACACCAGAATAGGATAGGAATGCATGTGGAAACAGAGCATTTGTAAACACAGGATTTCTGTCAACTTGGGTGTTTGGTTCAGAGGAATTGGAAGAGCAGAGGAATGTAAAGAAACATGGCAAAATTAAAGTGAAACCATATGAAAGTGTGTACAGTTAGAATTTATTCTGCCACTAATGCACTTAGTCTTGTTTTCATGCATAGGAAAAGTAGGTCCAGGTGGATGTTTTGCTCCATTCCTTTGAACCAAATGCATGAATAATTGAATAGTAGAGTACCATAGGAAAGTTTCCTATTGCATGTTTTTTCCTTCACTTTTTCCTTTGAGCCAAAATAGCCCTAATGGATCGACATGAATGTAGAGTAATAAGTGATCCGACAGGTGTACAACCTCTTTGGCGTATCTGTGTAGACCTCAGCATCATTGGGTTGGTCGCTGAAGAAGTTCCAGGAAATTTGGATATCCGAGGTGTGGTGGAAGATTTGAGGCGTCTGTAGACGGCGTCCAGGGTACTGCTCTGTTGTGATGGATGGTTCCGTCATTGGAGCAGGTCCAGCGAGCCGTAAGACATCGAGGCTGAAGTAGCACAAGACAGACATCACTAATCTCAAGTGGGATTCTAATAGCATATCCAATAGATGATGTAAAATACGTTACCAAAAAGTGGTAGATGTAAAATGTACATCACCAAAAAACACCTAACTACAATAGATGAGGTAAAAACTGTTGACTCTGATCTTAACTGTCGAGACTAAAATTTACTGTGGAATCTGAATGTTACTGTCGAAACTGAACGCACTGGTAGCAGAGATGCACTTCACGTGTAGTTTAGGCCGCTTGAGACTAGTAGTAGAGAAACAATGATCTAAATCAGCAGGCGGCCGATAGGGAACACAGTAGCAGATAGCAGCTAGAGCAGCAACGCGAACTAGAGCCAGAGCAGCAACTCATGTAGTTGTAGCAGCCCGTGTAGCAGTATCAGCAGCACGAGCGAGAGCAAGAGTAGAGCAGCAACACGAGCAAGGGGAAGAGCAGAGCAGCAGAGCGAGCGAGATAGAGCCGGAACACCAGTAATGCGAGCGAGCGAGAGCCGTAGCAGCAGAGCAACAACGCTAGCGAGCGAGAAACAGAGCAGCAGTAGCTCCGGCTGGTATGGACGCCGCCACCAAGGGAGCCTCACACTAGGGGAGGGCCACCATGGAGATGTTGTCGGCGGCGCAGACTATGAGGTAGCCGCGCCATGGGGGAGCGGGATCGAGCACCAGTAGCGCCGAGAGGTCAAGTTAAGGAGAAGATGTGATGTGATTAGTGTACAACCTCTTTGGTGGCGTCGAGTAGGCATCGGCTTCGTCCGAGGAGTCAGTGAGGATGTTGTGGTTCCGGTGGAGCGGGTTAAGGCAGCGCTGTGGAGATGGAGCAGTCGCGATAGATGAGGCAATCATCGGAGCAGCTCCTTGGAGGTGGAGGATGGGGCAGCTGAACCGGTGGGACAATGAGATCAACGACGGATCCTCGTCCAGGGAGGTAGATGAGGGACGTCGAGTTGTTGCGGTGGACGATGTTGTCTGAAAGAGGATCCGGCTGGGCCGCGGTGGGGTGGCGAACGGTGGAGGGTGGGGTTTCGCAGCTAGAGCAGAGAGATTATGGTGGCATGGGTTTTCAAATGGCGAAAAGGAGGTGATGGGAGGGGGAAACCATGACTTAGGGACACGCTTGTCGAAAATGTAGGGTGTGTTACGAAAGTACCCCCAACGATTTGAACTAGCGGTTGTTTCGTCTCAGGGTTAGAAGGGGGATTTTGCGTGTCGGGATTTGGCAGCTGGAGGGAATTTTCGTGTGCGTTGTAATTTCGGGATAGCAAGGCACGGGTTGTGAGAGGCGCGAGTTTTAGGAGCACGATATCTGAATTTTGGGGATAACAAGGTGCGGGTTGAAATTTAGGTAGAAGCCTCACGTGTACTAATGTACATACCAAATCAATTCGCACTTCCCTTAATGAAAAAATGAAAAAAATAAAGAGAGAGTCTTGTCCCATTGTATTGTACAAATGCTATTCAAAGCTATGATTCCATGTCATGTCCAATTAAATTTGTCCGTTGGCTATATAATGCATGTAACCTACACATACGAACATTTTAGTGCATTCCAAATGTCTATACTGCCACTGAAATTCGAACTAAATTTGAATTCGTTTCTCTATTTGAATAAGAATCTACAATCATGATTGTTGCCAAGTTAAACCATCTTTCGCATATTATCTTAATAACACACCACATGATTACTATAGAGATAGATATGAACTATGTATATTATATGAACTCGAATTCAAAATTTTGAATACACTTGATATTGATTCCAAATAACAGCACATTTGTGTTAGAAATATGCCCTGGAGGCAATAATAAAATGGTTATTATTATATTTCCTTGTTCATGATAATTGTCTATTGTTCATGCGATAATTGTATTAACCGGAAACCGTAATACATGTGTGAATACATAGACCACAACATGTCCCTAGTGAGCCTCTAGTTGACTAGCTCGTTGATCAATAGATGGTCATGGTTTCCTGACCATGGACATTGGATGTTATTGATAACGAGATCACATCATTAGGAGAATGATGTGATGGACAAGACCCAATCCTAAGCGTAGCACAAGATCGTGTAGTTCGTTTGCTAAAACTTTTCTAATGTCAAGTATCATTTCCTTAGACCATGAGATTGTGTAACTCCCGGATACTGTCACATCCCTAGCTTCTGGTGTGTGCATCATGTTTAAATTCAAATGAAATTTGAATTGAGGAATTTTCAAAAGCCTCAGGAAACCTCTAAAAATAACCAACAATTAAATCTTCTCAAATGTGTCCAAGAAAATGTTCCTGTTATTTCATGAAAATATTGGTAAGAGGTAAAATTTAAACCAATATTTTTGGAGTCACAGAGATAATTATTTTGGCCATTTGAATTAATCCAATAACTATTTGCTTTGGATTTATATTTAATATATATTAAATATGACTCCAATAATTCTGGAAGTTTGTGAGTGGCTTTGTATATATTTTAGCAAGCCACATAAAAATCTACAGAATTTATTTAAATGATTTAGTTGCTAAACTAAATCAAAACAAACTACAGAAAATAGAAAAAAATAAAAAGAACAGAGCCTACCTGGCGCCTACCTGTCCAGCCCAGTCGGCCCAGCTCCTCCCGCTGGCCCAGCCCACCGCCGCCCCCCTCCCCTGTCGTCTTCCTCCTTGCCAGGAGGACGGACACCGCGACACCGCCGCGCGCGCCACCTCCACCCTGCTCGGCCACCTCCTGCTTCCTCCCTGGCCTCCCCAGCGACGCCCCGGACGACGCCACGCGCCTCCCCGACCCCCTCTCACTTCTCCCTCGCTCTCTGGACCTCCCTCCCCTCTCTGCTCCCTTCCCGAGCGGAGCCCGTCGCCGCCGCTCATCGCCTGCGTAGCCACGGCCACCCCCCCTCCTCTCTCC
>NC_041385.1:495662252-495756082 GCF_002162155.2 Triticum dicoccoides
GCCACCTCCTGCTTCCTCCCTGGCCTCCCCAGCGACGCCCCGGACGACGCCACGCGCCTCCCCGACCCCCTCTCACTTCTCCCTCGCTCTCTGGACCTCCCTCCCCTCTCTGCTCCCTTCCCGAGCGGAGCCCGTCGCCGCCGCTCATCGCCTGCGTAGCCACTGCCTCCCCCTCGACCCCTCGCCGTGCCCGCGAGCTCCGTCTCGACGTCCCCTACCTCCTCGATGACCCACGAGGCCCCGGACACGCTGCAACGCCGCCACCGAGGCTTTTCCCCTCCTCGGCCGCCGGAGATCGACCTCGCCGCCCCGCTCAGCTCCGGCCTTCCCCGAGCTCGTCGTCCGCACCGTTGCAACCGTCGTAAGCCTCTCCCTCGAACCCCCCTCTCTATTGTCCTGTTTTCACACCGTGGTTCCTAGTTCACCGACGAACGAAGCCGCCGCCGCCATGGACGTTGAGCCACACGCTCCCGAGCTTCGCTTACCCGCCCAATGGCACAGACGTGCTCCTGGTGACCCCACGACGCCGTCCATGCCCTTGGTTGAGCTCCTTGTGCTCTGCCTCGCCGCGCCCGTGCAAACCCGAGCTCCGGCCGCCGCCAAACACGTCGCCGGCGCCTTTTCCGGCGACCCCGAACCCAACTACCTGCACCACTCGCCGCGGCCCACTCCCAGCTATCCATAGAGCCCAACGGCGCCCCGAACGGTGCCCTGTACGTGAAACCCGCACCTGCACCGCCGCGTTTAGCCTTGCCGGCGGCTAAACGCCGGCGAGTTGACCCCGCCGACCAGAGGGTTTGACCCTCCCCTATCTCTCACTGACATATGGGCCCCACGCCCTTAATTAACCACGGCTTAAACTTCTGTTAGTTTAGGTTAATCATAGTGGCCCCACGCGTCAGGTTGACTTTGCTGACGTGGTCATTGGCCGGACCCACCTGTCATTGACCCTGGGCAGCACTGTGTCACTGACCAGTGGACCCCACTGGTCAGGTTTGACCTGGGGCGCCCAGTTGACCCTGCTGACGTCACTGTGACGTGGGGCTGACGCAATAAGTATTTTTTTTTGGATTTAAAAATAATCAGGAAATTCCAGAAAATGCCTAAAACTTCAATAAATCATAGATAATTAACCGTAACTCCAAATTAAATAATTTATATATGAAAAATTATCAGAAAAATTCAAGGAATCCATCTGTACCATTTTCATGCATGTTAGAACAACTTATAGCTGCTGTTTAGCACAAATCATATAAAGGGCATTTATTTAATCACATATGGAGTTTGAATTTGAATTTTATATTCAAACCAACTTCATTTAATCTGTTGCTAGTTGCATTAGCTCAAAACACATTCATATTGCCATGTCATGAGCATGCATCATATTGTGCATTGCATTGATTGTGTTCCTTTCTGTGTTGCCGGTATTTGTCCCCTCTCGATAGACGTGATACCGATGATGTGATCGTTGACACTGATGAAGACTCAATGTTATCTTCAGAAGTGCCAGGCAAGCAAAACCCCCTTGTTCATTCCGATACAATCCCACTCTCTCGCTCCTGCTCTCTTTTACTGCATTAGGACAACATCGATTCATCTGTTACTTGCTGCGGTAGCTGAACCCCTTTATCCTCTGCATGACCTGTCATTGCCACAGTAAATAGATGAAACCCACTAGCATGAGTAGGAGTTGTTTGAGCCCTGCTGTGCCTACTCATTCATGCTTGTTTGTCATGCCTGCTACTGCTTAGAGTTGAGTCAGGTCTGATTCATCGGGGATGAATCAGAGGTGTGTGAACATGTCCTACTGTGTGTGAGCTAAGTGTGTGAACACGATTTGGTAAAGGTAGCGGTGAGAGGCCATGTAGGAGTACATGGTGGGTTGTCTCATTGCAGCCGTCCTCAGGAACTGAGTTCTGTGTTTGTGATCCATGATTCAGCTACTACCACGCATTGGGCCCGAAACCAATGGACCCTCTCGGCTTCTTGATCACCCTTGTCCTCTGTCCAGGAGTTGCAAGTAGTTTCTGGTGTTTGTAGTATGCTGGAGGCTGTGCACAGCGCTGACCGTAGGGGTGGGCTGTGATGCGGTAGGCACGTGGCCGGGTAAACCGGGCGCCCGTTTGGTGTCACGGAACCCTGTTCACATCGTTTGGGGCTGTGAGCGAAACTCCGGCCGGATCTCCTCATGGATGGAACCCGAATAGGCGATAAACCTGGACTAGAGACTTGAGTGTTTAGGCAGGCCGTGGCCGACACCCACGTTGGGCTTCCGCTTGAAGGTTGCCGAGTACATGTCGTGTAAACGGCGGTAAGTGGTGAGAGCGTGTGTGAAGAAGTACACCCCTGCAGGGTTAATATGATCTATTCGAATAGCCATGTCCGCGGAAAAGGACTTCTGGGTTGCTTATATCAGTTCATAGACAAGTGAAAGTGGATACCCTAAAATACGCAAGATAAGCGTGAGTGCTATGGATGGCGTTCTCGTAGGGAGACGAGAGCGGATCCATAGTGGTGTGTTGATATGGTGAATATGTGGACTTGTGTGCGCCACCTCAAAAGAGTCGCTTGCAGTCGTAGTTCAGGATAGCCACCGAGTCAAAGTTGGCTTGCTGCAGTTAAACCCCACCATCCCTTTGTTGATAATGATGCATATGGAGATAGTTCTGATGTAAGTCTTGCTGGGTACATTTGTACTCACGTTTGCCTATTTTATGTTTTTGCAGAGAGACTTCGGTCTCACTAGTAGTTTCGCGTGGACTTCGACGTTTAGCTTGATACCTCAGCTATGATCTTGTGCCCTCGGCAGGATCTGATAGATAGCCAGGCTTCTCAGCCTTTTTCATTTATAGATGTCTGTACTCAGACATGATAGCTTCCGCTTGTGCTTTGATTGTATGCTCTGAGTGTTGGGTCATGAGACCCATGTTTGTAATATCTCTCTCCTCGGAGCCTATTGAATAAATTACTTGAGTTGTAGAGTCATGTTGTGATGCCATGTTGTATCTGCACATATCGAGCATATTGTGTGTATGTTGTTGAAATGCTTGGTATGTGTGGGATCTGACTATCTAGTTGTTTATCCTTAGTAGCCTCTCTTACCGGGAAATGTCTCCTAGTGTTTCCACTGGGCCATGGTAGCTTGCTACTGCTCCGGAACACTTAGGCTGGCCGGCATGTGTCCTTCTTCGTTCCTGTGTCTGTCCCTTCGGGGAAATGTCACGCGATGAATACCGGAGTCCTGTTAGCCCGCTACAGCCCGGTTCACCGGAGTCCTGCTAGCCCAGTGCTACAGCCTGGATTCACTCGCTGATGACCGACACGTTCGATGCTGGGTCACGGATGCCTGTCCCTGTAAGTTTGTGCCACTTTGGGTTTACGACTAGCCATGTCAGCCCGGGCTCCTTATCATATGGATGCTAGCGACACTGTCATATACGTGTGCCAACAGGCGCAAACGGTCCCGGGTAAAGGTAAGGCGACACCCGTGGGAATACCGTGCGTGAGGCCGCAAAGTGATATGAGGTGTTACATGCTAGATCGATGTGGCATTGAGTCGGGGTCCTGACAGCGTTGGTATCAGAGCTTGACTGCCTGTAGGATTACCAAGCCAAACTGGTCGAAGTTGAGTCTAGAAATTCTTTAGTTATATAAGGGAATTGATTGTGGGATGGAACGTAAGGCTCTTTTTACTCCTTATACCTCATGGCCTTCTGATCTGAGTCATCATCTTCTCTTCTACGGGGATTAAGAACTAGGCTATCTCTTCTTTCTATCAGGATCACGTCTTACTAATCCGTAGACTTATAAGATTGTTGATTCAAGCCTCAGTTCAGTTCCTACTATCTTCTGTATGTTAACTGTTGATCTCGAAACCTTGATATTATGCTTCTGAGTGGTTATGCCACCATTTTTGTGAATGTCTCAAATCTTTTCTGAGCATTTACAGCCGTTATGCTGTCCGAGTCATTCCAGGTTTCTAAATAGTCTGATGCATTTGCAAAATCCTTTTCCTCTGGTTTCGATGCTCCTTTATGCCAGCTCAATCACACTAATTGTTGAGTTGAGGTATTCTACTGCCTCGACCTTTATGTTGGAATAATTATTATGACCCTAGGTGTCTTAGGGGTTCATCTAGTAATTTAGCCATGATTTGTGTTTCTAGTGTGATGATTCTGGCCATCATTCGCGTAAGCATCCCTTGATGCCACTTAGTTAGTAGGTATTCCATTCCGGGCTTCTTGAACCCGAGATTCACCCTACTTACTTCATGTTGATAGTTTTGCTCGTTCCTTTAGGATATTAGTAACTTTGTGGTAGTCCTCGAAGTCCGTGGTATCTTCTTCTTCCAAATACCATGAACTACTTATGGCAGAAGTTCCTCGTTGAACTGAAATATCACAACAGGATTGTTCTTGATGAGTTCTCCATTATATATTGTGACTCTGCCAGTTCTACCTTTCTGCATGGGTTATCCGGAAGAAATATGTGGACTTGGTTCGACATACTAATCTATGCATCCACAACTCAGAAAATTATATGTTCCTTTGAGATGTTCTCTTTAGTTGCCTTCTGACCCTCGTCTATCAATTGATAGTCAAGAGTATGCGTGCGTTCGTTTATCGATGCCTATTACTCTTGTGGTCCGTCAAGCCATTATATTGTGGAATGACTAGGAGAAACAAACTCCAGTACCTCATCCATATCCAGGATCGGGTCAAAGAAGTTGTCTTCCGCAGATCAAGTTACAATCCAGCTTCTGGTCTGCTCTACCCTGAAGTATTACCGTCTTTATGTCAGGATTTTCATGAGGATTGCACCGGCTCTTGAGAATTTTTGATGTAGTGATACTTCTTGCCATCATTATTCATCCCTCGGTTCCGTGTTGTCGCAACCGGAATGCCGACAAGTGAATCGTGATGTGTGAATTCAATACTCCTAACAACCTTGTTGCTTGGTAGTTAATGGACAATAATTTCATTCTAGCGTATTGGGTTTTGAATCATCCTTCTAGGACTGATCGTGCTACCTAGTCCTTATTTCGGTGCACTCCTCGATCGATGAGTTAGGATTATTTCAAATACTTGCTCTATTGATCATATCGTCTTGCCCTGAAAAGCAAGATTGTTCTCGAGCTTAGTAGCATACCGGTGGTTCGTGATTTTCCGAATATCTTCTCGGAAGTATTACCAGGTTGTTCCCTGACTGTTATGTTGAGCTCGTGATCAAGTTGGTTTCCTGTGAACCACCCTTTCTCCAAGAATCTGTGATGGATATCCCTGAGCTAGTTGGTTAAGCTAGACAACAACTTGGAGAGTTGGAAGGTAAAAGCTTGCCTGACTTAGTTCGTCCCAAAGGGATATTCTTGTGTAGTGTGTGTTGAAGGAAGATGATATCTTCATCGATTGGTCCCTGTGATCAGTTGCAGGACCTATTGTCTTATCAATCCTTTGATTTGAGTGTGGGCTATCGTCAAATCAAGTCAGAACCAACGATGATCGTAATGTTGTCTTCCTCGTGGTTGATCCCTCGAGCATACACCATTATATCTTTTGGGTCTGACCAATGCTATCACCGTGTTCACACGATGGTGGAAATCCAATGATATGGAAATTCCGATGAGTTGTTGTTGAGTCCATTGACAACATCCTTATCTCCTCCATGATGTTGTTGAACATTAAGTTAGTGTTGGAAACTTTTGAAAGCATTTTCTTCATGCTAGCTCATGAAGTATTTGTTGATGAAAGGAGTGACTTCCTTTTATACACGTGCATTTGGTGAAAGTTGCCGCCGTGAATTGAGAAAGTTAGTTTTGCTTCCTCTGGAATCATCCCAAGTCAGTCATGCATACGTGCGAAGTATTCTGTGGTCTGGAGATTTGCAACCTCCATTCTATATGTATATCCTAGCACACCAAGCCACTGATTGAGTTGTTCAAAGATAAAGGAGTCTGTCCAAGGTGAACTCTTTGGACTTCCACGCGTGGAGACTTCGATGTCATTAATGATGGTTTCCCCTCCTGAACTCGGTAGTGTTTTATTATAAGACTACTTTGTGGTCATGCTTGTCTTGGACATCGTGTTCACATGTTGTAGCAGAACCAGCTCATGTTTTGGAGCTTACTATCGTAGTTCATTCCCCGAGAATCTCGCAACGTCATCTCGTCAAATTGTGTTGCAAACTTTCATTTTTCTTCCTAGACTCGATGAGTCTGGAATATCCTGACACCAACCAGATCTGAATCTCAGGCAGATATGATGGTTTGGAACATTTCCCAAGAACTATAATATTGGTCCCTCGATAACCGGTAAAGTGGATGTCGTGGCCAACACACCCAGCCGGAAGACCTATTATTGTAGTATCTTGTTTGAGGAAGTTGGCCACCTCCCCATAAGGACTTCGTAGGATTTACCCCCTAGCTATGCCTTATGATTTTAGTGTTTCCGAAGTACGACCTTTACCTGATGTTCTAGATACCAAACCATTTCAATGAATGGGATACGCTAGCACATCAAGGAGAACATTAGAAGCGGAGTGCTAAATGTCTCTCGGTCGATCATCCAGATTTTATTTCCTTGGCCCCGCCAAGGGTGAAATCTGAGAAGGTGTTATCTTCCTTTGGCATCTGCATCCTCTATCACCATTCATTATGGTAGTAAGTTGTGTTACCGGACCCTTGACACGGATGTTGGTAAAACCTTGATGATTATGGAATTGCTCAAGTTCTTGAGAGCACGCACAAGCGCTAGGTGTTATCATCGGCACTAACTGGGTTTGCTCTCAGTTTCCTCGGCAATGCTATGATCTTTTCAAACAGTAAATTCACTCTCTGTTGTTGGGTTCTTCCCCAGTTACCAGAATCATTCCCAGCATTTGCATTTTGTTCCCAGCTTGCACCGCCAATGTGCCATTCTACCACGGGTCTCTTCCATTTCCGGTGATAAGCAAATTCATCCATTGCGTTGTCTTCAACAAGGTAATCCACATCATCCAAGTCCAAGTATGCCATTCTACCGACCCCGCCAATCGATTGCTGTGATTTGCCTTAGGCTGATATAGAGAGTCTCAATGATCTCTATATCAAAGGTAATTCTTTTTGCCACTTGAGGGGAGATATCTATGAGTCACGGTTCCGAAGGTGTCTCGTTGTGGTATCATGGCAATTCAACTCCTCGCTACGTTGACAATTGTTTACCACCTTCTTAAGCGTGAAATTGTTGTCTACCTAGTGAACCCTCGTCATCTGTCTTACTCCATTTCTTCGGATCTGTGCTTCGTCTCTCAGCTCAAGAGATGTTGCTATGTCTCATCCCATGAGTTGATCCTAAGTTGTTCGGTCTTCTCGAAGATCGATTGTTCTAGAGTTTTCCTTTCCTCTTCTTGTCATGATTAGCTGAAGTTCTCAGAGCAAGACGACAAGACAAAGATGGTGTTCGAATCAACGTTCATTTGAAGTGAAACCTGGATCGTGAAGATTATACCAGTTTGCGTCTCCCCTTCACCTTACCCTACGCTTGAATCTCGGGACGAGATTTTTGTTTAGTGGGGGTGAGTTGTCACATCCCTAGCTTCTGGTGCTGTCTGGTGTGTGCATCATGTTTAAATTCAAATGAAATTTGAATTGAGGAATTTTCAAAAGCCTCAGGAAACCTCTAAAAATAACCAACAATTAAATCTTCTCAAATGTGTCCAAGAAAATGTTCCTGTTATTCCATGAAAATATTGGTAAGAGGTAAAATTTAAACCAATATTTTTGAAGTCACAGAGATAATTATTTTGGCCATTTGAATTAATCCAATAACTATTTGCTTTGGATTTATATTTAATATATATTAAATATGACTCCAATAATTCTGGAAGTTTGTGAGTGGCTTTGTATATATTTTAGCAAGCCACATAAAAATCTACAGAATTTATTTAAATGATTTAGTTGCTAAACTAAATCAAAACAAACTACAGAAAATAGAAAAAAATAAAAAGAACAGAGCCTACCTGGCGCCTACCTGTCCAGCCCAGCCGGCCCAGCTCCTCCCGCTGGCCCAGCCCACCGCCGCCCCCCTCCCCTGTCGTCTTCCTCCTTGCCAGGAGGACGGACACCGCGACACCGCCGCGCGCGCCACCTCCACCCTGCTCGGCCACCTCCTGCTTCCTCCCTGGCCTCCCCAGCAACGCCCCGGACGACGCCACGCGCCTCCCCGACCCCCTCTCACTTCTCCCTCGCTCTCTGGACCTCCCTCCCCTCTCTGCTCCCTTCCCGAGCGGAGCCCGTCGCCGCCGCTCATCGCCTGCGTAGCCACTGCCTCCCCCTCGACCCCTCGCCGTGCCAGCGAGCTCCGTCTCGACGTCCCCTACCTCCTCGACGACCCACGAGGCCCCGGACACGCTGCAACGCCGCCACCGAGGCTTTTCCCCTCCTCGGCCGCCGGAGATCGACCTCGCCGCCCCGCTCAGCTCCGGCCTTCCCCGAGCTCGTCGTCCGCACCGTTGCAACCGTCGTAAGCCTCTCCCTCGAACCCCCCTCTCTATTGTCCTGTTTTCACACCGTGGCTCCTAGTTCACCGACGACCGAAGCCGCCGCCGCCATGGACGTTGAGCCACGCGCTCCCGAGCTTCGCTTACCCGCCCAATGGCACAGACGTGCTCCTGGTGACCCCACGACGCCGTCCATGCCCTTGGTTGAGCTCCTTGTGCTCTGCCTCGCCGCGCCCGTGCAAACCCGAGCTCCGGCCGCCGCCAAACACGTCGCCGGCGCCTTTTCCGGCGACCCCGAACCCAACTACCTGCACCACTCGCCGCGGCCCACTCCCAGCTATCCATAGAGCCCAACGGCGCCCCGAACGGTGCCCTGTACGTGAAACCCGCACCTGCACCGCCGCGTTTAGCCTTGCCGGCGGCTAAACGCCGGCGAGTTGACCCCGCCGACCAGAGGGTTTGACCCTCCCCTATCTCTCACTGACATATGGGCCCCACGCCCTTAATTAACCATGGCTTAAACTTCTGTTAGTTTAGGTTAATCATAGTGGCCCCACGCGTCCGGTTGACTTTGCTGACGTGGTCATTGGCCGGACCCACCTGTCATTGACCCTGGGCAGCACTGTGTCACTGACCAGTGGACCCCACTGGTCAGGTTTGACCTGGGGCGCCCAGTTGACCCTGCTGACGTCACTGCGACGTGGGGCTGACGCAATAAGTATTTTTTTGGATTTAAAAATAATCAGGAAATTCCAGAAAATGCCTAAAACTTCAATAAATCATAGATAATTAACCGTAACTCCAAATTAAATAATTTATATATGAAAAATTATCAGAAAAATTCAAGGAATCCATCTGTACCATTTTCATGCATGTTAGAACAACTTATAGCTGCTGTTTAGCACAAATCATATAAAGGGCATTTATTTAATCACATATGGAGTTTGAATTTGAATTTTATATTCAAACCAACTTCATTTAATCTGTTGCTAGTTGCATTAGCTCAAAACACATTCATATTGCCATGTCATGAGCATGCATCATATTGTGCATTGCATTGATTGTGTTCCTTTCTGTGTTGCCGGTATTTGTCCCCTCTCGATAGACGTGATACCGATGATGTGATCGTTGACACTGATGAAGACTCAATGTTATCTTCAGAAGTGCCAGGCAAGCAAAACCCCCTTGTTCATTCCGATACAATCCTACTCTCTCGCTCCTGCTCTCTTTTACTGCATTAGGACAACAACGACATATTTGATACTTGCTGCGGTAGCTGAACCCTTTATCCTTTGCATGACCTGTCATTGCCACAGTAAATAGATGAAACCCACTAGCATGAGTAGGAGTTGTTTGAGCCCTGTTGTGCCTACTCATTCATGCTTGTTTGTCATGCCTGCTACTGCTTAGAGTTGAGTCAGGTCTGATTCGTCGGGGATGAATCAGAGGCGTGTGAACATGTCCTACTATGGGTGAACTAAGTGTGTGAACACGATTTGGTAAAGGTAGCGGTGAGAGGCCATGTAGGAGTACATGGTGGGTTGTCTCATTGCAGCCGTCCTCAGGAACTGAGTTCTGTGTTTGTGATCCATGATTCAGCTACTACCACGCATTGGGCCCGAAACCAATGGACCCTCTCGGCTTCTTGATCACCCTTGTCCTCTGTCCAGGAGTTGCAAGTAGTTTCTGGTGTTTGTAGTATGCTGGAGGCCGTGCGCAGCGCTGACCGTAGGGGTGGGCTGTGATGCGGTAGGCACGTGGCCGGGTAAACCGGGCGCCCGTTTGGTGTCACGGAACCCTGTTCACATCGTTTGGGGCTGTGAGCGAAACTCCGGCCGGATCTCCTCATGGATGGAACCCGAATAGGCGATAAACCTGGACTAGAGACTTGAGTGTTTAGGCAGGCCGTGCCCGACACCCACGTTGGGCTTCCGCTTGAAGGTTGCCGAGTACATGTCGTGTAAACGGCGGTAAGTGGTGAGAGCGTGTGTGAAGAAGTACACCCCTGCAGGGTTAATATGATCTATTCGAATAGCCGTGTCCGCGGAAAAGGACTTATGGGTTGCTTATATCAGTTCATAGACAAGTGAAAGTGGATACCCTAAAATACGCAAGATAAGCGTGAGTGCTATGGATGGCGTTCTCGTAGGGAGACGAGAGCGGATCCATAGTGGTGTATTGATATGGTGAATATGTGGACTCGTGTGCGCCACCTCAAAAGAGTCGCTTGCAGTCGTAGTTCAGGATAGCCACCGAGTCAAAGCTGGCTTGCTGCAGTTAAACCCCGCCATCCCTTTGTTGATAATGATGCATATGGAGATAGTTCTGATGTAAGTCTTGCTGGGTACATTTGTACTCACGTTTGCCTATTTTATGTTTTTGCAGAGAGACTTCGGTCTCACTAGTAGTTTCGCGTGGACTTCGACGTTTAGCTTGATACCTCAGCTACGATCTTGTGCCCTCGGCAGGATCTGATAGATAGTCAGGCTTCTCAGCCTTTTTCATTTATAGATGTCTGTACTCAGACATGATAGCTTCCGCTTGTGCTTTGATTGTATGCTCTGAGTGTTGGGTCATGAGACCCATGTTTGTAATATCTCGCTCCTCGGAGCCTATTGAATAAATTACTTGAGTTGTAGAGTCATGTTGTGATGCCATGTTGTATCTGCACATATCGAGCATATTGTGTGTATGTTGTTGAAATGCTTGGTATGTGTGGGATCTGACTATCTAGTTGTTTATCCTTAGTAGCCTCTCTTACCGGGAAATGTCTCCTAGTGTTTCCACTGGGCCATGGTAGCTTGCTACTGCTCCGGAACACTTAGGCTGGCCGGCATGTGTCCTTCTTCGTTCCTGTGTCTGTCCCTTTGGGGAAATGTCACGCGATGAATACCGGAGTCCTGTTAGCCCGCTACAGCCCGGTTCACCGGAGTCCTGCTAGCCCAGTGCTACAGCCTGGATTCACTCGCTGATGACCGACACGTTCGATGCTGGGTCATGGATGCCTGTCCCTGTAAGTCTGTGCCACTTTGGGTTTACGACTAGCCATGTCAGCCCGGGCTCCTTATCATATGGATGCTAGCGACACTGTCATATACGTGTGCCAAAAGGCGCAAACGGTCCCGGGCAAAGGTAAGGCGACACCCGTGGGAATACCGTGCGTGAGGCCGCAAAGTGATATGAGGTGTTACATGCTAGATCGATGTGGCATTGAGTCGGGGTCCTGACAGATACCATAGGAATTCTTTGGGTGTACCAAACGTCAGAACATAACTGGGTGGCTATAAAGGTTCACTACAGGCATCTCTGAAAGTGTCTGTTGGGTTGGCACGAATCGAGACTGTGATTTGTCACTCCGTATGACGGAGAGGTATCTCTGGGCCCACTCGGTAATGCATCATCATAATGAGCTCAATGTGACTAAGTAGTTAGTCACGGGATCATGTATTAGGGAATGAGTAACGTGACTTGCCGGTAACGAGATAGAATGAGGTGTTGGGATACCGACGATCGAATCTCAAGCAAGTAACGTATCGATTGACAAAGGGAATTGTATACGGGATATCTTGAATCCCCGACATCGTGGTTCATCCAATGAGATCATCGTGGAACATGTGGGAGCCAACATGGGTATCCAAATCCCGTTGTTGGTTATTGGCCGGAGAGCTGTCTCGGTCATGTCTGCATGATTCCCGAACCCGTAGGGTCTACACACATAAGGTTCGGTGACGCTAGAGTTGATATGGGAATTAGTATGCAGTTACCGAATGTTGTTCGGAGTCCCGGATGAGATCCTGGATGTCACGAAGAGTTCCAGAATGGTCCAGAGGTAAAGATTTATATATGGGAAGACCAATTTCAGTCACCGGAATAATTTTGGGGGTTGCCGGTATTGTACCGGGACCACCGAAAGGTGTCCGGGGGTCCACCGGGTGGGTCCACCTACCACGGCGGACTTAGTGGGCTGAACAAGGGTGGGAACCAGCCCCCTAGTGGGCTGGTGCCCCCCCCCCCCGCTAGGGCCCAAGGCGCCTAGGGTTGAAAACCCTAGCGGGTGAGGGCGCCTCCCACCAACTTGGCGGGCAAGCTCCCCCCATTGGCCGGCCCCCCCTAGATGAGATATAAGGGGGCCGGCCCCCTCTCTCCTTCCCCCTATAAATAGTGGGGGGTGGGAGGGCTGCCATACCCTTCCCCTGGCATAGCCCTCCCCTTCTTCAACTCCATCTCCTCCTCCGTAGTGCTTGGCTAAGCCCTGCTGAGCTGCAAGCTCCACCACCACGCCGTCATGCTGCCGGAGCTCTCCCTCAACTTCTCCTCGCCCCTTGGTGGATCAAGAAGGAGGAGACGTCCCCGGGTTGTATGTATGTTGAACATGGAGGCGCCGTCCGTTCAGTGCTAGATCGGATCTTCCGCGATTTGAATCACCGCGAGTACGACTCCCTCATCTGCGTAATAGTGACGCTTCCGCTTAGTGATCTTCAAAGGTATGAAGATGCTCATACTCTCCCTCTCTTGTTGCTAGAATCTCCATAGATTGATCTTGATGATGCGTAGAAAATTTAGAATTTCTGCTACGTTCCAAAACAGTGGCATCATGAGCTAGGTCTATTGTGTAGATTCTATGCACGAGTAGAACACATGTAGTTGTGGGCGTTGGTTTGTTCAATTTTCTTACCGTTACTAGTCCTATCTTGTTTTGGCGGTATTGTGGGATGAAGTGGCCCTGACCGAAATTACATGTACGCTTACGTGAGACAGGTTCCACCGACTGACATGCACTTGTTGCATAAAGGTGGCTAGCGGGTGCCAGTCTCTCCCACTTTATTCGGATCGGATTTGATGAAAAGGGTCCTTATGAAGGGTAAATAGCAATTGGCATATCACCGTTGTGGCTTTTGTGTAGGTAAGAAACGTCTTGCTAGAAACCCATAGCAGCCACGTAAAACATGCAACAACAATTAGAGGACGTCTAACTTTTTTTTGCAGGGTATGCTATGTGATGTGATATGGCCAAAAGAATGTGATGAATGATATGTGATGTATGAGATTGATCATGTTCTTGTAATAGGAATCACGACTTGCATGTCGATGAGTATGACAACCGGCAGGAGCCATGGGAGTTGTCTTAATTTGTTGTATGACCTGCGTGTCATTGAATAACGCCATGTAATTACTTTACTTTATTGCTAAACCGTTAGCTATAGTAGTAGAAGTAATAGTTGGCGATACAACTTCATGAAGACACGATGATGGAGATCATGGTGTCATGCCACTGACGAAGGTGATCATGCTGTGCCTCAAGATGGAGATCAAAGGCGCAAGATGATATTGGCCATATCATGTCACTTTATGATTTGCATGTGATGTTTGTCATGTTTGCATCTTATTTGCTTAGAACGATGATAGCATAAATAAGATGATCCCTCATAAAATTTCAAGAAAGTGTTCCCCCTAACTGTGCACCATTGCGAAAGTTCGTTGTTTCGAAGCACCAGTGATGATCGGGTGTGATAGATTCTAACGTTCACATACAACAGGTGTAAGCCAGATTAGCACATGCAAATCACTTAGGTTGACTTGACGAGCCTAGCATGTACAGACATGGCCTTGGAACACAAGAGATCGAAAGGTCGAACATTAGTCGTATAGCAGATACGATCAACATGAAGATGTTCACCACTGATGACTAGTCCGTCTCACGTGATGATCAGACACAGCCTAGTTGACTCAGATCATGTATCACTTAGATGACTAGAGGGATGTCTATCTGAGTGGGAGTTCATTAAATAATTTGATTAGATGAAATTAATTATCATGAACTTAGTCTAAAAGCTTTGCAATATGTCTTGTAGATCAAATGGCCCACGCTAATGTTTCCCTCAACTTCAACGCGTTCCTAGAGAAAACCACGCTGAAAGACGATGGTAGCAACTATACGGACTGGGTCCGGAACTTGAGGATCATCCTCATAGCTACCAAGAAAGCATATGTCCTAGAAGCACCGCTAGGTGAAGCACCCATTTTCCCAGCAACTCAAGACGTTATGAACGTCTGGCAGTCGCGTAGTGATGATAACTCCCTGGTTCAGTGCGTCATGCTTTATAGCTTCGAACCGGGGCTCCAAAAGCATTTTGAGCAGCATGGAGCATATGAGATGTTCCAAGAGCTGAAAATGGTTTTCCAAGCTCAAGCACGGGTCGAGAGATATGACGTCTCCGACAAGTTTTACAGTTGTAAGATGGAGGAAAACAGTTCTGTCAGTGAGCATATACTCACTATGTCTGGGTTACACAACCGTTTGTCTCAGTTGGGAGTTAATCTCCCAGATGACTCGGTCATTGACAGGATCCTCCAGTCGCTCCCACCTAGCTACAAGAGCTTTGTGATGAACTACAATATGCAAGGGATGGAGAAGTCCATTCCCGAGTTATATTCAATGCTGAAATCAGCGGAGGTGGAAATCAAAAAGGAACATCAAGTGTTGATGGTGAATAAGACCACTAGTTTCAAGAAAGGCAAGGGTAAAAAGAACTTCAAGAAGGATGGCAAGGGAGTTGATGTGCCCTGTAAATCAGTTGTCAGGAAGAAGCCAAACAATGGACCCAAGCCTGAGACTCAATGCTTTTATTACAAGGGAAATGGTCACTGGAAGCGGAACTGCCCCAAGTACTTAGCGGATAAGAAGGCCGGCAACACCAAAGGTATATGTGATATACATATTATTAATGTGTACCTTACTAGTACTCGTAGTAGCTCCTGGGTATTTGATACCGGTGCGGTTGCTCATATTTGTAACTCAAAACAAGAGCTGTGGAATAAGCGGAGACTGGCGAAGGACGAGGTGCCGATGTGCGTCGGTAATGGTTCCAAGGTCGATGTGATCGCCGTCGGCACGCTACCTCTACATTTACCTATGGGATTAGTTTTAAACCTCAATAATTGTAATTTAATGCCAGCTTTGAGCATGAACATTGTATTTGGATCTCGTTTAATGCGATATGGCTACTCATTTAAATCTGAAATAATGGTTGTTCTATTTATTTGAGAGATATGTTTTATGGTCATGCCCGCTGGTCAATGGTTTATTCTTATTGAATCTCGAACGTGATGTTACACATATTCATAGTGTGAGTACCAAAAGATGTAAGGTTAATAATGATAGTCCCACATACTTGTGGCACTGCCACCTTGGTCACATTGGTGTCAAACGCATGAAGAAGCTCCATGTAGATGGACTTTTGGAGTCTCTTGATTATGAATCATTTGACACATGCAAACCATGCCTCATGGGCAAGATGACCAAGACTCTGTTCTTCGGAACATTGGAGCGAGCAACCAACTTGTTGGAAATCATACATACTGATGTGTGCGGTCCAATGAGCGTTGAGGCTCGCGGTGGCTATTGTTATGTTCTCACCCTCACTGATGACTTAAGTAGATATGGGTATGTCTACTTAATGAAACACAAGTCTGAGACCTTTGAAAAGTTCAAGGAATTTCAGAGTGAGGTGGAGAATCAACGTGACAGGAAAATAAAGTTCTTACGATCAGATCGTGGGGGAGAATATTTTAGTCACGAATTTGGTACGCATTTAAGGAAATGTGGAATTGTTTCACAACTCACGCCGCATGGAACACCTCAGCATAATGGTGTGTCTGAACGTCGTAATTGCACTCTATTGGATATGGTGCGATCTATGATGTCTCTTACCGATTTGCCGCTATCATTTTGGGGATACACTTTAGAGACAACCACATTCAGTTTAAATAGGGCACCGTCTAAATCCGTTGAGACGACACCATATGAATTATGGTTTGGGAAGAAACCTAAGTTGTCGTTTCTAAAAGTTTGGGGATGCGATGCTTATGTCAAGAAACTTCAACCTGAAAAGCTCAAACCCAAGTTGGAAAAATACGTCTTCATAGTATACCCTAAGGCAAGATCTTTGTTGCCAAGAACGGGTCCTTTCTGGAGAAAGAGTTTATCTCGAAAGAAGTAAGTGGGAGGAAGGTAGAACTTGATGAAGTACTGCCTCTTGAACCGGAAAGCAGCGCAGCTCAGGAAGATGTTTCTGTGGTGCCTGCACCGACTGGAGAGGAAGTTAATGATGATGATCAAGGTACTTCGGATCAAGTTGCTACTGAACTTCGTAGGTCCACAAGGACACGTTCCACACCAGAATGGTATGGCAACCCTGTCCTAGAAATCATGTTGTTAGACAACGGTGAACCTTCGAACTATGAAGAAGCAATGGCGGGCCCAAGTTCGAGCAAATGGCTTGAAGCCATGAAATATGAGATAGGATCCATGTATGAAAACAAAGTATGGACTTTGACAGACTTGCCCGATGATCGGCGAGCCATAGAAAATAAATGGATCTTTAAGAAGAAGACTTACGCGGATGGTAATGTGACCATCTATAAATCTCGACTTGTCGTTAGGGGTTATTAACAAGTTCAAGGGGTTGACTACGACGAGACCTTCTCACCCGTAGCAAAGCTGAAGTCCGTCTGAATCATGTTAGCAATTGCCGCATTCTATGATTATGAAATATGGCAAATGGATGTCAAAACGGCATTCCTTAATGGCTTCCTTAAGGAAGAATTGTATATGATGTAGCCGGAAGGTTTTGTCGATCCTAAGAATGCTAACAAGGTATGCAAGCTCCAGCGCTCCATCTATGGGCTGGTGCAAGCATCTCGGAGTTCAAACACTCGCTTTGATGAAATGATCAAAGCGTTTCGGTTTATGTAGCCTTATGGAGAAGCATGCGTTTACAAGAAAGTGAGAGGGAGCTCTATAGCATTTCTCATATTATATGTGGATGACATACTATTGATGGGAAATGATATAGAACTTTTGGAAATCATAAAGGCCTACTTGAATAAGTGTTCTTCAATGAAGGACCTTGGATAAGCTCCTTACATATTAGGCATCAAGATCTATAGAGATAGATCGAGACGCCCCATAGGTCTTTCACAAAGCACATACCTTGATAAGATATTGAAGAAGTTCAATATGGATCAATCCAAGAAGGGGTTCTTGCCTATTTTGCAAGGTGTGAGATTGAGCATGGCTCAAAGCCCGACCACAACAGAAGATAGAGAAAGATGAGTGTCATCCCATATGCCTTATCCATAGGGTCTATTATGTATGCCATGCTATGTACCAGACCTAATATAAACCTTGCCGTAAGTTTGGTAGGGAGGTACCAAAGTAATCCCGGCATGGAACACTGTACAACGGTCAAGAGTATCCTCAAGTACCTGAAAAGGACTAAGGATATGTTTCTCGTTTATGGAGGTGGCGAAGAGCTCGTCGTAAAGGGTTACGTCAATGCTAGCTTCGACACAGATCTGGATGACTCCAAGTCACAAACCGGGTACGTGTATATTTTGAATGGTGGGGCAGTAAGCCGGTGCAGTTGCAAGCAAAGCATTGTGGCGGGATCTACATGTGAAGCGGAGTACATGGCAGCCTCGAAGGCAGCACATGAAGCAATCTGGATAAAGGAGTTCATTACCGACCTAGGAGTTATTCCCAATGCGTCGGGCCTGATGACTCTCTTCTGTGACAACACTGGAGCTATTGCCCTTGCCAAGGAGCCCAGGTTTCACAAGAAGACCAGGCATATCAAGCGTCACTTCAACTCCATTCATGAAAATGTTCAAGATGGAGACATAGATATTTGTAAAGTGCATACGGATCTGAATGTCGCACATCTGTTGACTAAACCTCTTCCACGAGAAAACATGATCAACACCAGAACTCTATGGGTGTTCGATTCATCACAATGTAACTAGATTATATACTCTATTGCAAGTGGGAGACTGTTGGAAATATGCCCTAGAGGCAATAATAAAATGGTTATTATTATATTTTCGTGTTCATGATAATTGTCTATTGTTCATGCTATAATTGTATTAACCGGAAACCATAATACATGTGTGAATACATAGACCACAACATGTCCCTAGTGAGCCTCTAGTTGACTAGCTCATTGATCATTAGATGGTCATGGTTTCCTGACCATGTACATTAGATGTCATTGATAACGGGATCACATCATTAGGAGAATGATGTGATGGACAAGACCCAATCCTAAGTGTAGCACAAGATCGTGTAGTTCGTTTGCTAAAAGCTTTTCTAATGTCAAGTATCATTTCCTTAGACCATGAGATTGTGTAACTCCCGGATACCGTAGGAATGCTTTGGGTGTACCAAATGTCACAATGTAACTGGGTGGCTATAATGGTTCACTACAGGCATCTCCAAAAGTGTCTGTTGGGTTGGCACAAATCAAGACTTGGATTTGTCACTCCGTATGATGGAGAGGTATCTCTGGGCCCACTCGGTAATGCATCATCATAATGAGCTCAACGTGACTAAGTAGTTATTCATGGGATCATGCATTACGGAATGAGTAAAGTGACTTGCCGGTAACGATATTGAACGAGGTGTTGGGATACCGACGATAGAATCTCAGGCAAGTAATGTTCTGATTGACAAAGGGAATTGTATACGGTATTGCTTGAATCCCCGACATCATGGTTCATCCGATGAGATCATTGTGGAACATGTGGGAGCAAACATGGGTATCCAGATCCGGCTGTTGGTTATTGGCCGGAGAGCTGTCTCGGTCATGTCTGCATGATTCCCGAACCCGTAGGGTCTGGACACTTAAGGTTCAATGACGCTAGAGTTGATATGGGAATTAGTACTCGGTTATCGAATGTTGTTCGTAGTCCCGGATGAGATCCCGGACGTCACGAGGAGTTCTGGAATGGTCCGGAGGTAAAGATTTATATATGGGAACACCAGTTTCAGTCACCGGAATAATTTCAGGGGTTACCGGTATTGTACCGGGACCACCGAAAGGTGTCGGGGGGTCCATCGGGTGGGTCCACCTGCCACGGGGTACTTAGTGTGCTGAACAAGGGTTGGAACCAGCCCCCTAGTGAGCTGGTGCACCCCCCTAGGGCCAAAGTGTTGCAAATATGCCCTAGAGGCAATAATAAAATGGTTATTATTGTATTTCCTTGTTCATGATAATTGTCTATTGTTCATGCTATAATTGTATTAACTGGAAACCGTAATACATGTATCAATACATAGACCACAACATGTCGCTAGTGAGCCTCTAGTTGACTAGCTCATTGATCAATAGATGGTTATGGTTTCCTGACCATGGACATTGGATGTCATTAATAATAGGATCACATCATTAAGAGAATGATGTGATGGACAAGACCCAATCCTAAGCATATCACAAGATCGTGTAGTTCGTTTGCTAAAAGCTTTTCTAATGTCAAGTATCATTTCCTTAGAACATGAGATTATGCAACTCCCGGATACCGTAGGAATGCTTTGGGTGTGTCAAACGTCACAACGTAACTAGGTGGCTATAAAGGTGCTCTACGGGTATCTCCGAAAGTGTCTATTGGGTTGGCACGAATCGAGACTGGGATTTGTCACTCCGTGTGACGGAGAGGTATCTCTGGGCCCATTCGGTAATGCATCATCATAATGAGCTCAATGTGACTAAGTAGTTAGTCACGGGATCATGCATTACGGAATGAGTAAAGTGACTTGCCAGTAACGAGATTGAACGAGGTATTGGGATACCGACGATCGAGTCTTGGGCAAGTAACGTACCGATTGACAAAGGGAATTGTATACATGATTGCTTGAATCCCATACATTGTGCTTCATCCGATGAGATCATCGTGGAACATGTGGGAGCCAACATGGGTATCCAGATCCCGCTGTTGGTTATTGGCCGGAGAACGTCTCGGTCATGTCTGCATGGTTCCCAAACCCGTAGGGTCTACACACTTAAGGTTCAGTGACGCTAGAGTTGTTGTGGGAAATAGTATGTGGTTACCGAAGGTTGTTTCGAGTCCTGGATGAGATCCTGGACGTGACGAGGAACTCCGGAATGGTTCGGAGGTGAAGATCGATATATTGGACGAAGGGTATTGGAGTCCGGAATTGTTCTGGGAGTATCGGGTGACGACCAGCGTGACCAAAAGGTGTTTCGGAGGCCCCGGCAAGCGTTGGGGGGCCTTATGGGCCAAGGGGAGGGGGCACACCAGCCCACTAAGGGGCTGTGCGCCCCTCCCAACCCCTTTCACATAACCAGGAGAGGTGGGGCGCCTGTCCTAGGGTAGCCGCCCCTCCTGGCTTGGGGGGCAAGTTTCCTAGGGGTGGGGGTGCCCAAACCCATCTAGTGTTTCCCATGTGGCCACCACCCATCCCCTAGGGAACCCTAGAGCGCCTCCTCCACCCCCTTCCCCCTATATATAGTGAGGGAGAGAGAGGGTAGCCGCACCCTTCCCCTGGCGCAGCCCTCTCCCTCCTCCAGCACCTCCTCCTCCTCTGTAGTGCTTGGTGAAGCCCTGCTGGAGAACCACGAGCTCCACTACCACCACGCCGTCGTGCTGTCGGAGTTCTCCCTCAACTTCTCCTCTCCCCTTTCTGGATCAAGAAGGAGGAGACGTCCCCGGGCTGTACGTGTGTTGAACGCAGAGGCGCCGTCCGTTCGGCGCTAGATCGGATCTTCCGCATTTGAATCGCCGCGAGTACGACTCCATCAACCGCGTTCTTGTAACACTTCCGCTTAGCGATCTTAAAGGGTATGAAGATGCTCATCCTCTCCCTCTCTTGTTGCTAGAATCACCAAAGATTGAACTTGGTGATGCATAGAAATTTTTTAATTTCTGCAACGATCCCCAACAATGGCATCATGAGCTAGGTCTATTGCGTAGATTCTATGCACGAGTAGAACACAAGTAGTTGTGGGTGTTGGTTTGTTCAATATGCTTAACATTACTAGTCTTATCTTGATTTGGCGGCATCATGGGATGAAGCGTCCCAGACCGACCTTACACGTACGCTTACGTGAGACAGGTTCCACCGACTGACATGCACTTGTTGCATAAGGTGGCTAGCGGGTGACAGTCTCTCCCACTTTAGTCAGATTGGATTCGATGAAAAGGGTCCTTATGAAGGGTAAATAGAAATTGACATATCACCATTGTGGCTTTTGCGTAGGTAAGAAACGTTCATGCTAGAAACCCATAGCAGCCACGTAAAACATGCAACAACAATTAGAGGATGTCTAACTTGTTTTTGCAGGGTATGCTATGTGATGTGATATGGCCAAAAGAATGTGATGAATGATATATGTGATGTATGAAATTGATCCTGTTCTTGTAATAGGAATCCCCACTTGCATGTCGATGAGTATAACAACCGGCAGGAGCCATAGGAGTTGTCTTAATTTATCGTATGACCTGCATGCCATTGAAAACGCCATGTAATTACTTTACTTTATTGCTAACCGTTAGCCATTGTAGTAGAAGTAATAGTTGGCGAGACAACTTCATGAAGACACGATGATGGAGATCATGATGATGGAGATCATGGTGTCATGCCGGTAATGAAGGTGATCATGCCGCGCCTCAAAGATGAAGATCAAAGGCGCGAGATGATATTGGCCATATCATGTCACTCTATGATTTGCATGTGATGTTTGTCATGTCTACATCTTACTTGCTTAGAACGACGGTAGCATAAATAAGATGATCCCTCATTAAAATTTCAAGAAAGTGTTCCCCCTAATTGTGCATCGTTGCAAAAGTTCGCTGTTTCGAAGCACCACGTGATGATCGGGTGTGATAGATTCTAACGTTCACATACAAAGGGTGTAAGCCAGATTTAAGCAAAACACTTAGGTTGACTTGACGAGCCTAGCATGTACAGACATGGCCTCGGAACACAAGAGATCGAAAGGTCGAACATGAGTCATATAGTAGATACGATCAACATGAAGATGTTCACCGATGATGACTAGTCCGTCTCACGTGATGATTGGACACGGCCTAGTTGACTCAGATCATGTATCACTTAGATGACTAGAGGGATGTCTATCTAAGTGGGAGTTCATTAAATAACCAGATGAACTTAATTATCATGAACATAGTCAAAAGGTCTTTGCAAATTATGTCGTAGCTTACGCTTTAGTTCTACTGTTTAAGATATGTTCCTAGAGAAAATTTTAGTTGAAAGTTGATAGTAGCAATTATGTGGACTGGGTCCCTAAACTAAGGATTATCCTCATTGCTGGGCAGAAGGCTTATGTCCTTAATGCACCGCTCGATGTGTTGAACCTCGAGCGTTGTCTGTGGATGTTGCGAACATTTGACATACACGTTTTGATGACTATGTGATAGTTCAGTGCGTAATGTTAAACGGTTTAGAATTGAGGCACCAAAGACATTTTGAAACGTCGCGGAACATATGAGATGTTCCAAGAGCGAAATTGGGATTTCAGGCTCGTGCCCACGTCAAGAGGTGTGAGACCACCGACAAGTTTCTTAAGCCTGCAAACTAAGGTAGAAAAGCTCAATCGTTGAGCATGTGCTCAGATTGTGTGAGTACTACAAGTGCTTTAATCGAGTGGGAGTTATCTTCCATATGAGATAGTGATGGTTCTCCAAAGTCACTGCCACCAAGCTACTAGAGCTTCGTGATGAACTATAACATATCAGGGATAGACATGATGATCCTTGAGCAATTCGTGATGTTTGACACCGTGAAAGTAGAAATCAAGTAGGAGCATCAATTGTTGATGGTTAGTAAAACCACTAGTTTCAAGAAGGGCAAGGGAAAGAAGGGATACTTCATGAAACGGCAAATCAGTTGATGCTCTAGTGAAGAAACCCAAGGTTGAACCCAAACCCGAGACTAAGTGAGGGAGTCCTAGATTAGGGGGTATCCGGACAACCGGACTATATACATCGTCCAGACTATCGAAGCGTGAAGATACACTCAAGACTTCGGCATGTGTCCAGATGGGACTCTCATTGGCGTGGAAGACAAGCTTGGAGATCCGGATATTATATTTCCTTCCTTGTAACCGACTCCATGTAAACCCTAGCCCTCTCTGGTGTCTATATAAACCGGAGAGGATGGTCCTTAGAAGGCCGATCACAATTACAATCATACCATCATAGGCTAGCTCTTAGGGTTTAGCCTCTACGACCTCGTGGTAGATCTACTCATATCTTCAATATTAATCAAGCAGGAAGTAGGGTTTTACCTCCATCGAGAGGGCCCGAACCTGGGTAAACATTGTGTCCCTTGCTTCCTGTTACCATCAGCCTAAGGCGCACTGATCGGACCCCCTACCCGAGATCCACCGGTTTTGACACCGACATTGGTGCTTTCATTGAGAGTTCCTCTGTCTCGTCGGTTCAAGGCTTGATGGCGTCTTCAATCATCAACAACACGGTCCAGGGTGAGACTTTTCTCCCCGGACAGATCTTTGTGTTCGGTGGCTTCGCACTGCGGGCCAATTCGCTTGGTCATCTGGAGCAGATCGACAGCTACACCCCTGGCCACCAGATCAGGTTCGGAAACCTGAACTATACGGTGGACATTCGCGGATACTTGATCTTCGATGGATTCGGGCCTGTGCCAGGAGCGCCGGATAATCACGACGAGCATGGCCTAGACCTGCTGTCGGGCAATGCTCAGGACATCATCCCTGCAGCAGCCCCGGATTTCAATCCAGAACAGGTTGCGTCGCCCAAGGATGGAGGGTTAGACCCCTCCCCGCAGGTCGCACACTCATCGGCGGTGGAGCCGAACACAGGTCGCATCTCTGTGGAGGCCTGTATTCCCGGGCCCCCTGACTCGTATCCGGTCGTTGGTCCTGGTCCGCACACTCTCGAGCCATCCGAGCCAGGTTGGGCTCCGGTAATGGAGTTTACCGTTGCGAACATCTTTCAGCACTCGCCCTTTGGTGACATGCTGAACTCATTAAAGTCTCTCTCTTTTTCAAGAGACTCTGGGTCGAACTATGTCCAACTTGAGTCAGAAGCAGGCGACGAAGGAATTCGTTGCCCACACACCACCCATTTCATTGCCACGATCGATGATTTAACCTACGTGTTTGACTTCGACTTCGAAGACATCAACGGCATGGACGACGATGCCGGAGACGTATAGGAGCCACCGCTCACAGGGCGGTGGACAGGCACCTCTTCATACGATATATACATGGTGGATACTCCGAAAGAAACCAATGGCGATGAGGCAACAGAGGATAACCCCTCCAAGAAGAAAGCAAAGCATGGGCGTCGCCCGCGCCGCTCCAAGCCCCGCCAAGGCAATACCGGCACCAGAGACGAAAACAATCCGGACGGTGCCAACGATGAATACAACCCCGAAGAGCCCGCCTTTGAGCAGGCCGAACAGGAAGATGGGCACGACAACCCATATGAACAGGCGACGGATGGGTATCCGGAGGAGGACAACTACATGCCCCCCTCCAAAGATGAGATTAGCCTCGGCGATGACGAGTTCGGCGTGCCCGAGGACCCCGCGGAGCAGGAGTGCTTCAAGCGCTGGCTTATTGCCACTTCGAGAATCCTGAAGAAGAAGTAGCAGCAGCTTCAAGCTGATCAAGACCTGCTCACAGATAGATGGACAGAAGTCCTAGCAGCCGAGGAATATGGACTCGAGCGCCACACGGCTGACCGGCCGCCTCGAGGCCGGGATAAAGCGACATATCAGCCCTAATACCAGCCCGCACCCCCGCGCCAGTTTTCTACTGCCCGGGGTAATACTCAGGACCTGCGCAATAATCTGGATAACGTCGCAGGACAACCAAGATCGATCTACGGATCACGGGGGCGCGCCGCAGCACATCACGATGACCGTCATACCGGACACACTAACAGCAAATCCGGCCCCGGCCGAATATAACCAGTCAGACGCAGCTGGACTGCGTCGCGACATAGCCCGGCACAGAGGCGCCGTGCACCCCCTCTGCTTCACCGATGAAGTAATGGATCATGAATTCCTAGAAGGGTTCAAACCCGTAAACATCGAATCATACGATGGCACAACAGACCCCGCAGTATGGATCGAAGATTTCCTTCTCCACATTCACATGGCCCGCAGAGATGATCTACATGCCATCAAATATCTTCCCCTTAAGCTCAAAGGACCAGCCCGGCATTGGCTAAACAGCCTGCCCACAAATTCCATTGGCAGTTGGGAAAACCTGGAAGACACATTTCTTGACAACTTCCAAGGCACATATGTGCGACCTCCGGATGCCGATAACTTGAGCCACATTACTCAATAGCCCGAAGAATCAACCAGGAAATTCTGGACATGGTTCCTAACTAAAAAGAACCAAATAGTTGACTGTCCGGACACCGAAGCCCTGGCGGCCTTCAAGCATAATATCCATGACGAGTGGCTCGCCCGACACCTCGTCCATGAGAAACCCAAGTCTATGGCAGCTTTCACAACACTAATGACCCGCTTTTGCGCGGGCGAGGACAGTTGGTTGGCTCGCAGCAGCACTGCATCACATTCTGGCATGTCAGATGTCCGTGACAATAACGGCAAGCTACGGCGCAACAAACACAAGCGACGGAACAACGGCGACAACACTGAAGACACGGCGGTCAATGCCGGATTCAGCGGATCCAAATCCGGTCAGTGAAAGAAGCCATTCAAGAGAAACAATCAGGGACCGTCCAGTCTAGACCATATACTGGAGCGCTCGTGCCAAATTCATGGCACCCCGAACAAGCCAGCCAACCACACCAATAGAGACTGCTGGGTATTTAAATAGGCCGGCAAAATAAATGCCGAAAACAAGGACAAGGGGCTGCACAATGACGATGACGAGGAGCCCCGGCGTCCGAACATGGGGGAACAGAAGAAATTTCCCCCCAGGTGAAAACGGTCAACATGATCTATGCCACCCACATCCCCAAGCCGGAACGGAAGCGAGCACTACAGGACGTCTACGCGATGGAGCCAGTCGTCCCCAAATTCAACCCATGGTCAGCTTGTCCGATCACCTTTGATCGTAGGGATCATCCTACTAGCATCCGTCATGGTGGCCGGCCGCATTGGTCCTAGACCCAATCATAGATGGATTTCACCTCACAAGAGTCCTTATGGACGGAGGCAGCAGCCTGAACCTGCTTTACCAGGATACAGTGCACAAAATGGGCATCGATCCTTCAAGGATTAAGCCCACCAAAACCACCTTTAAAGGTGTAATTCCTGGAGTAGAGGTCCGTTGTATGGGCTCTATAACATTGGAAGTGGTCTTCGGATCTCCGGATAACTTCCGAAGCGAAGAGCTCATCTTCGATATCTTCACTTTCTGAAGTGGTTACCAGGCACTGCTCGGACGAACCGCATTTGCTAGATTCAATGCGGTAACACACTATGCATACCTCAAGCTCAAGATGCCAGGCCCGCGCGGGGTCATAACAGTCAATGGAAATATGGACCGCTCTCTCCGTACACAAGAGCACACTACAGCCCTTGCGGCAGAAGTACAATGCGGCCTCCTCCGGCAAACCACCAGTCCGGCGACAACAATCTCAAGCTCCGTCAAGCGAGGGCGGAACACCCCGCAACAGGATCAGCAGGCACGCCAAGAGCACAACTAGCAGTCCGGCCTCCGCTCAAATCCTATCAAAGCAACATTCATGCCACGCGTACACAATTACGCACTCAAAATACCCTGGGCACAGGCGGAGGCGTAGCAGTGGCTCAGTCAACAGTACGGTATTGCTTCGTAACATTTTCTTTTACCTTTAAGGACCTGTCTTTAGTGCAGCTTCTCCAGAAGAGCCGGATTGCCGGACTTACATAGGAGAGCAAACCAAGGAGGCAACTGGCTTTGCGCACGGAAGGAAACACCCAGGTGGAATCTATTTGCGATCGTTATACCTGCTTTATCTATCTGTACGTAGCCTGCCTCTGGATAGGGTATGTCAAATAATCCTATTTATCTCCGCTTAATGCATTCATTGTAAACATACGCCTAAACGTATTATTCATCAATGGGAGATCATATATAGCGTCAGCTTATTATTCTTATTTGAGCATTTTTTCTTACAAATGTCTTTTAATATTGCATCCGTACACTTTGGTACGTTGAGCTTGCCAGGGGCTTCTTATGGCGCCCCGTAATACGGCACGACAAGTCCGAACACTTTCAACAGTGCGGCACCCCGAACTTATAGCATTATATGGATCAACTCCGAATCATGTCTTGGGTCTATAGTTGTGATAGCCCGGCTCCCTCGTTTTGGTGCCTTACGTTCCGTTATATCGGCTAAGGTAGCGCAGAGAGAACTACTGCGATTGTGCCCTGGTTCTTCTGGACGAGCACCTTAGTAGAGAAAGCCGAAAACTGACCGGCATGATGTGGCGAGAGCTGGTCGCTGTTCAAGAGGTCTTAAAATCCTTAAAGATTTTTCCGCTTTAGGCGGTAAATCAGCTTTGTCCGATCTAGGCGTGTATAGCGCCCCAATTCGGTCTTCCGGATTCTAGGGGCTTCACCAAAATTTAAAATTGTAGACTCCTATGGCTAAGTGAAGGTTATAAAGCCGCATAGTCTGATTGCCTTGTTCGCTGCGCTGGACACCTCCTTAAGGGACCAAACATTTGGATAAAGAGTGTCCGGGTTATCCACGAACACCCCAGTACTAGTTACATGGGGGCGGAAGCCGACGACTGGCCTACTTTCAGAATTTGATAAACAGTCGCACAGAAGGTAATATTTTAAATAACAAAAGCGCTACATAGCGCAAGTAACTTAGTATTTAAATTACAAACATGACAGAAGTGAATTCATTCAAAAATTATGTCCTTGGTACATTCGTCAGCCACGGGGCGAGCACCCTTCATAACGCCATCATAATACTTCTCGGGAACGCGATGCGGCTTGCCCTCTGGCAGCCCGTCCTTCACCAGCTTCTCCGCATCCAGCTTGCCCCAATGCACCTTCGCACGGGCAAGGGCCCGGCGAGCACCCTCAATGCAAATGGATCGCTTGATGACTTCCAGCCGCGGACAGGCATTCACCATCAACTTGATCAGGCCGAAGTAGCTGGTGGGCAGGGGCTCATCAGGCCACATCCGACTATGAAATCCTTCATAGCCACTTCGGTCGCCCTGTGGAGTTTGATCAACTGCTTCAGTTGGTCACTCAGAGGCATTGAATGTTTGGCCCCAGCATAGTGGGACCAGAACATCTTCTCCGTTGAGCTCCCCTCCTGAGCATGGTAGAACTCCGCGGCATCTGATACGCTGCGTGGCAGATCTGCGAATGCCCCTGGAGAGCTCCGGACTTGTGTAAGTAAAAGAAACGCCTCCTCCGCATGTTTGCTTTGCATAAAGAATTTCTTACCCGCCGCTATCTTTTTGGCCTCCTGGATTTCCTGTTGTGCCCTCTCGGCTTTGGCCTTGGCATCTTTTATACTTATAAGGGCCTTCACAAGCTCGGCCTCTTTTGCTTTAAGCTCATGCTCCACGGACTCGAACTTCTTGCCGAGCTCCTGGAGCTCTTCTTGTACTTCGCCCACTCGGGCTTCTTGCTTTTCGCGCTCCTTCCGCTCCAAGGCCGCCTTGTGTTCGGCCTCGGACAGCGCTTTCCTAAGAGACGCCACTTCGGTGGTGGCCTCTGTTACCAAATCACGACACCTCATTGTTAGAATAACCAATTTTATTTATACTTTACTATATGAGAGAAGGGAATCATTCACCTTTGCTCTCCTCGAGCTGCCTCCTCGTGAGGCCGAGCTCTCCCTGTGCCCGCTCCAAATCCTGCTTTAGGCTGGAGATTTCGGCCGTACGGACAGCAGCGGCCAGCAGCACAACCTGTTTATTTACATTCAAACTTATTGTTAGACTCCTGCAGATTATAATTGACCCTCCGTCTGGTTTTTCCTTCCGAACACCAATCAGAGTATCAGGGGCTACTACCTATCGAGTGGTAATTTCACACATTTTTACTTACCTCAAAGCCTGTCAGGAGGCTGGCGCAGGCTTCGGTTAGTCCGCTCTTGGCGGATGAAACCTTCTGAATCACCGCACTCATAAGAGTATGGTGCTCTTCATCTAGGGAAGCGCCGTCAAGCGCTTCCAGCAGACAATCTGGCGCCTCGGGCGCAACGGAAGTCCTCGACTCAGACGGCCCTCCCTCCCTAATGAGGGGCTGCCCGCCTAAGTCCAAAACAACTAAAGGCTCCGGAACAGTGTTCGGTTGAGAGCCCGGCTTACCGTGGCTCTCATCAACACGATTCGCGGGGATCTTGAACCCTGCGAGTCCGACGTCTGGGATGCCGCCTTGAGGCGCCTCCATGACCACCTCCCCCATCTTTGGGAGCCTTTGGGACAACACCTCCGTGTCATCCACATGCCGAGGAGAAGTGGCTGTCGGGAGTGAGTTCATTGCTGACTCACTCAAGGACCCGTATGAAGACGACACTTCGGGATGGGCCCTGGCCAGACTGCATACAAGTTCGGCATTACAACAAAACTATGAAGTGGAATTATGATGGAGTGCAGGTACTTACAATCACACTAGGGGCTTCTTCCTGGGCAGCCACCCTTCCTCGCTATCGGCGGCGGTGGCGGAGTAGTCCGGAAGGGACACCTTTCCCTTCTTAGACGCCCCAGCCTCCCCCACCGAGGCGGCCTTCCTCGTTTTCTCCCCCCAGTACGGGGAGGTGGAGTTTCTTCTTGTTTCCCCCCGCTTCCGCGGGAGGAATCTGCCTCGTCATCATCATACGACAAGGGTATGACGGCCTTGCGTTGGGGGCCTCTCCTGGTCCCCTGGTCCGCCGTCTCCGGTCCCCCATCCTTTCCGGATGGGGAAGCCTCCTCCTCTTCTTCTTCTTCTTCTTATTCCCCTTCGGGGGACGAGTGCGCCTCGTCGTCTTTAGATGAGGCTTGCACAACCTTACATCGGAGACCCTTTCAGGTCCCCGGGGCCTTCTTATCGGCCTTCTTCTCCGGCCCCTTATAGGGCGCCGGGACCAGCATCTTCGTCAGAAGATCATTAGCTGGGCTTTCTGGCAGCGGAGCCGGACAGTCAATCTGCTCCGCTGTCTCCACATAATCCTGCACAAATATACACAATTACTTAAGACTCCCCCATGAAGGTATTGGGAAAAAACGAATCCGGTGGCGGCCTGGGAACTCACCTGAATAGGACAACGTGCGGCGTGGAGCCCACGGTCCTCGAAAATGGAAGGAGGTACTTCAGAGGCCTTGAACAACGCATTCCACGCATTTTTGTGCTTCATGCCATAGAGCCTCTGAAGCATCTGGTGTTCGGCCGAGACGAAATCCCATAGATTGAATGCCCGCCTTTGGCACGGCGGAATCCGACGGATGAGCATGACCTGGATCACGTTGACGAGCTTGATGTTCTTGTCCTTCATGCCCTTGATGCAGTTGATGAGTCCGGTCAGCTCTGTAGATTCGCCCCATAATAGGCCCTTCTGTTCCCAGGAGGTGAGCCGCATAGGGGTTCCAGATCGGAGCTCGGGGGCCGCCACCCAGTTGGCGTCGGTGTGGCTCGGTGATGTAGAACCACCCCAATTACCACCCCTTCACGGTTTCCGCAAAGGAGCCGTCAAGCCAGGTGACATTAGGCATTTTACCCACCATGGTTCCTCCGCACTCCGCTTGCTGGCCGCTCACGATCTTCGGCTTCACGCAGAAGGTTTGCAGCCACAAGCTGAAATGAGGCTTGATGCGGAGGAAAGCCTCGCATACGATGATGAACACCGAGATGTTGAGGACGAAGTGCGGGGCTAGATCATGGAAATCTAGCCCGTAGTAGAACATGAGCCCGCGGACGAAGGGGTGGAGTGGAAACCCCAGTCCATGGATGAAGTGGGCAAGAAACACAACCCTCTCGTGGGGTCCTGGAGTTGGAATGACCTGCCCGCCATCTGGTAGCCAGTGCGCTATGTCTGCGGCCAAGTATCCGGCCGCCCGAAGACTTGCGATGTTCTTCTCCTTCATGGTGGAAGCCACCCATTTACCTCCTGCTCCGGACATGTTTAGCTGTGCGGAGAAGACTTGGACTAGGGCGTTGGAGCTCGAGGAGGAAAGAGTGGGCAGAGGAGGAAGAAGGCATGGGTAAGAATGGGGAACTCGTATCCCTTTATAGAGGCGACGAAAGCAGTGCGCCTCCCCACTAGCCTGTTGAGAATTGCTTACTTCCCAAGCGCCACGATTGATGGCACGGGGGGATTACCCATACCCGTATTGATGAGAATCCCGTGATAAGGGGACATGATCTCTGCTTCGACAAGACGTGTCAAGGAAACTGCCTCGCAATGCACGCTATGGCTGGTTGTGAAAAAATGGTTCGAATAATGACCTGACTGTAATGGCATGTCCCATCGTCTAAAAGTTGTCAGTTGAAGTATGATTCTCTCTACGGTGGTATGTGAAGATCATTTCGCAGATCCGGACACGGTCTACATGTTCGATAATAACCTTGGAGTATTCGGAGAAGGAACCCGCCTTGCAATGCCGAAGACAAGACTATGCGCCGGACTCATCGTCATTGAAGCCTGGTTCAGGGGCTACTGAGGGAGTCCTGGATTAGGGGGTATCCGGACAGCCGGACTATATACATCGTCCGGACTATCGAAGCATGAAGATACACTCAAGACTTCGGCCCGTGTCCGGATGGGACTCTCCTTGGCGTGGAAGACAAGCTTGGCGATCCGGATATTATATTTCCTTCCTTGTAACCGACTCCATGTAAACCCTAGCCCTCTCCGGTGTCTATATAAACCGGAGAGGGTGGACCTTAGAAGGCCAATCACAATTACAATCATACCATCATAGGCTAGCTCTTAGGGTTTAGCCTCTATGATCTCATGGTAGATCTACTGTTGTACTACTCATATCTTCAATATTAATCAAGCAGGAAGTAGGGTTTTACCTCCATTGAGAGGGCCCGAACCTGGGTAAACATTGTGTCCCTTGCTTGATGTTACCATCAGCCTAAGGCGCACAGATCGGGACCCCCTACTCGAGATCCGCCGGTTTTGACACCGACATTAAGTGCTTCTGTAATGAGGGGAACAGTCACTGAAGCAGAACTATCCTAGATACTTGGTAAATGAGAAGGCTGGCAAGGTCGACATAAGTATATTGGATATACATTATATTAATGTGTACTTTACTAGTACTCCTAGTAGCACCAGGGTATTATATACCGGTTCAGTTGCTAAGTGTTAGTAACTCGAAATAAAAGTTGCGGAATAAACGGAGACTAGCTAAAGGTGAGATGACGATATGTGTTGGAAGTGTTTCCAATGTTGATGTGTTCAAGCATCACATGCTCCCTCTACCATTGAGATTGGTGTTAAACCTAAATAATGGTTATTTGGTGTTTGCGTTGAGCATAGACATGATTGGATTATGTTTATCGCAATACGGTTATTCATTTAAGGAGAATAATGGCTACTCTGTTTATTTGAATAATACCTTCAATGGTCTTGCACCTAAAATGAATGGTTTATTGAATCTCGATCGTAGTGATACACATGTTCATGCCAAAAGATATAAGATAGTAATGATAGTACCACATACTTGTGGCACTCCCATTTGAGTCATTTGGTATAAAATGCATGAAGAAGCTCCACGTTGATGGATCTTTGGACTCACTCGTTTTTGAAAAGATTGAGACATGCGAACCATGTCTATTGGTATATATGCATGAAGAAACTCCATGCAGATGGATTGTTTGGACTCACTTGATTTTGAATCACTTGAGACATGCAAATCATACCACATGGGCAAGATGACTGAAAGGCCTCATTTTCAGTGAGATGGAACAAAGGAGCAACTTGTTGGAAGTAATAAATTTGATGTGTGCAATCCAATGAGTGCTGAGGCATGCAGTGAATATCGTTATGCTCTTACTTCACAGATGATTTGAGTAGATTCTAAGTATATTTACTTGATGAAACACAAGTCTGAAATATTGAAAGGTTCAAGTAATTTCAGAGTGAAGTTGAAGAGAATCGTGATAAGAGGATAAAATTTCTATGATATGATCATAGATATAAATATCTGAGTTACGAGTTTGGTACACAATTAATACATTGTGGAAATTGTTTCACGACTAATACCGCCTGGAACACCATAGTGTGATGGTGTGTCCGAACATCATATCTGCACCCTATTGGATATGGTGCATACCATGATGTCTCTGATCGAATTACCACTATCATTTATGGTTTAGGCATTAGAGACAACCACATTCACTTAAGTAGGGAAACACATAATTCCGTTAGGACGACACCATATGAACTATGGTTTAGAGAAACCTAAGTTGTCGTTTCTTAAAAGTTTGGGGCTGTGATGCTTATGTGAAAAAGTTTCAGGCTGATAAGCTCGAACCCAAAGCGGATAAATGCATCTTCATAGGACACCAAAAAACAGTTGGGTATACCTCATGTCTCAGTTCCGGAAGCAAAATGGATTGTTTCTAGAATCGGGTCCTTTCTCGAGGAAAAGTTTCTCTCGAAAGAATTGAGTGGGAGGATGGTGGAGACTTGATGAGGTTGTTGAACCATCACTTCAACTAGTGTGTAGTAGGGCACAGGAAGTTGTTCCTCTAGCACCTACACCAATTGAAGTAGAAGCTTATGATAGTGATCATGAAACTTCAGATCAAGTCACTACCAAACCTCGTAGGTCGACAAGGATGCGTACTGCTTCAGAGTGGTACGTAATCCTGTCTTGGAGGTCATGTTGCTATACAACAATGAACCTACGAGCTATGGAGAAGCGATGGTGGGCCCGGATTCCTACAAATGGCTCGAGGCCATAAAATTCGAGAGAGGATCCATGTATGAAAACAAAGTGTAGACTTTGGCCGAACTACTTCATGGTCGTAAGGCTATTGGGTACAGATGGATTTTAGAAGGAAGAGAAACAATGATGGTAAGTATCACCATTAAGAAAGCTCGACTTGTCGTTAAGATGTTTTCCGACAAGTTCAAGGAGTTGACTGCGATGAGACTTTCTCATTCATAGCGATGCTAAGAGTCTGTTGGAATTATATTAGCAATTACTGCATGATTTATGAAATCTTGCAGATAGGATGTCAAAAAACATTGTTTCCTCGACGTTATTCTTGAGGAAAGTTTGTATGTGATACAACCAGAAGGTTTTGTCAATCCTGAAAGATGCTAACAAGTATGCAAAGCTCCAGCAATCCTTCTAAGGACTTGAGTAAGCATCTCGGAGTTGGAATATACGCTTTGATGAGATGATCAAATATTTTGGGTTTATACAAAGTTTATGAGAAACTTGTATTTCCAAAGAAGTGAGTGGGAGCACTATAGAATTTCTGATGAGTATATGTTGTTGACATATTGTTGATCAAAAATGATGTAGAGTTTCTAGAAAGCATATAGGGTTATTGGAAAAGTGTTTTTAAATGGAAAACCTGGATTAAGCTACTTGAACATTGAGCATCAAGATCTATAAGGATAGATCAAAATCGCTTAATAGTACTTTCAAACGAACACATACCGTGACAAGATTTTGAAGGAGTTCAAAATAGATCGGCAAAGAAGGAGTTCTTGGTTGTGTTATATGGTGTGAGTATTGAGTAAGACTCAAGATCTGACCACGGCAGAATAGAGAGAAAGGATGAAGGCTCTACAGTATGCTATGCTGTGTACCGCACCTGAAGTGTGCCTTGCAATGAGTCAGTCAAGGGGTACAAGTGTGATCCAGGAATGGATCACAGGACAACGGTCAAGGTTATCCTTAGTAATTAGTGGACTAAGGAATTTTCTCGATTATGGAGGTGGTAAAAGAGTTCGTCGTAAAGGGTTACGCCGATGCAAACTTTGACACTAATCTGGATGCTTCTGAGTAGTAAACTGGATTCGTACAGTAGAACAGTTATTTGGAATAGCTCCAAATAGAGCATGCTAGCTGCATCTACAAGATGACATAGAGATTTGTAAAGCACACATGGATTTGAAAGGTTCAGACCCGTTGACTAATAACCTCTCTCACAAGCGAGATATGATCAAACCCCATGGGTGTTGAATTCATTACAATCACATAGCGATGTGAACTAGATTATTGACTCTAGTGCAAGTGGGAGACTGTTGGAAATATTCCCTAGAGGCAATAATAAAATGGTTATTATTGTAGTTCCTTGTTCAAGATAATTGTCTATTGTTCATGCTATAATTATATTAACTGGAAACCGTAATACATGTGTGAATACATACACCACAACATGTCCCTAGTGAGCTTCTAGTTGACTAGCTCATTGATCAATAGATGGTTATGGTTTCCTGACCATTGACATTGCATGTCATTGATAATGGGATCACATCATTAGGAGAATGATGTGATAGACAAGACCCAATCCTAAGCATATCAAAAAATCGTGTAGTTCGTTTGCTAAAAGCTTTTCTAATGTCAAGTATCATTTCCTTAGACCATGAGATTGTTTAACTCCCGGATACCCGTAGGAATGCTTTGGGTGTGCCAAACGTCACAACGTAACTGGGTGGCTATAAAGGTGCACTACGGGTATCTCTGAAAGTGTCCGTTGGGTTGGCATGAATCGAGAATGGGATTTGTCACTCCGTGTGACGGGGAGGTATCTCTGGGCCCATTCGGTAATGCATCATCATAATGAGCTCAATGTGACTAAGTAGTTAGTCACGGGATGATGCATTACAGAATGAGTAAAGTGACTTGCTGGTAACAAGATTGAACGAGGTATTGGGATACCGACGATCGAGTCTCGGGCAAGTAACGTACCGATTGACAAAGGGAATTGTATACAGGATTGCTTGAATCCCCGACATCGTGGTTCATCCGATGAGATCATCGTGGAACATGTGGGAGCCAACATGGGTATCCAGATCCCGCTGTTGGTTATTGGCCGGAGAACGTCTCGGTCATGTCTGCATGGTTCCAGAACCCGTAGGGTCTACACACTTAAGGTTCGGTGACGCTAGAGATGTTATGGGAAATAGTATGTGGTTACCGAAGGTTGTTCAGAGTCCTGGATGAGATCCCGGACGTGACAAGGAACTCCGAAATGGTCTGAGGTGAAGATTGATATATTGGACGAAGGGTATTGGAGTCCGAAATTGTTCTGGGAGTACCGGGTGACGACCAGCGTGACCGAAAGGTGTTTCGGAGGCCCCGGCAAGCGTTGGGGGCCTTATAGGCCAAGGGGAGGGGGCACACCAGCCCACTAAGGGGCTGTGCGCCCCTCCCAACCCCTCTCACGTAACCAGGAGAAGTGGGGTCGCCTCTCCTAGGGCAGCCGCCCCTCCCGGCTTGGGGGGAAAGTTTCCTAGGGGTGGGGGCGCCCAAACCCATCTAGGGAGTCCCTGTGGCCGCCACCCATCCCCTAGGGAACCCTAGGGCGCCTCCTCGACCCCCTTCCCCCTATATATAGTGAGGGTGAGAGAGGGCAGCCGCACCCTTCCCCTGGCTCAGCCCTCTCCCTCCTCCAACACCTCCTCCTCCTCCGTAGTGCTTGGCGAAGCCCTGCTGGAGAACCACGAGCTCCACCACCACCACGCCGTCGTGCTGTCGGAGTTCTCCCTCAACTTCTCCTCTCCCGTTGCTGGATCAAGAAGGAGGAGACGTCCCCGGGTTGTACGTGTGTTGAACGCGGAGGAGCCGTCCGTTCGGTGCTAGATCGGATCTTCCGCATTTGAATTGCACCGAGTACGACTCCATCAACCGTGTTCTTGTAACGCTTTCGCTTAGTGATCTTCAAGGGTATGAAGATGCTCATCCTCTCCCTCTCTTGTTGCTAGAATCACCATAGATTGATCTTGGTGATCCATAGAATTTTTTTAATTTCTGTAACGATCCCCAACACCAAGGCGCCTAGGGTTGAAAACCCTAGGGGTGGGGGCGCCTCCCACCAACTTGGGGGGCAAGCTCCCCCCCTTGGCCCCCCTTAAATGAGATCTAAGGGGGCCAGCCCCTTTCCCCTCCCCCCTATAAATAGTAGGGGGGTGGAGGGCTGCCATACCCTTCCCCTGGCGCAGCCCTCCCCTTCTTGAATTCCATCTCCTCCTCCGTAGTGCTCGGCAAAGCCCTGCCGGAGAACTGCAAGCTCCACCACCACGCTGTCGTGCTGCCAGAGCTCTCCCTCAACTTCTCCTCCCCCTTGTTGGATCAAGAAGGAGGAGATGTCCCCGGGCTGTACGTGTGTTGAACACGGAGGCGCCGTCCATTCGGTGTTAGATCGGATCTTCCGCGATTTGAACCGCCATGAGTACGACTCCCTGATCCGCGTTCTAGTGACGCTTCTGCTTAGCGATCTTCAAAGGTATGAAGATGTTCATCCTCTCCCTCTCTTGTTGCTAGAATCTCCATAGATTGATCTTGGTGATGCATAGAAAGTTTTGAATTTCTGCTACGTTCCCCAACAATTTGATGTACTAACTAGATCTTCATAATCTAAACCATGTTTCATACGTACACCATATTTATCACACAAAGTTTAGATTATGATCTCCATTCGTCTTTTACACCCACACAATCCTCTAATCTCTGTACCTAGCGCTAACCTTCTCTCGTGCATGCACATGCTCACCTCCCTCAACCCTCCCTCGACATTCTCTAGCTCCATCGAGCACATTCATCATTTCTCTTTAGGTCGTTCACCCATGGTGTGTGTAGGCCCCCCAACTCCTTCTTTCTGCCACACACTGTTGGTGTACAAAAGTAGGGGCTCTCCTTTTGACCCTTTACTTGTGCACGGGCAGTCGGAGCCACGCGCCACGGCTGCACACAGCAGGGCAAAGGAGGGAAGCTAGAGAGAAGACGAAGGCACGAGACAAACAGGGCAACATCAAGGACCAAGGCCACAAAGTGCAGATGGACAAAGCAGGTTTCCCCGGCAAGACCCTTGCCAGGGCAGCCTCAGCAGCCCCGACAAGGCCCTTGCCGGGGCAGCTCGCCCACACCAGCGGATTGAGCCACCCTCGAACCCACGGTCTCCAACACAATCAACTACGTTGGACCAGGGCTCAGGAGGCACCTCCATGGTGGCATGCAGATCTTTGTGAAGACAAAGAATATTCAAGATCAGATGAGGATTAGAAGGCAACAATCCTCGACAAGGATCCTTGCCGAGGAAACCCACAAGACCCCCGGCAAGATCCTTGCCGGGGATGATAGTGCGCCATGACAAGACCCTTGCTGGGCCACCCGGCAAGACCCTTGCCGAGAGCGTCAGCGGGGCCATTGCCAGGCCCGCTGTCGGTGTCAAAACCGGCGGATCTCGGGTAGGGGGTCCCAAACTGTGCGCCTAGGCGGATGGTAACAGGAGACAAGGGATACGATGTTTTTACCCAGGTTCGGGCCCTCTTGATGGAGGTAAAACTCTACTCCTGCTAGATTAATATTGATGATATGGGTAGTACAAGAGTTGATCTACCACGAGATCAGAGAGGCTAAACCCTAGAAGCTAGCCTATGGTATGATTGTTGTTCGTCCTACAGACTAAAACTCTCCGGTTTATATAGACATCGGAGAGGGCTAGGGTTACACAGAGTCGGTTACAATGGGAGGAGATCTTCATATCGTTTCGCCAAGCTTGCCTTCCACGCCAAGGAAAGTCCCATCCGAACGCGGGATAAAGTCTTCAATCTTGTATCTTCATAGTCTGGGAGTCCAGCCAAAGGTCATAGTCCGGCCATCCGGACACCCCCTAATCCAGGACTCCCTCAGTAGCCCCTGAACCAGGCTTCAATGACGACGAGTCCGGCGCGCAAATTGTCTTCGGCATTGCAAGGCGGGTTCCTCCTCCGAATACTTCATAGAAGATGTTGAACACAAGGATAGTGTTCGGCTCTGCAAAAATAAGTTCCACATACCACCACAGAGAGAATAAAATTTGCACAAATCTAATCTGCTGACGTATTCCGCAGCGTGACATCACGCCATGGCCAAGCCTTTATTCCAATCATTTTACTGTTCCAACTCAGCGCATTTAGCGAGGCGGTTTCCTTGGCACGTCTTGTCAAGGCAGAGATCGTGTCCCCTTATTTTGGAATTCTCATCAATACGGGCATGGGTAACCCAACCGCGCCATTAACCGCGGCGCTTGGGAGATAAGCGAGTTTTATTAGGCTGGTGGGGGCTGGTAGTTTTGGCTGCCCATATAAGGGGATAAGAATCTACCCTTTCCATTTACGCCCTCTTCCTCCCTTGCTCATCCATCCCTACGCACTCGAGCTCCAGCGCCCAAGTCCGCCCAGGGCTCAGCTCGGCGATTCGACGAGCTGCTCCCTGGATTCATCAGACGTGAATAGCACTTCACTCCCGACGGCCTCCTCCCCTCTCCCTACAGACGATGCCGAGGTGGAGTCCCAAAAGGGACTAAACCAGAAGGAGGTGGTCCTGGAGGCACCGCAAGGCGACCTCCCGGACTCCAGGCCCAAAGGGGGTAAAGCCCCAGAGGGATCTAAGTCCGGCCCTGGGCCGGACACTACTCCAGAACCATCAAGGGTTCCAGAGTCCGACAAGCGGCGCCTTCGTAAGAAGGGCAAGCCTACGATGTCGGCGACCTCCGTCCACCCGGGGGCGCCAGACGATTTGCTGGAGGTGCTTAACGGCGCCTCCATCAACGAAGAACACTGCACTGTTATGAGTGCGGTGATTCAGAAGGTTCAGTCCGCCAAGGGCGGGCTGACAGAAGCCTGTACAAGTCTGTTAACAGGCTTTGAGGTATGTATTCGAAACATATAAAAAATGTTACCGCATAGACAGTAGCCCCTGTGCTCAGTTTGGTCTTAGGAAAGAAAAGCCAAGCTGAGGATCTAAAAGATATACGCAGGAGTCTAACATAAATATGTCAATATGGGAATGCAGGCTGCGCTGCAGACCTCTGCCGCACTGACTGCGGAGGTCAATGCATTGAAGGAGAGCCTCGAGAGGTCCGAGAACGAGCTCGGCCGTGCCAAGAAGCAGCTCGAGGACAAGGAGGGTATGTAATACCGCATGTAAATGTATATAGAAATACTTGGTTGCAAATAATGACAGGAGCAACGTAAATGTTGCAGGGGCCACGGCCGAGGTGGCGACCCTGAAGGAAGCGGTGTCCAAGGCCGAAAATAGTGCGGCCTTGGAGCGCACCGAGCGAGAGAAGCAGGAGGCGCGGGTGGCGGAGGTGCGACAAGAGCTCCAGGCTCTCGTGGAGAAACACGAGAGTTTGGAGCGTGACTCGAAGACTCGAGAGTCCGAGCTCGCCTTAGCTCTTGAGAGTGCCAAGACCACTAAGGCCGAAGCCCAGAAGGCCCTCCAGGAGATCAAGGCGATGAAGAAGATAGCGGCGGGTAAGGCATTCTTTATGCAAAGCAAGAATATAAAAGTAAATTATCTATTACTTACCCGAATCCAGAGCTCTCCAAGAGCGTTCGCCGATCTGCCCCGTAGTGTGTCTGATGCTGCCGCATTCTACCAAGCTGAGGAGGGGAGTTTGACGAAAAAGGTGTTTTGGTCTCAATATGCTGAGGCCGGACATCCGGTGCCCCTGAGCGACCAGCTGAAGCAGCTGGTCGAACTCCACAAGGTGGCCGAACAGGCCATGAAGGGCCTCATAGTTCGGCTGTGGCCTAGAGAAGCCATGCCTGGGAGTTACTTCGGTCTGGTGCGGCGGCTGGTGGACGCTTGTCCGTGGATTGAAGTCGTCAAGTGCTCCTTCTGTATTGAAGGTGCCCGTCGGGCCCTCGCCCGTGCTAAAGTGCACTAGGGCAAGTTGGACGCTGAGAAGCTATTGACGGACGCGCCACCGCCGGGCAAGGAGTATCGCACGCCCGAGATGTATTATAAGGGCGTCCTGAAGGGTGAATGCTCCAAAGATGTAATTTTTTAGTAGACTCGCATCTGTTATCCTGTACGCTGAAAACTTTGTTCATATGCGTTAAGCAACACTTGTTAATTTAAAATATTACCTTCTGTGCGGCCGTTTATCAAATCTGAGAGATGCAAGTCGACGACTTCTACCCCCATGCCACGAGTGCTGGAGTGTTCGGGATAAACCTGAGCGCTCTTGTTCCCATTCTTGGGTCCATCTAGGAAGGCACTCAGCATAACGAACCAGGCCATCGGACTTATAATGCTTTATCACTCTCACTTAGCCATAGAATTCTATAATTTTAAATTTTGGCGAAGCCCCTAGTATTCGGAAGACCGAGTTCGGGGCGCTATCCATGCTTAGGCCGGATAAGTCGGCTCCTTGCTCTAAGCGGCATAAGTCTTTAAGGACTCGAAAAACCTCGCGAACAGCGACCGGTCTCTCGCACTATCATGACGGTCAGTTTTAGCTTTCTCTACTGAGGTGTTAACCCAGCTCAACTGGGACACAATCGCAGTAGTTCTCCCAGCGCTACCTTAGCCAACATTGCGAAACGTAAGGTACCAAAACATGGGAGCTGGGCAAACCCAACTATTGACCCAAGACATGATTCGGAGCCGATGCATATAGTGCTATAAGTTCGGGGTGCCGCACTCGTGAGAGTGTTCGGTCTTCTCACACCATGTTATGGGGTGCTTAAGCCCCTAGTGTATTGGTTGTACCAAAGTGTACGGTTGCATAATGTCATGACTGAACATATTTATATAAAAACTAGATGAATACAATAATAGATAAGAGCTATGTATTGTTTATTAAAAAAAGGGGTGCTATGAAAGCAGAACAATACAAATGGTGCGATAAACAAGAGATGGGATCATTTGACATATCCCACTCCAGGGGTAAGCTGCGGGATTTTAAGTAAAACAGGTATTTAGCTCGTTATGGAGACCACCTGGACATTTGACGTGGCTTGTTCTCTCCCTGGCTGTTGCATCGTGTGTTCGGCGAGTGTATTGCCGGACATGCCTTCTGAATAGTTGGGTCCTGAAAGTATATATAAAAAAAGAAACGGAGGAATGGGGAGCCCCTTAGTGCGGCTGAGCCGCATTCTGGGTGTGCCGTAGTTGTGCCCCTCCCCCTATGCCCATGGTATTTCCAAAGCGTAATTATGTACGCGTGGTACCGATATCACCATCTGGCGAGGGCTGGGGTTGGGGCCGCACTGCTATGCTTGCTCGGAACGTGTCGGCCGGCTTTGTTGTAGGTTACTTCGGGCTCGCTTGATGTTGTCCGGACGTTTAACACCTAGATTGGAGAATTGCCTTGAGAGGCTACTCTGTACTTCCGCCGCCAGGGCCGCTGTGTGCTCCTCCGTTCGGAGTGAGCGTTCGGTGTTTCCATTTACCGTGATAACTCCCCAAGGGCCTGGCATCTTGAGCTTGAGATATGCGTAGTGAGGCACCGCATTGAATTTTGCAAATGCGGTTCATCCGAGCAGGGCGTGATAGCCGTTGCGGAATGGGACTATGTCGAAGATTAACTCTTCGCTTCGGAAATTATCCGGGGATCCGAAGACCACTTTGAGTGTAACCAAGCCAGTACAGCTGGCTTCTACACCTGGTATGACGCCTTTAAAGGTTGTCTTTGTGGGTTTAATCCATGAGGGATCGATACCCATTTTCCGCACTGTATCCTGATAGAGCAGGTTCAGGCTGCTGCCGCCGTCCATGAGGACTCTAGTGAGGTGAAATCCGTCGATGATTGGGTCTAGGACCAATGCGGCGAATCCACCATGATGAATGCTAGTGGGGTGGTCCCTTCGATCATAAGTGATCGGGCAGGAGGACCATGGGTTGAACTTTGGGGCGACTGGCTCCAACGCATAGACGTCCTTTAGAGCATGCTTCCGCTCCCTTTTGGGGATATGGGTTGCGTATATCATGTTCACCGTCCGCACTTGCGGGGGGAAGCCCTTCTGTCCTCTGTTGTTCGGCAGCCGGGGCTCCTCATCATCATCGCTATGCAGCCCCTTGTCTCTGGTTTCGGCACTTAACTTGCCTGCCTACTTGAACACCCAACAATCCCTGTTGGTGTGGTTGGCTGGTTGTTCGGGGGTGCCATGTATCTGACACGAGTGATCGAGTATCTGGTCTAAACTGGATGGGCCTGGAGGGTTTCTTTTGAATGGCTTCTTCTGCTGACCGGGTTTAGAGCCTCTGAATCCGGCATTAACTGTCGTATCCTCAGTATTGTCGCCGTTAATGCGGTGCTTGTGCTTGTTGCGACGTGACCTACCATTTTTGTCCTTGGTATCCGAATTGCCAGGGCTCTTGGTTATGTTATTGCTGCGAGCTAGCCAGTTGTCTTCTCCCGCACAAAAGCGGGTCATGAGTGTCATGAGGGCTGCCATGGATTTCGGCTTTTCCTGTCCTAGGTGCCGGGCAAGCCATTCGTCTCGGATGTTGTGCTTGAAGGCTACAAGGGCCTCAGCGTGCGGACAGTCGACTATTTGATTTTTCTTGGTTAGGAACCGTGCCCAGAATTGTCTGGCCGATTCCTCTAGCTGCTGGATTATGTGGCTTAGGTCATCAGCGTCTGGTGGTCGCACATAAGTGCCCTGGAAGTTGTCAAGGAATGCGGATTCCAGGTCCTCCCAACAACTAATTGACTCTGCTGGCAGGCTGTTAAGCCAACACCGATCTGGTCCTTTAAGCTTGAGCGGGAGGTATTTGATGGCGTGTAGATCATCACCACGGGCCATGTGGATATGAAGGAGATAATCCTCGATCCATACCACGGGATCAGTTGTGCCATCGTATGATTCGATGTTTACGGGTTTAAAACCCTCGGGGATTTGATGATCCATTACTTCGTCTGTGAAGCATAGTGGGTGTGCGGCGCCCCTGTACTGGGCTATATCGCGACGTAGCTCGGATGAGCTTTGTCTGTTGTATTCGGCCTGGCCGTATTTATCATATCCGGCGTGACGGTTATCGTCATGTGATGTGGGGCGCCCACGCGATCCGTAAATCGATCTTGTTTGCCTTGCCTTATCCTCGAATATGTCTCGCAGGTCTGTTGCGTTTCCCTGTGCTATGGTATTCTTGGAGTGGCGTCGGGGTGCGGCTTGGATTGAGGGCCGAAGGGCCTCTCTGTCCCAGCCACGGGGTGGCCGATCGGGCGCATCGTACGCTAGTGATGTAGGTTTAGTTGCTTCCTCCTCTAGTTGGGGTAGCAGCCTACGCTTTGGGTAACTCTTGGAGGGGCGTTCGAGTTTATATTCCTCGGCCGCCAGGACCTCAGTCCATCTGTCGGCTAGCAAGTCTTGGTCAGCTCTAAGCTGCCGCTATTTTTTCTTGAGGCTGCTCGCCGTGGCCATAAGCCTGCGTTTGAAACGCTCTTGTTCGACGGGATCCTCTGGCATGACGAATTCGTCGTCGCCGAGGCTTGCCTCGTCTTCGGAGGGAGGCATATAATTGTCATCCTCGACCTCTCTGTTTGCCGCTCTCTCATGAGGGCTGGCTCCTTCATCTTCCTGCGCTGAATCCTGCTGGAGGGGGTTGTCTTCGGCACTGTCCGGGGTATTGTTGTCTCAGGTGCCGGATTCGCCGTTCTTGCTTTGGCGGGATTTAGAGCGGCGCCGCTAACGTCGGCGCTTGGGTTGCTTCTTGGAGGGGTCGTCCTCTGCTTTTTCATCGCCATCCCCAGCTTTGGGGGTGTCCACCATGTGTATGTCGTATGACGAGGTGGCCTTCCAGATCGCTATAGGTGTTGGTTCTTGGTCGTCTCCTTCATTGGCGTCCATACCGTCGATGTCTTCAGAGTCGAAGTCGAGCATGTTGGTTAGATCGTCGACAGTGGCTACAAAGTGGGTGGTGGGTGGGTTTCGAATTTCTTCATCGTCTGCATCCCAACCCTGCTGACCATAGTTCAGCCAGGGCTCTCCTGACAAAGAGAGAGACTTTAGTGAATTCAGGATATCGCCGAAGGGCGAGTGCTGAAAGACATCCGCGGCGGTGAACTACATGATCGGAGCCCAATCGGGTTCGATCGGAAGGGGTGCGGAAGATTCGGAGTCCGGAACGGAGTCCGTCACCTTGGAGTCACGGGACTTGCAAAGGACTAGGCTGGTATTTGGCTCTATCGCCGTAGAGATTGCGGCACCTGGGGCGGCGTCCAACCGACCGTCCCCGACTGGCACAGCCGGCTCCGAGCTAATGGTCGGAGCTGACACCTGAGCGGCGCTCGGGGCACTGTCCGGCGGCAGAGCTAGATCATGCCCATCGTGACAGTGCGGCGTGCTCGGCTGTGGCTCGAATCCATCGAAGATCAAGTCCCCGCGGATATCGGCCGTGTAGTTTAGGCTTCCAAATCTGACCTGATGGCCAAGGGCGTAGCTTTCGATCTGCTCCAGATGGCCAAGCGAATTGGCCCGCAGTGTGAAGCCGCCGAATACAAAGATCTGTCCGGGGAGAAAAGTCTCACCCTGGACCGCGTCGTGGTTGATGATCGAAGAAGCCATCGGGCCTAAGGGTGACGACACAGAGGAACTCTCAATGAAAGCACCAATGTCGGTGTCAAAACCGGCGGATCTTGGGTAGGGGGTCCTGAACTGTGTGCCTAGGCGGATGGTAACAGGAGACAAGGGACACGATGTTTTTACCCAGGTTTGGTCCCTCTCGCTGGAGGTAAAACCCTACTCCTGCTGGATTAATATTGATGATATGGGTAGTACAAGAGTTGATCTACCACGAGATCAGAGAGGCTAAACCCTAGAAGCTAGCCTATGGTATGATTGTTGTTCGTCCTACGGACTAAAACTCTCTGGTTTATATAGACACCGGAGAGGGCTAGGGTTACACAGAGTCGGTTACAATGGGAGGATATCTTCATATCATATCGCCAAGCTTGCCTTCCACGCCAAGGAAAGTCCCATCCGGACGCGGGACGAAGTCTTCAATCTTGTATCTTCATAGTCCGGGAGTCCGGCCAAAGGTCATAGTTCGGCCATCCGGACACCCCCTAATCTAGGACTCCCTCACCCGCACCAACCAAATCCCCACCACCATTCACAAGCAGCTGCCAGCCCAACCAACTGGGCAGGCACCTGCATGGCGACATGCAACTTCCAGGCCAACTCAGCACACACCTGCGTGGTGGCATGTAGATCTTCATGGAGGCTCCACCACCACGCCACCTCAGCTGCTTGCCTACCTACATGCCACCGCATGCATCGCTGGCCAGAGCGCGTGTCGAAGCGAGGAGAAGCGGCGGCGGATGGGACAGGCCTCGCTCCCGTCCCCAATAAGGCGAGAGAACACCTAAGCTACGCATTAAATGCGTCTTGTCCTATAATACGGGCGATAAGCTCGTAGCACCGTGGGCCTTTCCACCTCCTATGTGCCACTGTGGCAGCCCCTTTCACCTATAAAAGGAGGCCCATGGCATACTGGAGAGGGATTCGGCTCTTTTGAACCACGCAACCACCGTAGCTAGTCCAAGAGTTCAAGAACACTTAATACATCCACCAAGCAGGACTAGGGTTTTACGCATCCTTGCAGCCCAAACCTGGGTAAAAGATCCTTGTGTTGGCTACTGATCCCGCTCTTCTCACAACCCCACGCCCCGCAACTATAGTAGGGATTCTTGTGATCCCATAGGTGTCGTTTCCCACTGACATCTTTGGTGCGCCAGGTAGGGGAGCGCAATTGTGAGAATCTGGTCTAGTAGTTGGCCTAGCAGTTCTTCATCATCATGGCTCCTAAGAAGAAGACGACCACGGCGATCGGTTCGTCCGGAACCGGACTGCCAGTACCGGTGCAGACCAGTAGCGGGCTAGTCGCGGAGAGAACCCGTGGCGCGGCCCATGAACATCCACATCACCATGGCAGTCCAGGCCTGGTGAGCAGCATCGTTCGTACGCCAGGCGACGAGCCACGCGTCGCAGGCTCCAAAGACGGAGTCAGGCCCCCCTCAGGCGGCGCGGGGCCCTCCAGGGGCGTCGTCGTGCCACCAGACAGCGGCGCGGCGGCCTCCAGGACGCTAACACCGGCACTCACGGTGCGCTCTTCTCAGGTCATGCGCGATGAGCAGCGCCGCCCTGCTGGTGACCCAGGGCGCCGCCCTGGGAAGGGTCCCATGCACCCTTCACAGGATGAGGAGGGCCAGCATGCGCGCCGAGGTGCTGGCGGAGATGGCGAACGGCTGCGGGGCCGTGATGGAGCTCCTTCTAACGCGGTTAGAAGTCGAGGTGCATCGCGGTCCACACAGCTTTCACCGCCGCCCACGCCAGCAGAAGCCCTAGCACGCGCGCAACTGCTCCTTGATTTTCCTCCCGCTGCAGAGAAGCTTGACGAATGGAGGGCTACCGTCTGGAGTCTCGTCAGCATCACTAACAATGATGAGTTGCGGCCGGCAGGACCCATAGGCCGTCGCTCTATCGAGCCACCGCATGCTAGCGGAGGTCGGGCCGGAGGCGATGCGGCCACGATGCACTCCCCTCCTCCATTCCAGCCACCGCGGGTGTCAGTCCGTCACAACGACGCTCGTGATGATATCTCCATAGCGTCGTCCGACCCGCGAACCCACCACGACCAACGCCAAGTTCTTCGGGAGAGAGCTCATGAAGACACTCGAACCACCATCGAGCGCCGGCGCGATGCGCACCACTAGTCGGACAGGCGGGCAGGGCCCACTGCGGACCACCCAGCACCGCGAGGCTACGGTGGCCTACCTTACGAGGTGGGTTGTCCGGCCTTCACCCGTGAGCTACGGCAGTTCCAGTGGCCCTCCCACCGCATGTTCAAGCCTGATGTTGGCGAGAAGTACAACAGCAAGACTCACCCGTCGGAGTTCCTCAGCATCTACACCATCACGATGCAAGTTGCTCGGGGCCGCGACGACAAGGTGCTTGCCAATTACTTCCCGTTGGCACTCAAGCCCAATGTTATGTCATGGTTGATGCACTTGCCGGTGGACTCCATTTCTTCTTGGGCGGATCTGTGCCATGAGTTTGTTGGCGCCTTTACCGGAGGCCAACAAGCTCATGGCCAGGCGAGGGATTTGCACATTATCCCCCAAAAGGAAGGATAAAACTTGCACAAGTACATCCAAAGGTTTAGCCAAGTGTGGTACAACATCCCCGACGTTCATCCTGCTACTGTGATCAGTGCATTCCATCAGAATGTGCACAATCGTAAGATGTGTGAAGTGCTGGCGATGAACAAGGTCAGGGATGTGTCCAAACTTTATGTTCTGGCCGATCGGTGCACTCGCGCTAAAGAGGGAAGGAAGTACCCCGACGAAGATGCCTGCGCGGAAACCAACTCCACGAATGAAACCGCCATCCCGGTGAAGAAGGGTCGGTGTCGTAACAAGAAGCGCAAGGGCAAGACCGTGCTTGCCGTCGAGGGGTTGAAAGTACAACTAACCCTAGGTGGTTTTGGTAATTCCTAACAACATATAGCTCATTGAGCTAATGCTATTTCAAGATAAATATTTTAGGAAAGCTCAATGATTGGCATGGCATGGATGAGAAAAGTGGACCCCTCAAAATGCTAAGGACAAAAGGATTGGCCCAAGCTCAAAGCTCAAGACTCTACATTTTATATTTTAGTGATCCAAGATCACATTGAGTCTATAGGAAAAGCCAAAACTATCAAGGAGGGATGAGGTGTTGCTCAATGAGGTTCTTGCTCAAAATGCTTAGTGATATGCTCCAAAGCCCTCAACTACTTTCTCACATCCACATATGACCTAAACCAAAAGTCAAACTCGGCCCCACTGATTCTTTCTGTCCGGCGCCGCCAAGTTCAGATGTCATAGCCATTACCACAAACCCTAGGCAAATCGTTCTCACCGATAGGGATCTCGGTCTCACCAAGATGGGATTGTAATCTCTCTGTTTCCCTTCATAACGTTTCGGTCAAACCGAGATGAGCGATCAGTCCCACCGAGATTGCAATGTAAACTCTCTGTTTCCCTTTCGTAACATTTCGGTCTCACCGAGATGAGCGAATCGGTCCCACCGAGTTTACCTGACCAACTCTCTGGTTAGCTTATTACCAAAATTGGTCTCACCGAGTTTGTGTAATCAGTCTCACCGAGATTACGTTATGCCCTAACCCTAACCATATCGGTCCTACCTAGTTGCATGTCGGTCCCACCGAAAATCCTAACAGTCACTAGATTTGCTGAATCAGTCCGACCGAGTTTCTCAATTTGGTCCCACCGAGATTGGCAAGTTGTGTGTAACGGTTAGATTTTGTGTGGAGGCTATATATACCCCTCCACCTCCCCTTCATTCGTGGAGAGAGCCATCAGAATGAACCTACACTTCCAACTTACATTTTCTGAGAGAGAACCACCTACACTTGTGTTGAGGCCAAGATATTCCATTCCTACCATATGAATCTTGATCTCTAGCCTTCCCCAAGTTGCTTTCCACTTAAATATTCTTTCCACCAAATCCATATCCTGTGAGAGAGAGTTGAGTGTTGGGGGACTATCATCTGAAGCACAAGAGCAAGGAGTTCATCATCAACACACCATTTGTTACTTCTTGGAGAGTGGTGTCTCCTAGATTGGCTAGGTGTCACTTGGGAGCCTCCGACAAGATTGTCGAGTTGAACCAAGGAGTATGTAAGGGCAAGGAAATCGCCTACTTCGTGAAGATCTACCACTAGTGAGGCAAGTCCTTCGTGGGCGACGGCCATGGTGGGATAGACAAGGTTGCTTCTTCGTGGACCCTTCGTGGGTGGAGCCCTCCGTGGACTCGCGCAGCCGTTACCCTTCGTGGGTTGAAGTCTCCATCAACGTGGATGTACGATAGCACCACCTATCGGAACCACGACAAAACATCTGTGTCTCCAATTGTGTTTGCACACTCCAAACCCTTCCATTTACATTCTTGCAAGTTGCATGCTTTACTTTCCGCTGCTCATATACTCTTTGCATGCTTGCTTGAATTGTGTTAAGATTGCTTGACTTGTGCTAAGTTTGCTAAAATCTGCCAAGAACTAAAATTGGGAAAATGATAAGTTTTTATTTGGTCAAGTAGTCTAATAACCCCCCCTCTAGACATACCTTCGGTCCTAGAAATCGTATCAGAGCTTTGGTCTCCATTTTCTTTGATTTCCATAGCTTTTGGCAATCATAGCCTTGGCTTCACAACCTAGGATAGTATGGCGTCTAGCGAGGGAAACTATCACTGTAGAGGTCCTTACTTTGATGGTACTAATTTTTCTAGTTGGAAGCATAAGATGAAAATGCATATTCTTGGACATAACCCCGCCGTTTGGGCTATTGTGTGTATTGGCTTGCAAGGTGAATTCTTTGATGGGAGAGAACCAAACCTAAAGCTAGCGTGGAAGAGTTGAAGATGCTGCAATACAACGCTCAAGCTTGTGATATCCTCTTCAACGGATTGTGCCCCGAAGAATTCAACAAAATCAGCCGCCTTGAGAATGCAAAGGAAATTTGGGACACCTTGATTGATATGCACGAAGGTACCGACTCCGTCAAGGAATCCAAGTTGGATGTGCTTCAAATTCAACTTGACAAGTTCAAGATGAAGGATGGTGAAGGCGTCGCTGAAATGTACTCTAGGCTTGCTCTCATTACAAATGAGATCACCGGCTTAGGAAGTGAAGAGATGACCGACAAATTCATCATCAAAAAGATCTTAAGATCCTTGGATGGAAAATATGATACCGCGTGCACATTGATCCAAATGATGCCCAATTCCAAGAATCTCAAGCCAACGGAGGTCATTGGAAGAATTGTTGCTCATGAGATGTCACTCAAGGATAAGGAGGAGCTCCACAACAAGTCAAGTGGTGCTTACAAAGCCTCATGTGAAGCTCCCACATCATCAAGTGAGAAACAAACCTTCAATGAAGAATTGAGCCTAATGGTGAAGAACTTCAGCAAGTTCTACAAGAGTAGAAGCAAGCAAAGAAGCTCCAAGTCAAGGTCCTACAATGACAAAAGATCTTCTAGTCGAGAGCGTAATTGCTACAATTGTGGAAGACCTGGGCACTATTCCAGTGAGTGTACGACTCCCTACAAGAGAAGAGAAGAATCACCTAAGAGAGGAAGTAGAAGAGAAGAATCACCACCAAGAGAGAGGAGGAGTAGAGATGATCATTATGAATGAAGAACATCCCCGAGAAGCAAGGATTCAGAAAGGAAGGACAAGTCATCAAGGAGCTACACAAAACGAAAACATCAAGCTCATGTTGGTGAATGGGCATCTGGCTCCGACTCCGACAATCACTCCGACTCCGAACATACTCAAGATGAAGGTGTTGCCGGTCTAGCACTTGTGTCAACCAACTCCTACGACATATTTGATTCACCAAATGAAGGACTTGGAAGATGCTTCATGGCAAAAGGCCCAAAGGTATCACACCCCGAGTATGTTGATTTCAATAGCGATGAAGATGACTTGTTAGGTGATGATGATTTACTTGTTGACAACTCTAGTGATGAATACTATGATGAAATGTCAATTAATCATGTTAATCAAGATAAAAATGAATGACAATGATAAGGAGAAGATTGAGCTTCTAACTAAAGAACTAAACACTCTTAAGTTAGATCATTAAACTATCTTAGGAGATCATCGAGAACTTTTAAGGACTCATGAGAAGTTACGCTTTGAAAAGCTCAACCTTGAGCAAGAGCATGGGTTCTTAAAGGCAATAAATGATGATCTTCGCAAGAAAAGTTCTTCTTACATTGCCAAGCGTTTACTCTTATCTAATTACATGCCTCAAGTCAAGTCTAGTAACAAGAACAAGAAGGTTTCTTCCTCTAGTAGTAACAATAATCATGCTAAATCCAATGTTGTTGCTTATAGTAGTTCTCTTGATTCCACTAATGATTCTCTTAGCCAAGTTACACTTGAGCAAGAAAATAGCTTATTGAAGGGAATTATAGAGAAAGGTGTTTACAAGAGCCTTGCTGGGAGTAAGCAATTCGAGGAAATTGTATGCAAGCAAGGAAGGCACCGGAAGAACCAAGGTGTTGGTTTTGAACGAAAGTTTAATGCCAATGGAGTTGAGTGGAAGAAGATCAATACCCCAAGACGAAGTTTGTTCCTCAACAAGAGAAGTATGATCCTACTTCTTTCAAAGGGACACAAGCTCAAGATGATCTTCCACCACAAGACCACAAGCAAAAAGGCAAGGATAAGCTTCAAGAGGAGATTGATGCATTTGAAGAAGCTCCCAAGGCCTTGGTCCAGTGGGTTCCCAAGACTACATCAAGTTCTACTTCATCAAGTACGACTACAACTCCAAGGATTCCCATCAATATGGTGTGGATCCCAAAGAAGAAGAACTAGAGAGTTCTTGAGGGTGACTCCGCCAACATACTTCAGTCTTATCGTTTTGGCAAGGATAGGTGCAATCAACTTCCACATCTTGCACTAGTTCAAGGAGTCACAAACCCTCTTGTTGGTAAGACAAGGGACAAGGTAACCTAATTCTTTCATAGACATCATTTTGTGTGTGCATCACTCTATGTCTATGGATATCCTTGTTTGTTCCTTGTGGAACTAACCCGTGTAGGTATTGAAAGTGCAACTCACTCTAATGGATTTCTCCAAATGATCTACATCAACATTGAGCATCCACATCTTTAACACCTACATGAAGTCATCATCGACAAAACCCAAGGTTAGTTCATCCCTCTTAGGGGGGATCTCACATCTAGGGGGAGCTTTACTCTAAGAATTGAGCTAAAGAAACTCTAATGGTGTGAACACAACAATGCATTATGTAAAAGTGGCAACCACACTTGAGCTTAAACGATGAGTATGACCTATGATCAAATGTTCTCATTTGACTCCTAACTCAATATACTCATGTATAGATGACCTAGTCATCGCCAATTGCTTGATAGATGCTAAAATGGTTGTGCATGCTTTGCCACATATTTCATTTGTCATTTTATTGTGTGAGCATGTTGGTTGCATATTTTACTCATTCGAGGACATCCACTTGTTGTTTTGATTGTTTGGTTTCTTTTCTTTTGCCAAGTGGATGGACTAGAATGCCTAAGAACCTTCTCTAGCTATATATGTTTTTCTTGTCTCAAACTCTATTCATGCTACATCACAAAGTTTGATCAAGTCAGATTCGAACCACTCTATGTGAGGAGCACTCGGAGTCCCCGATTTGTCATAGACTGAAACCTTCCAAAACCTCTTTGTGTGTTTCGGTCTGACCGAGAAATCCATTTCGGTCACACCAAGTTCACTAAGTTGATCTAGGTTTTCAATCTCGGTGCAACCGATTTGAACTTGTCGGTCACACCGAGTTGCAGTAACTGCTTGTAGTTATGCATCTCGGTGCCACCGAGTTGTTCCACTTGGTCACACCGATAGGGTCTGGCTATATATATCCCCGGGCCAAAATTTGGAAATTTCTCCGAACCCCTTCGCCCGCGCTCAGCCTGCTCTGCCTTCCTGGGTCTCCGGATCGTCCTCCTCGTCGCCAGCTGCCTCCCGCTGCTGGTCTCCGCCGCCGTCAACAGAAATTGACTCTCTCATTGCCGCCGTAGCAGGTCCATAGCTGCACTTAGGGTATGGACTTGATCCTTGTGCTAATCTCACTCTGATTCCTAGCACATTGTTTTGCCATGTATCTTGCCACGATTCAGATCATCCTATCCAGCGAAATCACTCCGTAGTTTAGTTGTGGATTGAAAATTTAGGGTTAGGTTTCCGCTGAAATCATCTTGGATCAACCGAGTTGTAGAAATTGGTTCCATCGATTTAGCTAAGGCGATTGCACATGTGATTCTCGGTGTGACCGAGAATTGCAAATCGGTGTGACCGAGATCAGGACTTTGTGAAACCCTAGCAGTCTCGGTGCCACCTAACTGTGACTCGGTCTGACCGAGTTCACTAGTTTAGGTTCCAAAAGCTGCTTCGGTATCACCGAGTTTTCAAATCGGTAGATCCGAAATGCTTTCTGTGGAAAACTAAAACGAAGTTTTTGACTCATTCTTTTGCAAAAACCTCTATACTTTGTGATGCTCATCTACTCTACCTCATCTATATCTATTCATAGGGTATGTTGTCAGTGTTTGCATCATGTCATATCAGAGTGACAGTCAGAACAAGTCTGAGGAGCAAGTTCACATGAGTGAGGTCACTAGTCCCTCTAACAACTATGATGGTAGCAGGAGCACAGCCAGCAACTTACCTAAGGCAGCCACCAGGGCCAGAAAGAAGAGAACCTCAGATTCTAAGGATGAAGACTATGTGGCTGTTGAGGATGAGGCCACTTCCAAGAAGAAGGTGCTGAAGAAGGAATATGGCACAGCTGCTGCCACTAAGCCTGGTATGAGGACCAAAGCACCTGCAAGAAGAATTCCCATGTCTAAAGCCAGAGCCTCTACTCAAGTACCTTTGGAATCTGAACTCAAAGAGGCTGCTGCAGAAGGGAAGAAAAGGAAGGAAAGGGTCAAGAAGACCATGGCCAGGGTTGTTGGAAAGCCTTCCATGATGGAAGAAGAAGAGGAAGAGGTTGCTGCACCAACACCTAAAGCTCAAAAGCTTATGGGAGATGCTATCAGATCAGGGGCTGCTTCATCAAAGCCCAAAGAAGCTCCCAAGGCAGCTGCTCCAAAGCCCAAAGCTACACCCAAGAGGAATACAAGGAATATTCCTGCTGGAGAGAAGAACAAGGCCCCAGTGCCTGAAGCTGCTATAGTAGAAGAAGAAGATGATGCGACACATGTCTTGAGGAAGTTGAAGCCCAAAATTCCAGATCACAATGATGTTCATCCAGTAGCTGAGGACATGAAGCTCAGGAAGGATGCAGGACTCAGACAGTGGAGATTGACTGATCCCTATGCAGTCAGGAGAAGAACTGTTGTGGACTACAGGTTCCATACAAAGGAACAACATGACTTCTATGAGACAGTGTTGCTTGACAAGAAGCCAATAGTCTGTGATATGAGATGGGTGGACTGGAAGTACATCAGGGAAAATGAAGAATACTATCCTGGAGTCTATGATAGTTCAAGTCTTGTGGAGTAGAGGACTTTGTTGGGCAGAAGCTCACAAAGTGGAATGATGAGCTTATTATGTAGTTCTACTCCACAGCTCATTTCTACCCAGATGGAAGGATTGTCTGGATGTCTGAAGGTACTAGGTACCAATCAACAGTTGAAGAATGGGCAAAATTGATTAATGCTCCTAAGGAGAATGAGGATGACTTGGATGTCTATGCCAAGAAGAAGAAGGATCACAACTCCATGGCACATATGTATAGAGAGATCCCAGATGCTGCTCTTGAGACACACAAATTTGGACCAGTACATTACCTTCTGTCAGGTTTGCCAAAAATCCACTGGATCCTCAGGCACACTCTATTGCCAAAGTCAGGTGATCACAAGATGATCAGAGGCCATGCAATTAACCTGCTTCACATATTTGATGTGCCTCAAAAGTTCAAGGTCATGAGCCTAATTGTGGAAACTATCAAGAGGACAACTGCTGATCAAAAGAGAAGTTGTGGGTATGCCCCACAGATCCAGGAGCTAATCAACTCCAAGATGGGCACTGGCACATATCTCTTGGACAAGGATCACATGCCCATCTACCCAGACTTTGAGGACAACACAGTGGTAATGGATGAAAATGAGCCATCTTCTGTGCAAGCACAAGAGAAGAAGGAGAAGGCAAGGGCTGAGAAGGCTGCTAATATGCCAACTGCTGAAGAGGCATCTCAGATCTTCCTGAAGAGCAAGCAAGATCAGCTCGGCTACTTGATTGCCTCCACTCTAAGGATTGAGAAGGGCTTGGCCACCCTGACTCAAAACCAGGAGAGCGTGGAGAGGATCATGGAGCAGAAGTTCTATGATTTAGATGTGAAGGTCACTGAGATACAGTCAGTTGTTGAGAAACTTCAGGATGAAGTGCAGGAGAAGAAGGGCAAGACTACCACTGATGCATTTGCTAGAGTGCCCTAAAGTCAGAGATCTGCTGCAGTTCCAGTTACAGACACAAGAGCAACTTCATTTGCACCAGCAACAGCTTCAGTACCACCAACTCCAGTAGCCACTCCATCAGCTCCATCAACCTCAACTGATGCCTTCGTCCTTGGAGTTATATCTACACCACCACCTGAAGACAAGCCTGAGAGTCGTTTAGAACTATGCATTTTCTATGAACTTTTTGGTAACTTGTTACCAAAGGGGGAGAAAAATGTATAGATCATAGGCTTTGAGAGAGGGTGTTGCTTTTTGTTCTCTCTTGTTTTGGTGGTTTAACTTTGTTATTTGCTTGTTTGAGATACTCTATGCTTTTGTGTGATACTTGGTTGATCATATACGATGCTACCTTAATGCTTATTGGATGACATTATCCTTTTATCTCTATATGATCATTCACTTTGCTTGGTGATGAGTGCATGTATTTATTTATTAACATTTTGAGCGCTCCACCAAGATGTATGTGACATGGAAGAGTAACCCATGATCCTAACTCATTGTGCATTTGCAGTCCAAAGCAAATCTTAAGCTATGCACAAATTTAGGGGGAGCTCTTACTTTTCACATACTTCTCAAAACGACAATGTTTTTTCAATCTTATTATCATTTGTCGAAATTTTGATCTATATGTTGTCATCAATTACCAAAAAGGGGGAGATTGAAAGTGCAACTATCCCTAGGTGGTTTTGGTAATTCCTAACAACATATAGCTCATTGAGCTAATGCTATTTCAAGATAAATATTTCAGGAAAGCTCAATGATTGGCATGTCATGGATGAGAAAAGTGGACCCCTCAAAATGCAAAGGACAAAAGATTGGCTCAAGCTCAGAGCTCAAGACTCTACATTTTATATTTTAGTGATCCAAGATCACATTGAGTCTATAGGAAAAGCCAATACTATCAAGGAGGGGTGAGGTGTTGCTTAATGAGGTTCTTGCTCAAAATGCTTAGTGATATGCTCCAAAGCCCTCAACTACTTTCTCACATCCACATATGACCTAAACCAAAAGTCAAACTCGGTCCCACCGATTCTTTCTATCCGGCGTCACCGAGTTCAAATGTCATAGCCACTGCCACAAACCCTAGACAAATCGGTCTCACCAAGATGGGATTGTAATCTCTCTGTTTCCCTTCGTAATGTTTCGGTCAAACCAAGATGAGCGATCGGTCCCACCGAGATTGCAATGTAAACTCTTTGTTTCCCTTTTGTAACATTTCGGTATCACCGAGATGAGCGAATCGGTCCCATCGAGTTTACCTGACCAACTCTCTGGTTAGCTTATTACCAAAATCGGTCTCACCGAGTTTGTGTAATCGGTCTCATCGAGATTATGTTATGCCCTAACCCTAACCATATGGGTCCTACCGATTTGCATGCCGTTCCCACCGAAAATCCTAACGGTCACTAGATTTGTTGAATCGGTCCGACCGAGTTTCTCAATTCGGTCCCACCGAGATTGGCAAGTTGTGTGTAACGGTTAGATTTTGTGTGGAGGCTATATATACCCCTCCACCTCCTCTTCATTCATGGAGAGAGACATCAGAACAAACCTACACTTCCAACTTACATTTTCTGAGAGAGAACCACCTACACTTGTGTTGAGGCCAAGATATTCCATTCCTACCATATGAATCTTGATCTCTAGCCTTCCCCAAGTTGCTTTCCACTCAAATCTTCTTTCCACCAAATCCAAATCCTGTGAGAGAGAGTTGAGTGTTGGGGATACTATCATTTGAAGCACAAGAGCAAGGAGTTCATCATCAACACACCATTTGTTACTTCTTGGAGAGTGGTGTCTCCTAGATTGGCTAGGTGTCACTTGGGTGCCTCCGACAAGATTGTGGAGTTGAACCAAGGAGTTTGTAAGGGCAAGGAAATCACCTACTTCGTGAAGATCTACCACTAGTGAGGCAAGTCCTTCGTGGGCGACGGCCATGGTGGGATAGACAAGGTTGCTTCTTCGTGGACCCTTTGTGGGTGGAGCCCTCTGTGGACTCGTGCAGTCGTTACCCTTCATGGGTTGAAGTCTCCAACAATGTGGATGTACGAGAGCACCACCTATCGGAACCACGACAAAAACATCCGTGTCTCCAATTGCGTTTGCACACTCCAAACCCTTCCATTTACATTCTTGCAAGTTGCATGCTTTACTTTCCACTGCTCATATACTCTTTGCATGCTTGCTTGAATTGTGTTAAGATTGCTTGACTTGTGCTAAGTTTGCTAAAATCTGCCAAGAACTAAAATTGGGAAAAGGGTAAGTTTTCATTTGGTCAAGTAGTCTAATCACCCCCCCCCTCTAGACATACTTTCGATCCTACAGGGGTCCGACGATACCGGCGCCACCAAGAAACCCAAGCCAAGTGACCCCGGCAAGGAGGTTGCCGGTGTGACGCTTGCCGGGCCTTGGCGACTGCCGATAAGCCAGGGGGCTCCGAAAAGCAGTATTGCAAGATCCACCGCACCAAGGGCCATGACCTCCAAAACTGCCGGCAAGTGGAGCTGCTCGCTGAGAAGCAGAAAGCCGAGTATGAGAGGCAGGACAAGGAAAAGGGCCAAGAGGGTGCTGAGGGATCCGGCAAGAAGCGTAGTGGCCAAGGAGGTCGCCGCGGCAAAGATAATTAGTAGGAGAGGCCCGCCCGGGGCCGCAACAAGAAGCAGGAAGACGATGATCATGACGAGGACAATGAGTCCGGCGACCACAAGTTCCAGAAAGCCACAGAAGCCATGTGCGTCGATGGTGGCACCTCGCTCCATACATCCAACGCCAGCTCAAGCAGTGGGCACGTGAGATCACAGCGGTGGAGCCGTTGCTCTACGCATGGAAGCCGCTGAGGTGGTCCAGCATGCCTATCATCTTCGACACCAAGGACCATCCTGACCGCACTACTGCGATGCTTGACGTTGTTGGTCTCACCAACGATCCACAACCTCAAGGTGACAAAGATACTGGTTGATGGCGGGGCCAGTCTGAACTTGATCTCGCCTGTTGTGATCAAGAGGCTGCAGATCCCTGATGGGGACCTCGAGGAGACAGGCACGTTCCAAGAGCTTTTACCATAGGCACCACCCTCGACAGCAAATAGGAAAGCGAGCTCGTCACTTTCCTGCCGGCAAATGTCGATTTGTTTGCATGGCAAGCCTCCGACATCCCCGGCGTTCCCAGGGAAGTGATTGAGCACCATCTTGCTGTCTGTCCTCATGCACGACCCGTCAAGCAGAAGGTCAGGAAGCAAGCTCTGGAGAGGCAGGAGTTCATCACGGAGGAGATCAGAAAACTAGAGGCGGCAGGTTTGGTAAGGGGAGTGCTCCATCCGATGTGGTTGGCCAACCCGGTAGTGGTGCGCAAGGCAAATGGGAAGTGGAGACTATGTATTGATTACATAGACATCAATAAAGCTTGTCCAAAGGATCCCTTCCCATTACCGTGCATCGACCAAATTGTTGACTCAACGGCTGGGAGTGACCTGTTATCATTCCTCGACGCCTACTCAGGATACCACCAGATCTTCATGACAAAAGAGGACGAGGAGAAGACAACATTCATCACCCCATGTGGTACGTATTGCTTTTTATGGATGCCTTTCGGGTTGAAGAGTGCTAGCTCAACCTTTGCAAGAGCAGTCCAAATTGGGTTTGAGCCCCAGCTACATAGAAACATGGAAGCTTATATGGATGACATAGTGGTCAAAACCAAGGACAGAGCAACACTTGTGCAAGATCTGGAGGAAACATTTGCAAACCTGCGCAAGATCAACCTCAAGTTGAACCCCGAGAAGTGTGTCTTCGGTGTCCCGTCCGGCAAGCTTCTCAGGTTCTTTGTGTCGCAGCGTGGGATTGAGGCAAACCCAGATAAGATCAAGGCCATTGAGCAGATTGAGGCACCTAAGTGGATCAAGGACGTGTGTCGGCTCACTGGCTGTGTCGCCGCCATGAGCAGATTTATCTCCAAGTCCGCGGAGCGTGCCCTTCCTTTCTTCAAGATCTTGAAGAAGACGGCCCGATGGAGTGGACCCCAAAGGCCGAGGCAGCGCTGCAAGATTTGAAGAAGTAACTCTCCTCTACCCCAGTGCTGGTTGCGCCCAAACCACAAGAACCGTTGCTGTGTATCTAGCGGCAACGAATCAGGTGGTTAGCGCCGCACTAGTGGCGCAGAGAGAGGTCGACAAAGAGCCATCAGCAATGGCAGAGTCAAGGGATGGCGAGTCAGAACCCTCCCCGGCAGGGCTCGGTCCCGGCAAGATTGAGTCCCCGGCAGAGGCTAACACCAGTGCGACAGGGCCCGCGTGACCGGGTGAAGTGGTGCAGAAGAAGAAAATGGTGCAGCACCCAGTTTACTTCGTCAGCTCCCTCTTGCAGGGGGGCTAGGTCGAGGTACTCAGGTGTGCAAAAGCTGCTCTTCGGCCTCCTTATGGCCTCGAGGAAGTTGCATCATTACTTCCAAGCGCACGAGATCACTGTGGTCACCCGCCTCCCGTTGCAACAGATACTGCATAACCCAGATGCAACAGGGAGGATCGTGGAATGGGCCCTGGAGCTGTCAAGTTTCGGTTTAAAGTTCGAAAGCACCTCGATGATTCAGAGCAGAGTCTTGGCGGAGTTCGCTGCAGAATGGACCTCAACGCCTGATGAAGAGGTATAGGAGACCACTCTCCCGGCAAGGAAACAAGGCGCAACTGGATCATGTACTTTGATGGGGCTTTTTCGCTACAAGGCGCCGGTGCAGGTGTGCTGCTTGTCGCACCCACCGGAGAGCACCTCAAGTATGTCATCCAAATGCACTTTCCCTGGGAGATGTCAACTAACAACACCATCGAGTATGAGGGCTTGCTTGTCGGTCTCAGGATCGCGGCGGACCTCGGAGTCAAAAAGCTCATCGTCAGGGGTGATTCACAGCTCGTCGTCAGGCAGATCAACAAAGATTATGAAAGTTGGAGGAGCGCTTTGATGGTATACAAGTAGAGCATGTCCCTCGGACGGAAAACGACATCGCTGACTACCTGTCAAAGTGCGCTGCCCTCAAGCTACCATGGAACCAGGTACTTTTGTGCTTCAGTTAACTCAACCATACGTCGAACCATCAGCCGGGCAGAACAAGCGGAGGAAGATAGGCCCCGGCAAGTACTTCCCCACTGAGCTCCCCGGAGCTGCTGGCAAAGGTGTTGCCGTGGATGCCGATCCTACCGCGGGGCAACCAACTCCGGCAGGGCCTCAAGCCATAGCCGTAGAGACGGTCGCTCCCGTGGCAGAAGAGATGCCTTTGGTCCTTGTCATCGAGCCACAAGCTCCGGCATGGGCGCAGCACACCATCCTATTCCTCCAAAAAGGAGAGCTTCCTGAGGAGCAGGAAGAGGCGAAAGAGTAGCCCGCCGGTCTGCTCTGTACCAATTCATTGACAACGTATTATACAAAAAAAGACCGAATGGGGTGAAATTGAAGTGCATCTCCCGGGAGGAAGGACTAGAGCTGTTGGAAGAGATACATGGAGGCATATGTGGCTCCCACATAGGGTCGAAGGCCCTTGCCGGCAAGGCTTTCCGGCAAGGTTTCTTCTGGCCCACTATGTCACATCCCCAATTCAGGCCTTGCTTGTTTTTGCTTTAGCATCCAGGCATCATGTTTAAATTTCTTATGAAACTTGAAATGGGGGCTGATAAACCCTAGCAGCTAATGAATTCAACTAGGGTCAAAATAAAATCTTTTTCAATAAACCCAAAATGCCCTCTGGAAATGTTCATGATTTCTGGTAAAGGTGAAAACCTCTGCCAAAAATGATGCACATATTTTTAGGCCATTCTGGATTTTTGAATTAAATCATTACTTATTTGCATTTGGGCATTTAAATACTATAAAATATTTTAAATGCTCAAATAATCCCAAACTGAAATGTTTACTGTAGGATATATTTCTAACAGTGGTCATGAGCAGTTGCATGATTTTTGGGATTGATTTAGTATTTTTAATAAAGCCAAAACAATTGCAGAAAATAGAAAATGGAATTAAGAGAGAGTGAGAAAAACTAACTGGCGCTTACCTACAGCCCATCCGGTGCCTCAGCCGGCCCAACACTGTGCAGCCCAGCCAGCGCAGCGCCTTTCTTCAACCTTCTGCCAGAAGGCGAGGCAGCTGCGTGGAGAGCGCACAGCCGAGCTGCGCCAGCTCCTGCTTGCCGCCTTCTGCTTCCCCCTCGCGTCTGGCGACGCCGGGCACCTCCCTGCCTCTCTCTCTCACTCTCCCGCGCTCTCACCCCCTTCCTGGATCTCTCTCTACAGCGCGCCCGAGTACCCTGCCGCACGCCGGAAAGCACCGCCGCAGCCACGGCCATCCCCTAGCCCAATCACCATGACCAATAGCTCCGCAAGGACCTGAAGCATCTCCTCGACGAGCCACGCAAGCCGGGTTTCACCGCAACACCGCCATCGATGCCTTCTTCAACCTCGGGACCGCCGGCCATCACCGTCAAATTCGTCGGCTCCGGACCGTCCCCGACCTCGCCGAGCGTCCCGTCGTCATCGCTGTGAGCCCCTAACCACTTACCCCCTGCTCCCCTCGTCTAATTAATGTCGCAACCATCGATCCCCACCGTGCCAGAAGCTCACCGCGGCCGGCCTTGTCGCCGCCGTGGCCTGAGCTCGAACGGGTCGCGCCCGTGCATCTCATCGAGCTCATGGTGACTCCAGGAGGCTGCGCAGCGCTTTACTTCGCTCGCCCATGCTCCACAACGCCGTTTTCGCCGAGGTCCGAACTCCGGCGCCGCTGCGAGCTCCATTCCGGTGAGCTCCGGCCACCCCAGCTCGAGCTGTTGCCACCCCTGGATGCGCGCGAAGCCCAGCAACCCATAGCCGCAAACCGCGCCCGAAACCATCCCCTGTAACGCTTTCCCGTGGCGTTCCATCGTTGGATTCGGTCGCCGCCGGCCGAACTCCGGTGGCCGGTGATGTGGCACGTCATTAGCCACTGATGACCCCACTAATTAACCTCCAGTGAAACTGACAGCCGGGCCCCACATCCTAACTAACTGGCTAACTAAACTAGATTAAGTTTAATCTAATTACCCTGGACCCACACGTCAACATTGACTGTGCTGACGTGTCCGTTGACTGGGCCCACCTGCCAGCGACCTAAGCGAGCCCTAAGTCACTGACTAATGGGACCCCCTGGTCAGGTTTGACCCGGGGCAGCCTTGTTGACTTGCTGATGCAAGCATGACGCAGTGCTGACGCAATAACTCATTTTTTGGATTAATTTTAATTTAGGAAATTCCAGAAAATAGTAAAAACTTCTAAAATTCATAGAAATTCAACCGTAACTCCAAATGAAATAATTTATATATGAAAAATGATCAGAAAAATCCAATCTATCCATCTGTGCCATTTTCATGCATGTTAGAACAACTTATGACTACTGTTTAGGACAATTCAATTAAATGGCATTTAAGAAATCACATATGGAGTTTGAATTTGAACCTAGTGTTCGAACCAACTCCATTTAACTTGTTGTTAGTTGCATTAGCTCAATCAACAGCATGTTGCCATGTCATGATCATGCATCATATTGTGCATTGCATTGATTGTGTTTTTCCTTGTTTGTCGGTGTTTGTCCCCTCTTAGTAGACGACGTACCGATGATGAGTTCGATGACACCGATGAAGAACTATATTATCTTCAGAAGTGCCAGGCAAGCAAAACCCCCTTGTTCATTCTGATACAATCCCACTTTCTCGCTCCTGCTCTCTTTTACTGCATTAGGACAACAATGATTCATCTGTTATTTGCTGCGGTAGCTGAACCCCTTATCCTCTGCATGACCTGTCATTACCACAGTAAATAGATGAAACCCACTAGCATGAGTAGGAGTTGTTTGAGCCCTGATGTGCCTACTCATTCATGTTTGTTTGTCATGCCTGCTACTGCTTAGAGTTGAGTCAGGTCTGATTCGTTGGGGATGAATGGGAGGTGTGTAAACATGTCCTACCGTGTGTGAACTAAGTGTGTGAACACGATTTGGTAAAGGTAGCGGTGAGAGGCCATGTAGGAGTACATGGTGGGTTGTCTCATTGCAGCCGTCCTCAGGAACTGAGTTCTGTATTTGTGATCCATGACCAGTTACTACCACACATTGGGTTCCGGTAACTCGACCCCTCTCGACTTATTAATCAACATGATCTCTGTCCAGGAGTTGCAACTAGTTTCTGGTGTTTGTAGGTAGTGTTAGTAGTCTACCAAGTGGCACCCGGTACAGGTGGGCTTGGGACAGACTAGGCACAGTGGCCCGGTGTACCAAGTAGCACCCGGATGGTGGGCTTGGGAACCCTGCACACATCGTTTGGGGCCGTGAGCGACACCCCGGCCGGATCTCCTTGCGGATGGAACCTGAATAGGCGATAAACCTGGACGAGAGACTTGTGTGGTTAGTCAGGTCGTGGCCGACACCCTCGCTGGGCTTCCGCTTGAAGGTTGCCGAGTACATGTCGTGTAAACGGCGGTAAGTGGTGAGAGCGTCTGTGAAGAAGTACACCCCTGCAGGGTTAATATGATCTATTCGAATAGCCGTGTCCGCGGTAAAGGACTTCTGGGTTGCCTGTACAGTTCATAGACAAGTGAAAGTGGATACTCTAAAATACGCAAGATAAGCGTGAGTGCTATGGATGGCGTTCTCGTAGGGAGATGGGAGTGGATCCATAGTGGTGTATTGATATGGTGAATATGTGGACTCGTGTGCACCACCTCAAGAGTTACTTGCAGTCGTAGTTCAGGATAGCCACCGAGTCAAAGCTGGCTTGCTGCAGTTAAACCCCACCATCCCCTTGTTGATATTGAGGCATATGTAGTTAGATCTAATGTAAGTCTTGCTGGGTACATTTGTACTCACGTTGCTTAATTTATGTTTTTGCAGAGAGACTTCAGTCTCGCTAGTAGTACCGTGTGGACTTCGACATTTAGCTTGTTACCTCAGCTACGATCTTGTGCCCTCGGCAGGATCTGGTAGATAGTCAGGCTTCTTAGCCTTTTTCATTTGTAGATGTCTGTATTCAGACATGTTAAGTTTCCGCTTGTGCTTGACTTGTGTGCTCTGAATGCTGGGTCATGAGACCCATGTTTGTAATATCTCGCTCCTCGGAGCCTATTGAATAAATACTTGAGGTGTAGAGTCATGTTGTGATGCCATGTTGTATTTGCACATATCGAGCATATTGTGTGTATGTTATTGAAATGCTTGGTATGTGTGGGATCTGACTACCTGGTTGTTTATCCTTAGTAGCCTCTCTTACCGGGAAATGTCTCCTAGTGTTTCCACTGAGCCATGGTAGCTTGCTACTGCTCCGGAACACTTAGGCTGGCCGGCATGTGTCCTTCTTCGTTCCTGTGTCTGTCCCTTTAGGGAAATGTCACGCGATGAATACCAGAGTCCTGTTAGCCCGCTACAGCCCGGTTCACCAGAGTCCTGCTAGCCCAGTGCTACAGCCTGGATTCACTCGCTGATGACCGACACGTTCGATGTTGGGTCATGGATGCCTGTCCCTGTAAGTTTGTGCCACTTTGGGTTTACGACTAGCCATGTCAGCCCGGGCTCCTTATCATATGGATGCTAGCGACACTATCATATACGTGTGCCAAAAGACGCAAACGGTCCCGGGCAAAGGTAAGGCGACACCCGTGGGGATACCATGCGTGAGGCCGCAAAGTGATATGAGGTGTTACATGCTAGATCGATGTGGCATTGAGTCGGGGTCCTGACAGCTTTGGTATCAGAGCTTGACTGCCTGTAGGATTACCAAGCCAAACTGGTCGAAGTTGAGTCTAGAAATTCTTTAGTTATATAAGGGAATTGATTGTGGGATGGAACGTAAGGCTCTTTTTACTCCTTATACCTTATGCCCTTCTGATCTGAGTCATCTTATGTTTCCTACGGGGTTAAGGAACTAGGCTTTCTCTTCTTTCTATTAGGATCATGTGTTGCTAATCCGTAGACTTATAAGATTGTTGGATTTAAGCCTCAGTTCAGTTCCTACTACTTCTGTATGTTAACTATTGATCTCGAAACCTTGATATTATGATGTTCGAGTGGTTATGCCACCATTTTGTAGGATGTCTCCAATCTTCTTGAGCATTTACAGCCGTTATGCTGTCCGAGTCATCCCAGGTTTCTAAACAGTCCGATGCATTTGCAAATTCCTTCTTCCCGTTCCCGATGTCCTCTCTGGCCAGGTTAACCACACTAGACGGTGAGTTGAGGTACTCTATTGCCTCGACATTTATGTTGGAGTTATTATTATGACCCTAGGTGTCTCAGGGGATCATCTAGTAGTCTAGCCATGTTTTGTGTTCCCAGTGTGATCATTTTGGCCGTCATCCTTGAAAGCATCCCGTGATGCCACTTAGTTAGTAGGCATTTCACTTCTGGGTTTTGAACCCGAGATTCACCCTACTTACCTCATGTTGACAGTGTTGCTAGTTCCTTTAGAATATTAGTAACCTTTGCGATAGTCCTCGAGGTCCATGGTATATCGTTCTTCCAATACCATGAACCAATATGGCAGAAGTTCCTCGTTGAACCGAAATATCACAATAGAGTGCTCTTTGATGAGTTCTCGATTCTATGTTGTTACTCTACCAGTCCTACCTTCTCTGTATGGGTTATCCGGAAGAAGCTTGTTGAACTTGTTTCGACATACTAACCTATGCATCTACTACTTAGAAATCGTATGTTCCTTTGACTTGTCCCTCTTTAGTTGTCTTCTGACCCTCGTCTATCAATTGATAGTCAAGAGTATGTGTGCATTCGTTCATCGGTGCCTATTACCCTTGTGGTCCATCAAGCCATTCTACTCCAGAGTGACTAGGAGAAACAAACTCCAGTACCCTTTTCCATTTCCAGGATTGGGTCAAAGCAGTTGTGTTCCGCAGATCAAGTTGCAATCCAGCTTCTGGTCTGTTCTACCTTGAGGTATTACCATTTTTATATCAGGAATATCATTGGAATTGCACACCCTCTTATGAATTCTTGTTGCAGTGATACTTCTCGCCATCATTTTTCATTTCTCGGCTTCCGTGTTGTTGCAACCGGAATGCCGATGGATGAACTATGATGTGTGAAATCAATACCCCTAGCAACTAGTTGCTTGGTAGTAAATGGATAATATTCTCATTCTTAGCATGTTGGTTATTGAATCATCATTCTAAGATAGATTGTGCTACCTAGTCCTTATTTTCTGGTGCACTCTTTGATTGATGAGTTAGGATTTTGTCAAATCCTCGCTCATTTGATCATATCGTCTTGCCCTGAAAAGCAAGATTGTTCCCGAGCTTAATAATATATCGGTGGTTCGTGATTTTTCGAATGTCTTCTCGGAAGTATCACCAGGTTGTCACCTGACCGCTATGTTGAGCTCATGACCAAGTTGGTTTTCGAAAACACCCTTTCTCCAAGAATCCGTGTTGGATACCCTGAGCTAGTTGGATAAGCTAAACAACAACTTGGAGAGTTGAAAAAAAAACCTTGTCCGACTCAGTTCATTTTAAGGGATATCTTTGTGTGTGTGTTGAAGAAAGATGATATCTTCATCAGCTGGTCCTCGTGATCAGTTGTTGGATCTATTGTCTTGTCCAACCTTTGATTTGGGTGTGGGCTATCCTCAAGTCAAGTCAGAACCAACAATGCTCGTAATGTTGTCTTATTCGTGGTTGAACCCTCGGGCATACACCATTACATCTTCTGGTCTGACCAATGCTATCACCTTGTTCACCTAGTCGTGGAATTCCATCTTCATGGAAATCTCGATGATTTGTTGTTGAGCCCATCAACATCATTTTATCTTCTCCAAGATCCTGTTGGACAATAAGTTAGTGTTGGAAACTTTTGAAAGCATTTTCTTCATGCTAGCTCATGAAGTATTTGTTTGATGAAAGGAGTGACTTCCTCTTATACACGTGCATTTGGTGAAAGTTGCCGCCGTGAATTTGAGAAAGTTAGTTTTGCTTCCTCTGGAATCATCCCAAGTCAGTCATGCACACGTGCGAAGTATTCTGTGGTCTGGAGACTTGCAACCTTCATTCCATATGTGTCTCGAGCACACCAAGCCACTGATTGATTTGTTCAAGGAGAAGAAGTTCCTTCATAAGAGCTAATCATATGACCTATGCAAGGACTTCGTTATCCACAGTGATGGTTCCCAACCAGAACTCGGTAGTGTTTTATTGTGAGACTACCATGTGGTCATGCTTGTCTAGGACAGCGTGTTCACACATGTGTAGCAGAACCAGCTCAGGTTTTGGAGCTTGCTATCGTAGTTCATTTCCCGAGAATCTCGCAACGTCATCTCGTCGATTTGTGTTGCAAACTTTCATTTTTCTTCCTAGACTTGATGAGTCTGGAATATCCTGACACCAACCAGATCTGAATCTCAGGCAAATATGATGGTTGGAACATTTCCCAAGAACTATAATATTGGTCCCTCGATAACCGGTAAGGTGGATGTCGTGGCCAACACACCCAGCCGGAAGACCTACTATTGTAGTTCTTGATTGAGAAAGTTGGCCACCTCCCCATAAGGATTTCGTAGGATTTACTCCCTAGTCGTTCCTTATGGATTTTTTGTGTTCCTGAAGTCCGACCTTTACTTGATGTTCTAGATATCAAACCATCTCAATGAATGGGATACGCTAGCACATCAAGGAGAACATTAGAAGCGGAGTGCTAAATGTCTCTCGGTCGATCATCCAGATTTTGTTTCCTTGGCCTCGCTAAGGTGAAATCTGAGAAGGTGTTGTCTTCCTATGCATCTGCATCGTCCATCACTATTCATCATGGTAGTAAGTTGTGTTGCCAGGATCCTTGACACGGATATTGGTAAACCTTGATGAATATGGAAATGCCCAAGTTCTTGAGAGCACTCACAAGCGCTAGGTGTTATCATCGGCACTAACTGGGATTGCTCTCAATTTTCTCGGTTATGCTATAACTTTTCAAACAGTGGACCCACTCTCTATTGTTGAGCTTCTCCCCAGTTACTATAATCGTCCCTTGTGTTGTTTTCAACAAGGTAATCCACATCATCCATTCTAGCCCAAGTGTGTCGTTCTCTCGAACTCTGTCAAACGATCGTTTGTAAATTGCCTCAGGCTGGTGAGGAGAGTTCCAATGATCTTTGAATCAAAGGTAATTCTTTTTGCCACTTCAAAGAATATTCTACAAGTCACCTTCCCTAAGGTGCCCCGTTATGGTATCAAGGCAATTCAACTCCTTGCTACGTTGACAACCGTTCAACACCCTCTTAAAGGTGGAATTGTAGTCTACCTGGTAAACCTCCATCATCTGTTCCACTCCATCCTTATAGATGTATGCCTCGTGTCTCAGCTCGGGGGATGCTGCTATGTCTCATCCCATGAGTTGATCCTGAGTTGTTCGGTCTTCAAGGAGATAGATTCTTCCAGAGCTTTCCTTTCCTCTTCTCGTCATGTTAGTTGGAGTTCTCAGAGCAAGACATCGAGACAATGATGGTGATCGAATCAATGTTCTTATGTAGGGCAACCTGGATCGTGAAGATTGTGTTAGGTTGCGTTCCCCTTCGTCTTACCCTATGCTTTAATCTCGGGTCGAGATTCTTGTTTAGTGGGGGTGAGTTGTCACATCCCCAGTTCAGGCCTTGCTTGTTTTTGCTTTAGCATCCAGGCATCATGTTTAAATTTCTTATGAAACATGAAATGGGGGCTGATAAACCCTAGCAGCTAATGAATTCAACTAGGGTCAAAATAAAATCTTTTTCAATAAACCCAAAATGCCCTCTGGAAATGTTCATGATTTCTGGTAAAGGTGAAAACCTCTGCCAAAAATGATGCACATATTTTTAGGCCATTCTAGATTTTTGAATTAAATCATTACTTATTTGCATTTGGGCATTTAAATACTATAAAATATTTTAAATGCTCAAATAATCCCAAACTGAAATGTTTACTGTAGGATATATTTCTAACAGTGGTCATGAGCAGTTGCATGATTTTTGGGATTGATTTATTATTTTTAATAAAGCCAAAACAATTGCAGAAAATAGAAAATGGAATTAAGAGAGAGTGAGAAAAACTGACTGGTGCTTACCTACAGCCCATCCGGCACCTCAACCGGCCCAACACTGTGCAGCCCAGCCAGCGCAACGCCTTTCTTCAACCTTCTGCTAGAAGGCGAGGCAGCTGCGTGGAGAGCGCACACCCGAGCTGCACCAGCTCCTGCTTGCCGCCTTCTGCTTCCCCCTCGCGTCTGGCGACGCCACGCACCTCCCTGCCTCTCTCTCTCACTCTCCCGCGCTCTCACCCCCTTCCTGGATCTCTCTTTGTAGCGCGCCCGAGTACCCTGCCGCACGCCCGAAAGCACCGCCGCAGCCAGGGCCATCCCCTAGCCCAACCACCATGACCAATAGCTCCGCAAGGACCTGAAGCATCTCCTCGACGAGCCACGCAAGCCGGGTTTCACCGCAACACCGCCATCGATGCCTTCTTCAACCTCGGGACCGCCGGCCATCACCGTCAAATTCATCGGCTCCAGACCGTCCACGACCTCGCCGAGCGTCCCGTCGTCATCGCTGTGAGCCCCTAACCACTTACCCCCTGCTCCCCTCGTCGAATTAATGTCGCAACCATCGATCCCCGCAGTGCCAGAAGCTCACCGCGGCCGGCCTTGTCGCCGCCGTGGCCTGAGCTCGAACAGGTCGCGCCCGTGCATCTCACCGAGCTCATGGTGACTCCAGGAGGCTGCGCAGCGCTTTACTTCACTCGCCCGTGCTCCACAACGCCGTTTTCGCCGAGGTCCGAACTCCGGCGCCGCCGCGAGCTCCATTCCGTTGAGCTCCGGCCACCCCAACTCGAGATGTTGCCACCCCTGGATGCGCGCGAAGCCCAGCAACCCATAGCCGCAAACCACGCCCGAAACCATCCCCTGTAACGCTTTCCCGTGGCGTTTCCGTCGTCGGATTCGGTCGCCGTCGGCCGAACTCCGGTGGCCGGTGATGTGGCACGTCATTAGCCACTGATGACCCCACTAATTAACCTCCAGTGAAACTGACAGCCGAGCCCCACATCCTAACTAACTGGCTAACTAAACTAGATTAAGTTTAATCTAATTACCCTGGACCCACACGTCAACATTGACTGTGCTGACGTGTCCATTGACTGGGCCCACCTGCCAGCGACCTAAACGAGCCCTAAGTCACTGACTAATGGGACCCCCTGGTCAGGTTTGACCCGGGGCAGCCCTGTTGACTTGCTGATGCAAGCATGACGTAGTGCTGACAACATAACTCATTTTCTGGATTAATTTTAATTCAGGAAATTCCAGAAAATAGTAAAAACTTCTAAAATTCATAGAAATTCAACCGTAACTCCAAATGAAATAATTTATATATGAAAAATGATCAGAAAAATCCAATCTATCCAGTTGAACCATTTTCATGCATGTTAGAACAACTTATGACTACTGTTTAGGACAATTCAATTAAATGGCATTTAAGAAATCACATATGGAGTTTGAATTTGAACCTAGTGTTCAAACCAACTCCAGTTAACTTGTTGTTAGTTGCATTAGCTCAATCAACAGCATGTTGCCATGTCATGATCATGCATCATATTGTGCATTGCATTGATTGTGTTTTTCCTTGTTTGTCGGTGTTTGTCCCCTCTCAGTAGACGATGTGCCGACGATGAGTTCGATGACACCGATGAAGAACTATATTATCTTCAGAAGTGCCAGGCAAGCAAAACCCCCTTGTTCATTATGATACAATCCCACTCTCTCGCTCCTGCTCTCTTTTACTGCATTAGGACAACAACGATTCATCTGTTATTTGCTGCGGTAGCTGAACCCCTTATCCTCTGCATGACCTGTCATTGCCACAGTAAATAGATGAAACCCACTAGCATGAGTAGGAGTTGTTTGAGCCCTGATGTGCCTACTCATTCATGTTTGTTTGTCATGCCTGCTACTGCTTAGAGTTGAGTCAGGTCCGATTCGTCGGGGATGAATGGGAGGTGTGTAAACATGTCCTACCGTGTGTGAACTAAGTGTGTGAACACGATTTGGTAAAGGTAGCGGTGAGAGGCCATGTGGGAGTACATGGTGGGTTGTCTCATTGCAGCCGTCCTCAGGAACTAAGTTCTGTATTTGTGATCCATGACCAGTTACTACCACACATTGGGTTCCGGTAACTCGACCCCTCTCGACTTATTAATCAACATGATCTCTGTCCAGGAGTTGCAACTAGTTTCTGGTGTTTGTAGGTAGTGTTAGTAGTCTACCAAGTGGCACCCGGTACAGGTGGGCTTGGGACAGACTAGGCACAGTGGCCCGGTGTACCAAGTAGCACCCGGATGGTGGGCTTGGGAACCCTGCACACATCGTTTGGGGCCGTGAGCGACACCCCGGCCGGATCTCCTTGCTGATGGAACCTGAATAGGCGATAAACCTGGACGAGAGACTTGTGTGGTTAGTCAGGTCGTGGCCGACACCCTCGCTGGCTTCCGCTTGAAGGTTGCCGAGTACATGTCGTGTAAACGGCGGTAAGTGGTGAGAGCGTCTGTGAAGAAGTACACCCCTGCAGGGTTAATATTATCTATTCGAATAGCCGTGTCCGCGGTAAACGACTTCTGGGTTGCCTGTACAGTTCATAGACAAGTGAAAGTGGATACTCTAAAATACGCAAGATAAGCGTGAGTGCTATGGATGGCATTCTCGTAGGGAGACGGGAGCGGATCCATAGTGGTGTATTGATATGGTGAATATGTGGACTCGTGTGTGCCACCTCAAGAGTTACTTGCAGTGATAGTTCAGGATAGCCACTGAGTCAAAGCTGGCTTGCTGCAGTTAAACCCCACCATCCCCTTGTTGATAATGAGGCATATGTAGTTAGATCTGATGTAAGTCTTGCTGGGTACATTTGTACTCACGTTGCTTAATTTATGTTTTTGCATAGAGACTTCAGTCTCGCTAGTAGTAACGCATGGACTTCGACGTTTAGCTTGTTACCTCAGCTACGATCTTGTGCCCTCGGTAGGATCTGGTAGATAGTCAGGCTTCTTAGCCTTTTTCATTTGTAGATGTCTGTATTCAGACATGTTAAGTTTCTGCTTGTGCTTGACTTGTGTGCTCTGAATGCTGGGTCATGAGACCCATGTTTGTAATATCTCGCTCCTCGAAGCCTATTGAATAAATACTTGAGGTGTAGAGTCATGTTGTGATGCCATGTTGTATTTGCACATATCGAGCATATTGTGTGTATGTTATTGAAATGCTTGGTATGTGTGGGATCTGACTACCTGGTTGTTTATCCTTAGTAGCCTCTCTTACCGGGAAATGTCTCCTAGTGTTTCCACTGAGCCATGGTAGCTTGCTACTGCTCCAGAACACTTAGGCTGGCCGGCATGTGTCCTTCTTCGTTCCTGTGTCTGTCCCTTCGGGGAAATGTCACGTGATGAATACCGGAGTCCTGTTAGCCCGCTACAGCCCGGTTCACCGGAGTCCTGCTAGCCCAGTGCTACAGCCTGGATTCACTCGCTGATGACCGACACGTTCGATGTTGGGTCATGGATGCCTGTCCCTGTAAGTTTGTGCCACTTTGGGTTTACGACTAGCCATGTCAGCCCGGGCTCCTTATCATATGGATGCTAGCGACACTATCATATACGTGTGCCAAAAGACGCAAACGGTCCCGGGCAAAGGTAAGGCGACACCCATGGGGATACCGTGCGTGAGGCCGCAAAGTGATATGAGGTGTTACATGCTAGATCGATGTGGCATTGAGTCGGGGTCCTGACAGCTTTGGTATCAGAGCTTGACTGCCTGTAGGATTACCAAGCCAAACTGGTCGAAGTTGAGTCTAGAAATTCTTTAGTTATATAAGGGAATTGATTGTGGGATGGAACGTAAGGCTCTTTTTACTCCTTATACCTTATGCCCTTCTGATCTGAGTCATCTTATGTTTCCTACGGGGTTAAGGAACTAGGATTTCTCTTCTTTCTATTAGGATCACATGTTGCTAATCCGTAGACTTATAAGATTGTTGGATTTAAGCCTCAGTTCAGTTCCTACTACTTCTGTATGTTAACTATTGATCTCGAAACCTTGATATTATGATGTTCGAGTGGTTATGCCACCATTTTGTAGGATGTCTCCAATCTTCTTGAGCATTTACAGCCGTTATGTTGTCCGAGTCATCCCAGGTTTCTAAACAGTCCGATGCATTTGCAAATTCTTTCTTCCCGTTCCCGATGTCCTCTCTGGCCAGGTTAACCACACTAGACGGTGAGTTGAGGTACTCTATTGCCTCGACATTTATGTTGGAGTTATTATTATGACCCTAGGTGTCTCAGGGGATCATCTAGTAGTCTTAAGAGCGAAGACATTTGACAGGCTGCGCAAGAGTGGAAGGCACTGGATTGACGAGTTGTCGGCGGTTCTTTGGTCGATCGGAACAACGCCAAATCGAGCCACTGGCCAGACACCTTTTGCCCTAATCTATGGGGCAGAAGCAGTTCTCCCCACAAAACTCATATACGGGTCACCTCGAGTGCTCGCGTATGATGAGCTTGAGCAAGAGCGATTGCGGCAAGATGATGCAATGCTCCTTGAGGAAGATCATCTCCAGGCGGCTGTGAGAGCAGCACTCTACCAGCAAGCCTTATGCTGCTACCATAGCCGCAAGGTTCATGCATGGACCTTTGAGAAAGGCGACCTTGTTCTTCAGCATGTTCAGTCGGCCAAGAATTCCAACAAGTTGACACCTAAGTGGGAAGGCCCTTATCGGGTAACACGAGTCACCGGGCCTGGCACAGTTGAAGGAAATATGCCCTAGAGGCAATAATAAAGTTATTATTTATTTCCTCATATCATGATAAATGTTTATTATTCATGCTATAATTGTATTAGCCAAAAATATAATACATGTGTGTATACATAGACAACCTTAAAGTCACTAGTATGCCTCTACTTGACTAGCTCATTAATCAAAGATGGTTATGTTTCCTAACCATAGGCATGAGTTGTCATTTGATTAACGGGATCACATCATTAGGAGAATGATATGATTGACATGACCCATTCCGTTAGCTTAGCACTTGATCGTTTAGTATGTTGCTATTGCTTTCTTCATGACTTATACATGTTCCTACAACTATGAGATTATGCAACTCCCGTTTACTGGAGGAACACTTTGTGTGCTACCAAACGTCACAACGTAACTGGCTGATTATAAAGGAGCTCTACAGGTGTCTCCAAAGGTACATGTTGGGTTGGCGTATTTCGAGATTAGGATTTGTCACTCTGATTGTCGGAGAGGTATCTCTGGGGCCTCTCGGTAATGCACATCACTATAAGCCTTGCAAGCAATGTAGCTAATGAGTTAGTTACGGAATGATGCATTACGTAACAAGTAAAGAGACTTTACGGTAACGAGATTGAACTAGGTATTGAGATATCGACGATCAAATCTCGGGCAAGTAACATACCAATGACAAAGGGAACAACTTATGTTGTTATGCGGTTTGACCAATAAAGATCTTCGTAGAATATGTAGGAGCCAATATGAGCATCCAGGTTCTGCTATTGGTTATTGATCGGAAACAGTTCTCGGTCATGTCTACACAGTTCTCGAACCCATAGGGTCCACACACTTAAGGTTTCGATGACAGTTATATTATGAGTTTATGAGTTTTGATGTACCGAAGTTTGTTTGGAGTCCCGAATGTGATTACGTACATGACGAGGAGTCTCGAAATGGTTGACACATGAAGATTGGTATATTGGACGACTATATTCGGACACCGAAATAAGTTTCGGAGGTTATCAGATATATACCAGAGTACTGTGGGGTTACCGGAACCCCCCAGGGGGTTAATGGGCCACTTGAGCCCAAAGTGGAGAAGAGGAGGGGCGGCCAGGGCAGGCCGCACCCCCCTCCCCCTCTAGTCCAAATTATACAAGGGAGGGGGGCAGCGCCCCCATTTCCTTCCTCCCCTCTCTCCCTTCCTTCCCCCTCTCCTACTTGGACAAGGAAAGGAGGGAGTCCTACTCCTAGTGGGAGTAGGACTCCCCTTGGCGCGCCTCCTCCCTGGCTGGCCGCCCCCTCACCCTTGCTCCTTTCTATACGGGGGCAGGGGGGCACCTCTAGACAACAATTGATCTCTGGATCTCTTAGCCGTCTGCGGTGCCCCCTCCACCATGGTCCTCCTCGATAATATTGTAGCGGTGCTTAGGCGAAGCCCTGTGACGGTAGAACATCAAGATCGTCACCACGCCGTTGTGCTGATGGAACTCTCCCTCGACACTCGGCTGGATCGGAGTTCGAGGGACGTCATCGAGCTAAACGTGTGCTAGAACTCGGAGGTGTTGTAATTTCGGTGCTTGATCGGTTGGGCCGTGAAGACGTACAACTACATTAACCGCATTGTTCTAACGCTTCCGCTTTTAGTCTACAAGGGTACGTGGACAACACTCTCCCCTCTCGTTGCTATGCTTCACCATGATCTTGCGTGTGCGTAGGAATTTTTTTGAAATTACTACGTTCCCCAACAGTGGCATCCGAGCCTAGGTTTTATGCGTTGATGTTATATGCACGAGTAGAACACAAGTGAGTTGTGGGCGATACAAGTCATACTGCTTACCAGCATGTCATACTTTGGTTCGGCGGTATTGTTGGATGAAGTGGCCCAGACCGACATTACGCGTACGCTTACGCGAGACTGGTTTTACCGACGTGCTTTGCACACAGGTGGCTGGTGGGTGTCAGTTTCTCCAACTTTAGTTGAACCGAGTGTGGCTACGCCCGGTCCTTGAGAAGGTTAAAACAGCACTAACTTGACGAACTATCGTTGTGGTTTTGATGCGTAGGTAAGAACGGTTTTTGCTCAGCCCGTAGCAGCCACGTAAAATTTGCAACAACAAAGTAGAGGACGTCTAACTCGTTTTTGCAGCGCATGTTGTGATGTTATATGGTCAAGATGTGATGCTATATTTTATTGTATGAGATGATCATGTTTTGTAACCAAGTTATCGGCAACTGGCAGGAGCCATATGGTTGTCGCTTTATTGTATGAAATGCAAGCGCCCTGTAATTGCTTTACTTTATCACTAAGCGGTAGCGATAGTCGTAGAAGCAATAGATGGCGAAACGACAACGATGCTAAGATGGAGATCAAGGTGTCGCGCCGGTGATGATGGTGATCATGACGGTGCTTCGGAGATGGAGATCACAAGCACAAGATGATGATGGCCATATCATATCACTTATATTGATTGCATGTGATGTTTATCCTTTATGCATCTTATCTTGCTTTGATTGACGGTAGCATTTTAATATGAACTCTCACTAATTATCAAGAAGTGCTCTCCCTGAGTATGCACCGTTGCGAAAGTTCTTCGTGCTGAGACACCACGCGATGATCGGGTGTGATAGGCTCTACGTTCAAATACAACGGGTGCAAAACAGTTGCACACGCGGAATACTCAGGTTAAACTTGACGAGCCTAGCATATACAGATATGGCCTCGGAACGCGGAGACCGAAAGGTCGAACATGAATCATATAGTAGATATGATCAACATAGTGATGTTCACCATTGAAAACTACTCCATCTCATGTGATGATCGTACATGGTTTAGCTGATTTGGATCACGTGATCACTTAGATGACTAGAGAGATGTCTGTCTAAATGGGAGTTCTTTAGTAATATGATTAATTGAACTTAAATTTATCATGAACTTAGTACCTGATAGTATTTTGCATATCTATGTTTGTTGTAGATAGATGGCTCGTGTTGTTCTTCCGTTGCATTTTAATGCGTTCCTTGAGAAAGCAAAGTTGAAAGATGATGGTAGCAATTACACGGACTGGGTCCGTAACTTGAGGATTATCCTCATTGCTGCACAGAAGAATTACATCCTGGAAGCACCGCTGGGTGCCAGGCCTGCTGCACATGCAACTGACGATGTTAAGAATGTCTGGCAGAGCAAAGCTGATGACTACTCGATAGTTCAGTGTGCCATGCTTTACGGCTTAGAGCCGGGACTTCAACAATGTTTTGAACGTCGTGGAGCATATGAGATGTTCCAGGAGTTGAAGTTAATATTTCAAGCAAATGCCCAGATTTAGAGATATGAAGTCTCCAACAAGTTCTATAGCTACAAGATGGAGGAGAATAGTTCTATCAGTGAACACATACTCAAAATGTCTGGGTATAATAATCACTTGATTCAACTGGGATTTAATCTTCCTGATGATAGTGTCATTGACAGAATTATTCAATCACTGCCACCAAGCTACAATAGCTTCGTGATGAACTATAATATGCAAGGGATGGACAAGACTATTCCCGAGCTCTTCGCAATGCTAAAGGCTGCGGAGGTAGAAATCAAGAAGGAGCATCAAGTGCTGATGGTCAATAAGACCACTAGTTTCAAGAAAAAGGGTAAAGGGAAGAAGAGGGGGAACTTAAAAAAATAGCAAACAAGTTGCTGCTCAAGAAAAGAAACCCAAGTCTGGACCTAAGCCTGAGACTGAGTGCTTCTACTGCAAGTAGACTGGTCACTGGAAGCGGAACTACCCCAAGTATTTGGCGGATAAGAAGGATGGCAAGGTGAACAAAGGTATATGTGATATACATGTTATTGATGTGTACCTTACTAATGCTCATAGTAGCACCTGGGTATTTGATACTGGTGCTGTTGCTAATATTTGCAACTCGAAACATGGACTACGGATTAAGCAAAGATTGGCTAAGGACGAGGTGACGATGCGCATGGGAAATGGTTCCAAAGTTGATGTGATCGTGGTCGGCATGCTACCTCTACATCTACCTTCGGGATTTGTTTTAGACCTGAATAATTGTTATTTGGTGCCAGCGTTGAGCATGAACATTATATCTGGATCTTGTTTGATGCGAGACGGTTATTCATTTAAATCAGAGAATAATGGTTGTTCTATTTATATGAGTAATATCTTTTATGGTCATGCACCCTTGAAGAATGGTCTATTTTTATTAAATCTCGATAGTAGTGATACACATATTCATAACGTAGAAGCCAAAAGATGGAGAGTTGATAATCATAGTGCAACTTATTTGTGGCACTGCCGTTTGGGTCATATTGGTGTAAAGCACATGAAGAAACTCCATACTGATGGACTTCTGGAATCACTTGATTATGAATCACTTGGTACTTGCGAACCATGCCTCATGGGCAAGATGACTAAAACGCCGTTCTTCGGAACTATGGAGCGAGCAACTGATTTATTGGAAATCATACATACCGATGTGTGTGGTCCAATGAATATTGAGGCTCGCGGCGGGTACCATTATTTTCTCACCTTCACAGATGATTTGAGCAGATATGGGTATATCTACTTGATGAAACACAAGTCTGAAACATTTGAAAAGTTCAAAGAATTTCAGAGTGAAGTGGAAAATCATCGTAACAAGAAAGTAAAATTTCTACGATCTGATCGTGGAGGAGAATATTTGAGTTACGAGTTTGGTTTACATTTGAAGCAATGCGGAATAGTTTCACAACTCACGCCACCCGGAACACCACAACTAAATGGTGTGTCTGAACATCGTAATCGTACTTTACTAGATATGGTGCGATCTATGATGTCTCTTACTGATTTACCGCTATCATTTTGGGGTTATGCTTTAGAGATGGTCGCATTCACGTTAAATTGGGCACCATCAAAATCTGTTGAGACGACGCCTTATGAATTGTGGTTTGGCAAGAAACCAAAGTTGTCGTTTCTTAAAGTTTAGGGCTGCGATGCTTATGTGAAGAAACTTCAAACAGATAAGCTTGAACCCAAATCGGAGAAATGTGTCTTCATAGGATACCCAAAAGAGACTATTGGGTACACCTTCTATCACAGATCCGAGGGCAAGATTTTTGTTGCTAAATTCGGATCCTTTCCAGAGAACGAGTTTCTCTCGAAAGAAGTGAGTGGGAGGAAAGTAGAGCTTGATGAGGTAACTGTACATGCTCCCTTATAGGAAAGTAGTTCATCACAAGAAACCGTTCCTTTGACAACTACACCAATCAGTGAGGAAGCTAATAATATTAATCATGAAACTTCAGATCAAGTTACCACCGAACCTCGTAGGTCAACCAGAGTAAGATACGCACCAGAGTGGTACGGTAATCCTATTCTGGAATTCATGTTACTTGACCATGATGAACCTACGAACTATGAGGAAGCGATGATGAGCCCAGATTCCGCAAAATGGCTTGAGGCCATGAAATCTGAGATGGGATCCATGTATGAGAACAAACTATGGACTTTGGTTGACTTGCCCGATGATCGGCAAGCCATCGAGACTAAATGGATTTTCAAGAAGAAGACTAAAGCTGATGGTAATGTAACTGTCTACAAAGCTCGACTTGTTGCAAAAGGTTTTCGACAAGTTCAAGGGGTTGACTACGATGAGACTTTCTCACCCGTAGCGATGCTTAAGTCAGTCTGAATCATGTTAGCGATTGCCGCATTTTATGATTATGAAATATGGCAAATGGATGTCAAAACTGTGTTCCTGAATGGATTTCTGGAAGAAGAGTTGTATATGATGCACCAGAAGGTTTTGTCGATCCAAAAGGTGCTAACAAAGTGTGCAAGCTCCAGCGATCCATTTATGGACTGGTGCAAGCATCTCGGAGTTGGAATAAGAGCTTTGATAGTGTGATCAAAGCATATGGTTTTATACAGACTTTTGGAGAAGCCTGTATTTACAAGGAAGTGAGTGGGAGCTCTGTAGCATTTCTGATATTATATGTAGATGACATATTATTAATTGGAAATGATATAGAATTTCTGGATAGCATAAAGGGATACTTGAATAAAAGTTTTCAATGAAAGACCTCGGTGAAGCTGCTTACATATTGGGCATCAAGATCTATAGAGATAGATCAATACGCTTAATTGGACTTTCACAAAGCACATACCTTGATAAAGTTTTGAAAAGGTTCAAAATGGATCAGGCAAAGAAAGGGTTCTTGCCTGTATTACAAGGTGTGAAGTTGAGTCAAACTCAATGCTCGACCACAGCAGAAGATAGAGAGAAAATGAAAGATGTTCCCTATGTTTCAGCCATAGGCTCTATCATGTATGCAATGATGTGTACCAGACCTGACGTATGCTTAGCAATAAGCTTGGCAGGGAGGTACCAAAGTAATCTAGGAGTGGATCACTGGACAGCGGTCAAGAACATCCTGAAATACCTGAAAAGGAAGAAGGATATGTTTCTCATTTATGGAGGTGACAAAGAGCTAGTCATAAATGGTTACGTCGATGCAAGCTTTGACACTGATCCGGACGATTCTAAATCGCAAACCGGATATGTGTTTTTATTGAACGGTGGAGCTGTCAGTTGGTGTAGTTCTAAACAAAGCGTCATGGCAGGATCTACATGCAAAGCGGAGTACATAGCTGCTTCGGAAGCAGCAAATGAAGGAGTCTGGATGAAGGAGTTCATTTCCGATCTAGGTGTCATACCTAGTGCATCGGGACCAATGAAGATCTTCTGTGACAATACTGGTGCAATTGCCTTGGCAAAGAATCCAGATTTCACAAGAGGACCAAGCACATCAAGAGACGCTTCAATTCCATCCGAGACCAAGTCCAGGTGGGAGACATAGAGATTTGCAAGATACATACGGATCTAAATGTTGCAGACCCGTTGACTAAGCCTCTTCCACAAGCAAAACAAGATCAGCACCAAGACTCCATGGGTGTTAGGATCATTACTGTGTAATCTAGATTATTGACTCTAGTGCAAGTGGGAGACTGAAGGAAATATGCCCTAGAGGCAATAATAAAGTTATTATTTATTTCCTCATATCATGATAAATGTTTATTATTCATGCTACAATTGTATTAGCCGGAAACATAATACATGTGTGAATACATGGACAAACTTAAAGTCACTAGTATGCCTCTACTTGACTAGCTCATTAATCAAAGATGGTTATGTTTCCTAACCATAGACATGAGTTGTCATTTGATTAACGGGATCACATCATTAGGAGAATGATATGATTGACATGACCCATTTCGTTAGCTTAGCACTTGATTGTTTAGTATGTTGTTATTGCTTTCTTCATAACTTATACATGTTCCTACAACTATGATATTATGCAACTTCCGTTTACTGGAGGAACACTTTGTGTGCTACCAAACGTCACAACGTAACTGGGTGATTATAAAGGAGATCTATAGGTGTCTCCAAAGGTACATGTTGGGTTGGCGTATTTCGAGATTAGGATTTGTCACTCCGATTGTCAGATAGGTATCTCTAGGCCCTCTCGGTAATGCACATCACTATAAGCTGTCGGATTTCGGGTTCCGGCAGACCCTCTAGGTTCAAACTCTGGGGTGCACGCGGAGATCGCACTTCCTACCTACCTATGTCTTGCCGCCTCGCAAGGATCTAAACTACACAAAGAACAACACAAGGGACACGAGGTTTATACTAGTTCGGGCCACCATTGCGGTGTAATACCCTACTCTAGTTTGTGGTGTGGTGGATTGCCTCACGGGCTAATGATGAACAATACAAGGAAGAACTTCCTCGCGAGGGGTGTTCTTGGGTTGGTGGTTCTGGCTAGGGTTCAACTGCTCGATCCCCTGCCTTGCGAGTGGCTAGTCCTATTTATAGAGCGAGGCCTTGGGCCTCTTCCCAAATATTGAGCGGGAAGGGCGCCAACAATTGGCCATTTTGAAGGGGAACATCTAGCACAGTTATCCTGACTAAAGTCGGTCCTCGCCTGCCAAAGACTCTGGCGGTGACGCCGGCTTGGGCTCCACGATGACCTCCATCCTGCCGTTCTGCTGGTCTTGGTCTTGTTGCACCGAAATGGTTGCCTTTGCTTGATACTCTTGTCTGCGCTTGCTCCCTTTGCACCAAAGAGGAAACAAGGACTCTGCACAGGCTGGTGCCCGCCTGGCACCCGCCTGGCTTTGGTCGTCATGGCTTGCGTCACGGGCACCTCGTGAGGTACCCCGCCTTGATCTCTCCGCCTCCTCGCGAGCTAGCCTGATGAGGTCGTGCCTGAGGAAGCTTCCTGTCGTCCGCCCCGCGAGGCTTGGCCCCTCGCGAGGGTCTTGAGCTTGTGTTGATGAAGATGGGCCGTACTGGGCCACCCCTTGAGCCACGCTGCAGGCCGCAGGCCGCAGGCAGGCAAGTCTGGGTACCCCCATTCCCAAAACACCGACAGTAGCCCCCGGGCCCAAGGCACGCCTGGACTTGGCTTAGCCGAGAAGCGAAGGGGCAAGTGCGAAGCGCCGCGGGCCCCAACAGCCTGCAGCCTTGGGCGCCGCATGGCGGTTGAGTAAGCCCTCTTCTTCCTTAATCATTTACTTTCCCATTGCTTCATCTGACCATTGCTCTGCAGGGCCCTCCCTGCCGAGTTCACGGAGACGGCTGAGGAGCCATCTCCCCAGGCCCCGCCCTCTCCACCGACTCCAAGCGTTCTGAGCTCGAGCGCTACCCCGGTGGTGAGGTCGGTTGGAGAGGTGAGCCATCTTGCGGTGCATCCTGATCCTTTGTTCCTCGCACCCCTCCTTCGTGAGCCCTTCCAAGGCATAGCCAGCCTGCCCCGGGCCTTGGTTGCGGACGGCGATTGGCTGGGGTCTTCCTCGCATTCTTCCCGGGAGGGCAAACAGGCTCAGGGCCAAGCTTCTAGCGGGGCGCGCCCAGCCATCACGATGGCGCCAGCCCCTAGCCCCCTGCCCAGATGGGGTATGCCGGTTCGTGGCCCCCCGCGTAAGCCAGGGGTGGAGGACGACGTGGAAGACGTGCTTGAGCGTGCTCGGGAGCGCCGCACCTTTCACCAAGGGTTTCTCCAGAGGGTGTCCGACACAGTAAGCCAGCTTGGTGTAGAGCTTGCCGTTGAGACGCGCGCCTTGAGGCCGAGGGCCTGCGCCTTGCTGAAGAGAGCCGCAAGCTGAAGGTGGTTGTAGCCCTTGCGCGCTACCGACGCGACCTTGACAATGCGAAGGCCGAGGCATCGCTGGTGGCTATTCGGGAGGCCTGCTCCCAGGCCGCCGAGGGGGCCGGGAGGCTGACCGGCGGCGCGAGGCCGCAGAGGAGCAGGCACGGGAGCTCTAGGCCCGGATTACTCCCTGGAGCAGCAGGTGGAGCTGCGTGAGGTGGCCCTTGCGTCAATGAAGGGGGCGTCGGTCGACCAGGCAGAGCTCCAGAAATGTGAGGAGGCACTGATGCTGGAGGCCACCAAGCGTGCTCGTGACCTTGAGCGGCTGGAGACGAGAGAGCGCCTGGTGGCGCAGGCGGAGGATGATGTCGCCGCGCGGGAAGCTCGTGTCCTAGAGGAGGTTGAGCACCGGGTTGCGGAGGCGCGCTCGAACCTCGGGCATGCGTACGAGGAGAGGCTGGAGCTGACCAGGGTCGAAGCAGAAGGCAGGACCATCACCCTGAGGGCCAGGCTGGATGAAGCGACACGGCGCGCTGATGCTGCCAGGGCCGCCCTTTGCGCGGCACAGGGGGAGCTGGCCTCCTCTCGCACCGAGGTGCTTCTTCTTCGGCAGAGAGTTGATGCGGCTGAGGCTGTTGCGCAGCGGAACAGGGACGAGATTCGCCAGCGGCAGACCTTGGAGCACATGCATGGCCCCATGCTCCTCACGCTCCGGGAGAGAGCCAACACGGCCCTGGGCAACATCTGCGAGGCAGCCGTTGAGCAGCCTCATGTAGTCAACTATGCCGGAAACCTTCAGTTCTTCACTGATGTGGTGACGCAGCTAGAGGCTCAGTCGGGCAGGGCCGACAGGTTGGTGGAGGAGAGGAGCCGTGCCCTGCTCGGGCGTGCCTTTTCTCGCGTCTTCATTCATCTTCAGAACATGGATCCCCACTTTGACTTTGATGCCGCCATCGCCCCGGTACCCCTGGCTGTCTGGGACAACCTGGCGCACTGGGTGGAAGACAACGTAGACGCCCTCATCAGGGCCTTCACCGCTGATAACAACGGGGTGGTCGTGGTTGCTGATGAGGGCGGCGTGGTGAACGGCCCGAACGCTACCGAAGGCAACGCGGAGAGTGATGGTGAGGCCAGTGATGCCAGCGACGATTCAGGTGGTGCCCTTGAGGATGCATTGGGGGATTTATCCGATTGACCGCGTGCTGCTCCTGTTTTTATCCTGCACAGAGAGAGCTCGGGCTTGGCCCTGAGGGTAGTAAGAGCATTTTGGGGACGGGGAGCCCCTCGTGTAAAAAACTTGCGGTTAGTGTAATTGTAGACATGACATTGCCTGTATGACTGTGCCGAGCGATTGACCTTGCAATGAGTCAATTTGCTTGTTTACCCTTGACTTGCGTGGGCCCTGAGCGAGCCAGTGGGAGGGTCGTGGTGTCCTGAGTGCCTTCCGAATGAATCCATTGAACCTGTAGCAAAAGCCTCCTGAGAAGGCGCGGTGGCGGCAGTCCGGGCTGCGCGCGCTGGGCCTGGCCCGACTCGCGAGGGGCTCGCGAGGGGAGACAGCTGAAGCTGGATGGGTGCAAAGCGGCAGCCAAAACACGAGAGATTGCTCAAACAAGACTAAACACCCCTTCCCGAAACACACGCAAGTCTCAAGCTCAAATCCAACTTAAATTCAAACGGGGGGGGGGGCGACAAAAAGGCAAAAAAGAGCAGAAAGGCCGCGTCCGGCACCTAGTCTAGTCTTTGACGTCTTCTCACCAGCGCGGAGCTAAGTGCTGCCACTGGGCGTGGGCGGGAGCCCCCGAGGCCCGAGGGCGGCTCTCCGGAGACTCCGGGGCGTGTACAGCCCCACTCATTATTACGTGAGAGTGTCACGGGGCGGCGAGCTTCACAGGCACTGGGCCTTCTTCACAGGTACCGGCCTTGCTTCATATCGCCAGACGAGGGCCCCGCCATGCGCCACACTCTATTGCCATCGACGACGGCCGAAGACCGAGGACGTCGCCGATGGGATAGAGCAGTCGCCAGCGGTTCCCCCGACGACCATGGGTCCTCTGCCGGGGGCAGGCCCTGAGGCACCTCCCCGGTAGAGGGCCTACCTCCTAAGGACGCCTTGCTCCGAACGCCGCGGTGGTGATGCCGGATCTCGGCCCCTTTCCTGCAGCCCCCGGTGCCCTCCTCCTGAGGGGTAGGAGGCTGCTGGATTGGGGCAGCCATCCGCCGAGACGACTTGTACCTCCTGTGATCCATGGTTAGCGTATGCCTGCTCCTGAGGAATTAACGGTACCTGGTAGCCGCTGCCTCCAGCGCGGTCGATGGGGCTTTCCCGGGGCTCCTGAAAGAGCTCAGCTTCTGGTGTTTCTTCCCCCCATCTTGGGCCGAGGAACGAGCCATGGTCTTCCTCCTGCGCGTGCCCTTGGTCCATCATGTGGGCATGTACACTTCCGGGGCCGCCGCCCCGAATGCTTCGCTGTAGTGCCCCGTGTGCCACGCAGTCCTGCTTGATGTGCCAGCTTGGGGGTGGTAGCGCGGTGGTCCACTGCGACTGTGGGCTGTGGCGAGTCCTCCTTCGCTGGCCGGAGGTGGAGGCGGCGCCGTTGTTAGCCTGGTGCTGATGGCCAGGTTGGCGTTGGGGTAGCCTTGGAATCCGCTCAGGGCTGCGCGGGCGCGTGCGGGGCCCCCATGCGATCCTCCTTGGACCTGAGGCCGCGGCTGGGTGCAGAAGGGGTGAGCCCCTGAGGCGGCAAAGCCCAGGAGCTCTGCCACCCGCTCTAGCAGCACGTCGTGGCCGCCCTCCAACAGCCTGCATTGCAGCAACTCTTCGGCCACCGTGAGCGTGGCCCTCGAGTTCGCCTGCTCTCGCCGGGTGTATGTCGCCGTTGTTGCAACGTGACTTGAGGCCCTCGCCGCTGACCGCACCTGCCGCGGCGTGAGAGCTGACGTCGCCTGACCGTGTCGCCCGCAGCCCGCAGCGCCCTGCGGACCGTGGGCTGCCTGGGGCACAAGGTTGAGGTCGCCCTGGGCGAGCGGCTCTGCGCGGGCGGGCCAGGCCGCCCAGGGATCGGGATTGTCCATTGGGTCGCCGGACATGATGATGACATTGCGACGGGACGCGAGGTGGCGGGAGAGGGATTCCGGCGCACCCCTACCTGGCGCGCCAAATGTCGGATTTCGGGTTCCGGCAGACCCTCTAGGTTCGAACTCTAGGGTGCACGCGGAGATCGCACCTCCTACCTACCTATGTCTCGCCGCCTCGCAAGGATCTAAACTACACGAAGAACAACACAAGGGACACGAGGTTTATACTAGTTCGGGCCACCATTGTGGTGTAATACCCTACTCTAGTTTGTGGTGTGGTGGATTGCCTCAGGGGCTGATGATGAACAATACAAGGAAGAACTGCCTCGCGAGGGGTGTTCTTGGGTTGGTGGTTCTGGCTAGGGTTCAATTGCTCGATCCCCTACCTTGAGAGTGGCTAGTCCTATTTATAGAGCGAGGCCTTGGGCCTCTTCCCAAATATTGAGCGGGAAGGGCGCCAACAATTGGCCATTTTGAAGGGGAACATCTAGTACACTTATCCTGACTAAAGTCGGTCCTCGCCTGCCAAAGACTCTGGCGGTGACGCCGGCTTGAGCTCCACGATGACCTCCATCATGCCGTTCTGCTGGTCTTGGTCTTGTTGCACCTAAATGGTTGCCTTTGCTTGATACTCTTGTCTGCGCTTGCTCCCTTTGCACCAAAGAGGAAACAAGGACTCTGCGCAGGCCGGTGCCCGCCTGGCTTTGGTCGTCATGGCTTGCGTCACGGGCACCTCGTGAGGTACCCCGCCTTGATCTCTCCGCCTCCTCGCGAGCCAGCCTGATGAGGCTGTGCCTAAGGAAATTTCCTGTCGTCCGCCCTGCGAGGCTTGGCCCCTCGCGAGGGTCTTGAGCTTGTGTTGATTAATATGGGCCGTACTGGGCCACCCCTTGAGCCACGCCGCAGGCCACAGGCAGGCAAGTCTGGGTACCCCCATTCCCAGAACGCCGACATAAGCCTTGCAAGAAATGTAGCAAATTAGTTAGTTATGGAATGATGCATTACGTAACGAGTAAAGAGACTTGCCGGTAACGAGATTGAACTAGGTATTGAGATACCGGCGATCAAATCTCGGGCAAGTAACATACCGATGACAAAGGGAACAACGTATGTTGTTATGCGGTTTGACCGATAAAGATCTTCGTAGAATATGTAGGAGCCAATATGAGCATCCATGTTTAGCTATTGGTTATTGACCAGAAACGGTTCTCGGTCATGTCTACATAGTTCTCAAACCCGTAGGGTCCGCACGCTTAAGCTTTCGATGATAGTTATATTATGAGTTTATGAGTTTTGATGTACCGAAGTTTGTTCGGAGTCCCGAATGTGATTACAGACATGACGAGGAGTCTCGAAATGGTCGAGACATGAAGATTGGTATATTGGACGACTATATTCAGACACCGGAATAGGTTTCAGAGGTTAGCAGATATATACCGAAGTATCGGGGGGTTACCGGAAACCCTCGGGGGGTTAATGGGCCACTTGGGCCCAAAGTGGAGAAGAGGAGGGGCGGCCAGGGCAGGCTGCGCGCCCCTCCCCCTCTAGTCCAAATTGGACAAGGAGGGGGGCGGCGCCCCCCCCCCCCCTTTCCGTCCTCCCCTCTCTCCCTTCGTTCCCCCTCTCCTACTTGGACAAGGAAAGGAGGGAGTCCTACTCCCGGTGGGAGTAGGACTCCCCTTTGGCATGCTTCCTCCCTGGCCAGCCGCCCCTTCCCCCTTGCTCCTTTATATATGGAGGCAGGGGGGCACCTCTAGACACAACAATTGATCTCTTGATTTCTTAGTCGTGTGTGGTGCCCCCCTCCACCATAGTCCTCCTCGATAATATTGTAGCGGTGCTTAGGCGAAGCCCTGCGACAGTAGAACATCAAGATCGTCACCACGCCATTGTGCTGAAGGAACTCTCCCTCGACACTCGACTCGATCGGAGTTCGAGGGACGTCATCGAGATGAACGTGTGCTAGAACTCGGAGGTGTCGTAGTTTCGGTGCTTGATCGGTCGGGCCATGAAGACGTATGACTACATCAACCGTGTTGTTCTAACGCTTCCAATTTCAGTCTACAAGGGTACGTGGACGACACTCTCCCCTATCGTTGCTATACTTCACCATGATCTTGCGTGTGCGTAGGAATTTTTTTGAAATTACTATGTTCCCCAACAGCAGTCCGCCTGGAGACCGAAGATGCCATTCCAGTGAGCAACTCCTGGAACATCGAGCATCTTCGCAAGTTTTACCCATAAGGCACGGCTGCCGGGCCTCCTGGCAAGCCACCTTTTGTACAAGCCTTGCCGGCAAGGCATGTAACCCTTTGTACAAAGCCAGGTGCAGGCCCTGAGCATAAATAAATGAAGCGCTGGCGCCCTAAGTTATAGCATGCATGCTAGGTCGAGTCTCCTCCTCGGTTAGGGTTGATAGTGCTTAGCGGTGGCTAACCCCTAGCTTAGAGGTCGAGTGCGCGTCTCTCTGTTCTTTTCTGTCCTCTATGGTTCGCAGGGCACATAAGCACTTCTGCCGAGCTATTTGGAAGAAAGGGAACAGACCGGCGTCCCGACCCCGGCAACCCAAAGTTGTTGGGGGCTGCAAGTACAAGGATCGACCCACGGCAAGCCAAGGTTGCCGGGGGCTACAGATCCAGATAAGTCTTTTATCCCCTATCATGCATTTCGTTACGGGCTGGGATATGTGAAACCTTGTTTTATTTCTAGGCAACCGTGCTCCCCTTTTTCCGTACCCAAGGATTATGTCCTGGGTCCGAATTTGGTTGTAGTCGCGGCAGCAAGGAAATGGAACGAGGAGCCTAAGCCCACCTCATCCCTACCTCCGCCAAGGGCGTGATAAAGGTCGAGCAAAGTGGGGGGACAGCAAGGCCTGATGCCGGGTCAAAAACGTTTATCTTAAAAAATAACAAGGATTCTCTCCTTGTCGCGGGTCTCACTCGCGAACGAAAAATCCGGCAAACATCCCTTTTTCATTAAAAAACATCTCGTACATGTACAGTTCATACGGAATGAAAAACATGAGCAAGGGGATTACAAGTTCTAAATTTAACGAACGCCCGGAGACTTACAAGGCTGAAAAGAGATAAGATGCTCGTAATCCCTTTCTTGTCCCTCTCCTCGGGAGGCAGGTCAAGAAAGCAAAAAGGGGCAAAAGGGGCGCCTAGGCGAGCTACGAGCGGCAGAAAGCACCAAGAAAACATCTCGCTGGCCGTCCAAAGGCTGGCTAGTGATGGCGACGCCGGGGGAAGAGCTCGAAGACGAGGCGGCAGGACGCCAACACGCGACGAAGGCGTCGGTGCCCGCGTACTCCGACTTGACGGCCTTGCCGCCCGCCCTCTTCCTCTTCCGCAGCCTCCCAGCACCAGCCGCCCAAGGAGACGACCCGAGAAATTCAAGGAGCCGGCGACACGGATGATGGGGTTGCCGGTGTCGCGTGGAGCGGTGCCCGACGCTTAGTTGGACCCGTAATCCTGCTGCCCGCTACCCTCGTCGTCGTTGCCGCTGTCCTCCTCGCCACTCTCGCTCGAGCAGGAATCTTCATCATCAGAGGAGCTCTCCACGGAGCACCTTACGCGAGTCCCGAAGTGCCCAAAGACCTTGATGGAGAAGAGGCCGCTCTCCATTAGTTTGAAATGGAGAGTGAGCCCCTCCGTCAGGCTGTGGACGCGGGCGAAAGTCTTCCACCCTCAGCGAAGATACATGACGTGAGGGGCGGGGAACTCGACATCGGCCCATGTGCCGTTGTTCCCGCAACCCCTCATATGCAGCCGCAGCACCTGCGGCGGACCCAACTCCATCTCCCGCGCAAATGGGGTCGGGAGGCAAAGACGGCGGCGCGGCGGCTGGCGCAGCCTAATGAAGAACTCGTAAGGGTTGTCCCCGACGTGGCCCTCCACCGGGGGAGGGGCCGCTGGCGGAGGCGAGGCCAATCTGCCGCCCCGTCCTCCTCCCCCTCGAGCGTCGCGACGGCCTCGACCTCGCCCCCTCCCCCTCCCTCTAATGGCCGGCTCTGCCACCACGTGCTCTTGGGGAGGAGCAATGTGTTGTCTAGTCGAGACCCTTGCCGCCACTGATAAAGTGTCGCCACGCCCCCTCGCCATGACAGAAGAAAGGAGGAAGCAGGAATGGGGAGAAGCGGATGACGAAGGATTGAGAGGCGTCGTTCCTACCGCTTCCCTCTTTATAAAGGGGCGGGGGCGAGGCTCGGCCGCCCCTCTCGGCAAATCCGGCCCATTGAAGTGACAACGGGCGGGGCTGTCGACTGCCCTCCCCACTCAATTGAAGGCGCGTGGGAATCGACCCACGCACGTGCGACTTCTCGTATCCCACGCGCCTGTCATTCGCTCTACATCATGCATGCAGCAAACGTGGCGCAAGAGATGGGCGCAGTGGGACGCGTGGAGCGATGGTTCCCAAGTAAGGGTAGTAAATGAGGAGTGGCCCTGCAGTCTCGAAGAGACACACAAGCCGCCTCTTTACTGTCCTCCGCAAGATGATGCCAGCGTGCTTCGGTCACGCACGCACGCGTGACCCCCACGTCACGCATTCAACATGGGTCGTGGGAAAGCGCAGCGGACGAAACAGTTACCACGGTGAAATCCGCCCCGCCTGCCCGCGCACCGTTCTGGGCCTGGCCCAACAGCGTGTCGCCTCATGTGTGGCCCAGGCCCGAGGGCTTCTATCGGTGTACAAAAGTAGGGGCTCTTCTTTTGACCCCTTTACTTGTGCACGGGCAGTCAGAGCTGCGCGCCACAACCGCACACAGCAGGACAAAGGAGGGAAGCCAGAGAGAAGCTGAAGGCACGAGACAAACAGGGAACATCAAGGACCAAGGCCACAAAGTGCAGATGGACGAAGCAGGTTTCCCCGGCAAGACCCTTGCCAGGGCAGCCTAAGCAGCCCCGGCAAGGCCCTTGCCGGGGCGGCTCGCCCACACCAGCGGATTGAGCCACCCTCGAACCCACGGTCTCCAACACCATCAACTACGTTGGACCAGGGCTCGGGAGGCACCTCCATGGTGGCATGCAGATCTTTGTGAAGACAAAGAATATTCAAGATCAGATGAGGATTAGAAGGCAACAATCCTCGACAAGGATCCTTGCCGTGGAAACCCACAAGACCCCCGGCAAGATCCTTGCCGGGGACGACAGCGCACCACGACAAGACCCTTGCCGGGCCACGCGGCAAGACCCTTGCCGAGGGCGTCAGCGGGGCCACTGCCAGGCCCGCACCAACCAAATCCCTACCGCCGTTCACATGCAGCTACCAGCCCAACCAGCTGGGCAGGCACCTGCATGGCGACATGCAACTTCCAGGCCAACCCAGCACACACCTGCATGGTGGCATGTAGATCTTCATGGAGGCTCCACCACCGTGCCACCTCAGCTGCTTGCCTGCCTACATGGCACCGCATGCATCGCTGGCCAGGGCGCGTGTCGAAGCGAGGAGAAGCGGCGACGGACGGGACGGGCCTCGCTCTCGTCCCCGATAAAGCGAGAGGACACCTAAGCTACGCATTAAATGTGTCTTGTCCTATAATATGAGCGGTAAGCTCGTAGCACTATGGGCCTTTCCACCTCCTGTGTGCCATTGTGGCAGGCCCTTTCACCTATAAAAGGAGGCCCATGGCATACTGGAGAGGGATTCAGCTCTTTTGAACCATGGAGCCACCATAGCTAGTTTAAGAGTTCAAGAACACTTAATACATCCACCAAGCAGGACTAGGGTTTTACGCATCCTCGCGGCCCGAACCTGGGTAAACGATCCTTGTGCTGGTTATTAATCCTGCTCTTCTCACAACCCCGCGCCCCGCAACCGTAGTAGGGATTCTTGTGATCCCATAGGTGTCATTTCCCACCGACACACACCGATCGATATACCTCTCTAGCCAGGTGTGCCTACCATAAACACAAGATTTCCCTCTTCTCTTCTCACCGTCCATGCCCCCCTCTATCTAATACGGTTCCACGCACGTGCACACTTCCTCCCTTTTTTCATCGATCTCATACTCACACACTCCTTCCCCCTCGATATAGTAGGTCTCTCGCACCACCTCCTAGCCACATCCCCCCTCTCTCTATCCTTCTCTCCAGGCCTTATTTGCTTCTAACACATGCATGCATGTATATCGATTCATCTCCCTACATATACCTAGGTTAACTATAACTCTTTTTCCCCGTGCATCGATTGTCGTACCTCACAAGTTATGTCTCCCCGTTTCTTCGACAAAGGACGATTGATCTTCCTATGTAGTTACTGTGCTTACCACATCCATATCATCCCCCCCAATCATTCGTGCATGCCTCCTGACCCGTCTCTCCCACGCACGTGCACAGACATGCAGGCATCCCCTCTCTTATTGACATTGCATGCGTGCCCTCCGTTTGTCTGGCGGGCCTCTCCCACTATTTGTGAGAAGCAACTCCACCACCAACCCCTCCGACACTCTAGTTCAGTCTCTCTCCCAACCTTATTCCTCTCCTACACATATGCATGGATGTCGATCGATCTCCCTCAATACAGCAAGTAGGTATCTCTCCTCCTCCACACATATACCGGCCGTACTGCCTCTATAGTTAGGTCTTTGC